>NC_057809.1:321985153-322285153 GCF_018294505.1 Triticum aestivum | reverse complement strand
GTCAATAGTCACTTACTATGTGTTATGATTTGGTAACCCTGAAGTGACAATAATCGGGACCACTCCTGGCGATTACCGTAGTTTGAGGAGTTCATGTATTGACTAAGTGTTAATGCTTTGTTCGGGTACTCTATTAAAAGGAGGCCTTAATATCCCTTAGTTTCCGATAGGACCCCGCTGCCACGAGAGTGTAGGACAAAGTATGTCATGCAAGTTCTTTTCCATAAGCACGTATGACTATATTCAGAATACATGCCTACATTACATTGATGAACTGGAGCTAGTTCTATGTCACCCTATGTTATAACTTTTGCATGAGGAATCACATCCGACATAATTACCATCACTGATCCATTGCCTACGATATTTTCACATATTGATCTTTCCTTAGTTACTTTTCTATTGCCACTGTCACAATCACTACAAAACCAATACTTTTACTTTTGCCACTGTAACCGTTACTTCCATATTACTTTGCTACTAAATTCTTTGCTACAGATATTAAGTCTTTCAGGTGCGGTTGAATTGACAACTCAATTGTTAATACTTGAGAATATTCTTTGGCTCCCCTTGTGTCGAATCAATAAATTTGGGTTGAATACTCTACCCTCGAAAACTGTTGCGATCCCCTATACTTGTGGGTTATCAAAACTATTTTTGGGCACCGTTGCCGAGGAGCATAACTCTATTATTTGAGTCACTGGGATTTATATCTGTTGATCACTATGAGGAACGTGAAATATAAAAGAACCAAAAAAATTCCCTCAACTATGAGGGGAGGTAAGGAACTTCCATCTAGCTCTGCACTTGATTCACATTCAGTTTTGAGTAAACTTGTGACACCTACTCCTGCTATTCATTCTGATATGTCGCATGTTATTGATGATGCCACTTCGGCTATGCATGATGCTTCTGATGAAACTACTTCTATGCTTGATAATACTGTGCCATTAGGTGAATTTCTTGATGAACAACTTGCTAGGGTTAGAGATAATGAAATTATTGAAACTGATACTATTGATGAAAGTGATGATGAATATTCTCCCCCTAGATATGAATTGCTTGTTGTGCCTGAGGGTTATGTTATGGATGAAGAAACTGCTAGACACTTTTTAGCTTGCAATGATAGATATGATCTTGAGAAACTGTTAGCTAAGCTGAAAGAAAAATCTTTGAATGCTAGAATGAAATATGACCTTGCTTTTTCTACTTCACCCATCTGTATTTCCGATAAGGATTATGATTTCTCTGCCGACCCTGAGTTAATTACTTTGGTTGAATCTGATCCTTTTTATGGCTATGAATCTGAAACTATCGTGGCACATCTTACTAAATTAAATGATATAGCCACCATGTTCGCTAATGTGGAGAAAATTTGTTACTACTATATCATTAAGTTATTTCCATTCTCATTAAAGGGTGATGCTAAAACATGGTTTAATTCCCTTGATCCTGGTTGTGTGCGTAGTCCCCAGGATATGATTTATTACTTCTCTGCTAAATATTTCCCCGCTCATAAGAAACAAGTTGCCTTAAGGGAAATATATAATTTTGTGCAAATTGAAGAAGAGAGTCTCCCACAAGCTTGGGGGAGGCTTCTCCGATTACTTAATGCTTTGCTTGATCATCCTCTCTAGAAAAATGAAATACTTGATATCTTTTATAATGGACTAACTGATGCCTCCAGAGACCACCTAGATAGTTGTGCTGGTTGTGTTTTTAGGGAAATAACTGTTGATCAAGCTGAATTGCTATTGAATAATATGTTGAGTTATGAAAATGATTGGACACTTCCTGAACCAACTGCTAAGCCAACTCTGAAGAAAAGGGGTATTCTATTTCTAAGTCCTGAAGATATGCAAGAGACAAAGAAATCTATGAAAGAAAAAGGTATTAAAGCTGAAGGTGTTAAGAATTTACTACCTATTAAAGAAATACATGGTCTTGATAACCCGACACAGGTAGTAAAGGTAAATTCTTTCTATAGATTTGATAAGGGTGAAATCCCATCTACAAACTTTTCTAGCCAATGCTTGGATGAGTATGATAATTTTATTGTTAAACTAGAAGACTTCAATGCTTATGTTGGTAGACAATTGAAACATAATGCTTATATGATTGAACACTTGAGTGATTATATGTCTAGAGTTAAAGGTGAACTTAAACTTATTAGTAAACATGCTTCTATGGTTACCACTCAAGTAGAAGAAGTACTTAAACCTCAGAATGATTTTCTCAATGAATTAGATAATAAGAAAAATAAAAATGATGTTAGAGTTGTGACTAGAGGGGGTAAAATGACTCAGGAACCTTTGTATCCTGAGGGACACCATAAGAGAATTGAGCAAGATTCTCAGAGACTAATGTTGATGCACCTAGTTATTCTAAGAAGAAGAAAAAAGAAAAACAATAGGACTTTGCATGCTTCTAGTGAACCTGTTGTTGACACACCTGAGAATCCCAATGATATTTCTATTTCTGATGCTGAAACACAATCTGGTAATGAACATGAACCTAGTGATATTGTTAATGATGATGCTCATATTGATGCTCAACCTAGCAATGACAATGATGTAGAGATTGAACATGCTGTTGATCTTGATAACCCACAATCAAAGAATCAACATTATGATAAGAGAGACTTTGTTGCTAGGAAGCACGGTAAAGAAAGAGAACCATGGGATCAGAAACATATGCCTTTTCCTCCTAAACCATCCAAGAAAAAGGATGATGAGGATTTTGAGCGCTTTGCTGAAATGATTAGACCTATCTTTTTGCGTATGCATTTGACGGATATGCTTAAAATGAATCCTTATGCTAAGTATATGAAAGATATTGTCACAAATAAAAGAAAGATACCGGAAGATGAAATTTCCACCATGCTTGCTAATTATACTTTTAAGGGTGGAATACCTAAGAAACTAGGAGATCTAGGAGTACCAACTATACCATGCTCCATGAAAAGAAACTATGTTAAAACTTCTTTATGTGATCTTGGAGCCGGTGTTAGTGTTATGCCTGTCTCTTTATATCGTAGACTTGATTTGAATAAGTTGACACCTACTGAAATATCTTTGCAAATGGCTGATAAATCAACTGCTATACCTGTCGGTATTTGTGAGGATGTGCCTGTTGTGGTTGCAAACATCACTATTTTAACGAACTTTCTTATTCTTGATATTCCCGAGGACGATAGTATGTCTATTATCTTGGTATACCCTTTTTGAATACTGCAGGGGCTGTTATTGATTGCAATAAAGGCAATGTCACTTTTCATGTTAATGGTAATGAGCATATGGTACACTTTCCGAGGAAACAACCTCAAGTCCACAATATTAATTCTATAGGAAAAACTTCAATGATTACTATTGGAGGTTTTAAATTCCCTCTTCCTATTGTCAAGAAGAAATATGATACTCTTATTGTTGGGGATGTGCATATCCCCGTTGAGGTAACTTAGTGTTATTTGAATATTCTTCGGTTTCATGCGATTCAGAAAGAGTTTGTTAACAAGACTTGATCAACCTTGTTAGTGGATTCCTTTTGATGAGCGTGAGAAGGATGAAGTTAGAAAGCACAACTCTCCGTACCCTCTTTTTACTCTCTGTTATTTAGCTTAAATAAAGTAAAAATAATATTTTATGTCTGTTTTCTGAATTATCCTAGCATTAAAAAATACCCCGAAAATAAAAGTTCACCAAATGTCCTGAAACTTTTAGATGATTTTTTGTAGAATATTTAAGAATATTTGGCATTGAGAACACACCTGGGGGACCCACCACCTGGCCACGAGGGTCCAGGGCGTGTCCACCCCCTGGGGTGCGCCCCCTGCCTCGTGGACCCCATGTGGGCCCCCTCCACTTATTCCAGCACCCACACACTTCGTCTTCCTCCAGAAAAAATCCTCCCACAGCTCAAACCCGAGTTCTAGCTCATCTTGCTACCATTTTTGATCTCCTAGCTCAAAGCTCCATTCACAAGACTGCTTTGGGGGATTGTTCTTCGGTATGTGACTCCTCCAATGGTCCAATTAGTTTTTGTTCTAGTGCTTTATTTATTGCAAATTTTTGCTGCTTAGGTGACCCTGTTCTTGAGCTTGCATGTCAAATTTATGTGGTCAAAAGTAGTTTTAATGCATGATATAGCCTCTAGGCACTTGTAGGAGTAGTTGTTATCAATCTTGTTGAGTTTGATTCACTTCTATTTTGAGTCACTAAAAATTTTAGAAATTTTTCAGACGAAAAAAATGTTTTGGAAAATGTACCAAGGTGGTTCCTCAAGGAAGCAAGGCCCAAGGCTCGCGATACGTGAGCCGGACAATGAACTACCAAGAGAAGCTCAAGTGCGGCCTTGTGAATGGCCGTTAGAGGAGTTCATGATCCAGGCAGGCATCAAGGATGAATTTGGCGCATATGTGCGTAACGCTGATCTTGAGAGCTTTGTGTCAGATAAGTGCTGGCAATACCACTATCTAATTGATTCTTGTTTGAGAAGGTTTAAATTTACATCCTCGCGCAATTCTCACACTGTTTTATTTAACCTTTATGATAAATCATATACCATGGACCTAGAAGATTTTAATATTTGCTTGTAAACTCCCACAGTGGGGCAATGTTAGTGAACCTCGCAAATCTGAATATGAAGACTTTCTTGCTAGTATTACTGTGGGGGAATCTAAATAAATCACACAAGCTACCATAGGGAGCATTCATTTCCCTTCCATACATTATTTTGCTCTCTTCGTTGGTAGATGCATTAACGGTAAAGACGAGGTTTGTCACATGTGTGTTCTAGATCTTAGTGTCCTCAAGAGTGCAGTATTAGGTGATAAACAATATAACTTGGGGGCTATTGTTGCAGTAGGTTGCATCACAACAGTATAAGTGGAGATTTTTTTGGTGGAATTTATGCAACTCGTGTAGCTAACTATCTTGATATACCCATACATAGAAATTATATAGAATTACCTCCTACTTACCTAGATTATAATGCCATGGTTCGCCATTAGTTTGTTGAGAGGAACGATTAGTTCCTCCAGTACCGACTAATCTTTGACAGACGGCGCACCGTCCATGTTGCTCTCCTTGCTCCCACTTTCTTTGACTTTCAGGCAAAAAGGAGATATGTTATAGCCAGGGAGGAGGCGAATGAGTACGAGAGGAGGACGGAGGCAGCTTGCCTCCAAGCTGCAGCTCGTCAGGCAGTAGCTGTTGCATCTCAGTACGACCCCAGCTACAACTTTGGATATCCACCAGGCCAGCCATGGCCATAGACCAACTTAGGCCAAAAGCCTAAGGTTGGGGGAGTACGTATTTCTCACCGACATTACATTCATGTTCACACTCTCATGCCAATTGTCTGTGCTCATACTTTTTCATTGTACTATCCATGCTAGTTTATTTTGTTTTTAAGCCTTCTTCTTGTGTGTTTGAAAAACCTTAAGAAAAACCAAAAAAATTAGTTGTAGCTTTTAGCTAGTTTACTTCCCATGCCTTTAGTAGTAGTAATTAAAAGAAAACCCAAAAAGATTCCTCGTTCTTCTTCTGCTTGCTGGGAGCTTTCCGGTGTAAATAGTTTTGTGTCTTTTATTTTCTTTGGGCGTCGAGAGGAGAAGACCATGATGAAAATGTTGAGTGGCTCTCATATGCATTATTGTTGATTTAACCAAGAGCCCATATTACCTTGTCTTCTCTTGTGTGTTGAATGCTTACAGATTCCAGCTTAGTCCAATGCACGTGCACTATTATTATTATCCACACCGTTCGGTTGTGCAAGTCAAAGGAAATACTAATGATATATGATGAACTGATTGAGATGAGAAAAGCTGGTATGAACTCGACCTATCTTGTTTTTTTAAATATGATTAGTTCATCGTTCCTGATTCAGCCTATTATGAATGAAACATGTTTGTAATGACAATTAGAGATTATAGTTGCTCATGCCATGCTTAATTAGCTAGGAGTTTGTAATGGTTTACCTTGCGTGCCAACATGCTATTAAAATGGTTGTGATGTGGTATGATAGGGTGGTATCCTCCTTTGAACGATTCGAGTGGCTTGACTTGGCACATGTTCACACATGTAGTTGAATCAAAATCAACATAGCCTCCACGATATTTATGTTCATGCTGAATAATATCCTACTCATGCTTGCACTCAGTGTTGATTAATTTTAATGCATGTTCATGACTGTCATCGCTCTCTAGTTGGTCGCTTCCCAGTCTCTTCCTAGCCCTGACTTGTATTAAGCGGGAATACTACTTGTGCATCCACTTCCATAAACCCCAAAAGTTATTCCATATGAGTCCACCATACCTTCTTATATGCGGTATCTACCTGCCGTTCCAAGTAAATTTGTATGTGCCAAACTCTAAACCTTCAAATGAAATTCTGTTTTGTATGCTCGAATAGCTCATGTATCAACTAGGGTTGTCTATATCTTCCATGCTAGGTGGGTTATTCTCACGAGGAGTGGACTCTGCTCCTCATTCACGAGAAAATGGCTGGTAACCAGGATGCCCAGTCCCATGCTTAAATTAAAATAATTTCGATCAAAACTCCCCCAGGATTGTTGTTAGTTGGAGGCACTCGTTGTTTCGGTCAAGCCATGGATTGATGTTTGTTGGTGGTGGGGGAGTATAAACTTTACCATTCTGTTTGGGAACTGCCTATAATGTGTGTAGCATGGAATATATCGAGATCTCTCGGTTGTAATGTTGACAATGAAAGTATACCACTCAAAATATTATTTATCTCTATTTCAAAAATTGAGCTCTGGCACCTCTACAAATCCCTGCTTCCTTTGCGAAGGGCCTATCTATTTACTTTTATGTTGAGTCACCATCCTCTTATTAAAAAGCACCCATTGGAGAGCACTGTTGTCAGTTGCATGCAATACTATTAGTTTAAATTGAGTATGACTGTGAATGGATCTCTTTTATCATGAATTACAATGTTTAGTCAGTCCTTGAACTTCAGAGGTGCTCTGCATTTATGCTTTGCGGCCTCAGGAAGGGCTAGCGAGATATCATCTTATTATATCATATTATGATTGTTTTGAGAAAGTGTTGTCATCTGACATTTACTATTATTGCTCGCTAGTTGATTATGCCACTAATATGAGTAAACATGAGACCTAAATGTTATTGTGAATATGGTTAGTACATAATCTTTGCTGAAAACTTGAATGTGGGCTTTACATATTTACAACAAGATCAAATAGAGTTTGTAAAAGTTTTTCTTTATCACTTTCAGTTTGTCAACTGAATTGCTTGAGGACAAGCAAAGGTTTAAGCTTGGGGGATTTGATACGTCTCCATCGTATCTACTTTTCTAAACACTTTTGACCTTGTTTTGGACTCTAACTTGCATGATTTGAATGGAACTAACCCGGGCTGACATTGTTTACAGCAGAATTGCCATGGTGTTATTTTTGTGCAGAAATAAAAGTTCTCGGAATGACCTGAAACTTCATGGAGAATATTTTTGGAATTTACAAAAAAATACCGATGAAAGAATCAACACCAGGGTTCCCACACCCTGTCCATGAGGGTGGGAGGCGTGCCCACCCCCTGGGCATGCCCCCTGTCTCGTGGGCCCCCTGAGGCTCCACCGACCTCAACTCCAACTCTATATATTCATGTTCAAGGAGAAAAAAAGTCAGGGAGAAGGATTCATGGCGTTTGACAATAAGAAGCCACCGCCAAGCCCTAATCTCTCTCGGGAGGGCTGATCTGGAGTCCGTTCGGGGCTCTGGAGAGGGGAATCCGTCACCATCGTGATCATCAACCTTCCTCCATCACCAATTTCATGATGCTCATCGCCGTGCATGAGTAATTCCATCGTAGGCTTGATGGAATATGATGGGTTGGATGAGATTTATCATTTAATCGAGTTAGTTTTGTTAGGGTTTGATTCCTAGTATCCATTATGTTGTGAGATTGATGTTGCTATGACTTTGCTAAACTTAATGCTTGTCACTAGGGCCCGAGTGCCATGATTTCCGATCTGAACCTATTATGTTTTCATGAATATATGTGAGTTCTTGATCCTATTTTGCAAGTCAATAGTCACCTACTATGTGTTATGGTCCCGTAACCTTGAAGTGACAATAATCGGGACCACTCCCGGTGGTGATCGTAGTTTGAGGAGTTCATGTATTCACTAAGTATTAATGCTTTGTTCCGGTACTCTATTAAAAGGAGTCCTTAATATCCCTTAGTTTCCGATAGTACCCCGCTTCCACGGGAGGGTAGGACAAAACATGTCATGCAAGTTCTTTTCCATAAGCATGTATGACTATATTCGGAATACATGCCTACATTACATTGATGAACTGGAGCTAATTCTGTGTCACCCTATGTTATAACTATTGCATGAGGAATCACATCCGACATAATTATCCATCACTAATCCATTTCCTACGAGCTTTTCACACATAGATCTTTGCTTAGTAACTTTTCCGTTGCCACTGTCACAATCACTACAAAACCAATACTGCTACTTTTGCCACCGTTACTGTTACTTCCATATTAATTTGCTAATAATATATTTCTGTAGATATTAAGTCTTTCAGGTGCGCTTGAATTGACATCTCAACTCTTAATACTTGAGAATATTCTTTGGCTCCCCTTGTGTCGAATCAATAAATTTGGGTTGAATACTCTACCCTCGAAAAATGTTGTGATCCCATATACTTGTGGGTTATCACAGAGCAGTGGAGAATGCAGGTGGAACACGCTGCACTGAAGAAAGATAGGGATACTTGGAGAAACTGGAAGCACGTGTTGTGAAAGAAGTACTTGAGTGAAGGTAAGGACCCAATCCCTGCATACCCCCAAATTACAAAGGTAGACCGGGCAGAATTCAAAAGGGCCAGGGCAACTAAAGAGTTTGCTGAGAAGAGTTTCAAGCAATGGGAACTTCAGAAGAAGAACATACACCCCCACCTTATGGGCGTGGCAGGACACGACGGCATGAAACTGATATGGTACCATGAGGACAAAGAAGTAGTAGCGGTGGGTGGGTGGGAATCCATCCTTTAGTGAAATCAGGGGCAAACGCGCCAGAGACTACTTGCAGGCACGTGCAAAGAGGCATGATGACGGAACTTATTACTTTGAAAACTCACATGACGTCGAACTGTATCAAGTGATGTTAGAGGCTTCCAAGATCCCTGGAAGGTTCTACAGGAACTCAGGGCCATGTGACATTCTATTTGTTGCTCTGGAAACAAAAGAGCCCCCTGGCCATGCAAGGGGTATTGGTGTTAATGTCCCGCACAAGAGGGCTTTCACAGTCAGCAAAGAAGAGAGGCTCAACATGAAAAAATTGAGTGAAATGAAGCAGAATGCATTGTATGAAAGGTTGAGGAAGGAGATTTATCCAGATGTTGGAAAAGATGTTGAGGAGTCAATGATGATGCAGAAGACTCTAACACTGACAGATAGCCAGCAGATGGGAGGGGAGGCAGGCGTGGAGGATGCTGCTTATTGCGCGACAACACTACACAAGAGTAGTTGTGCATCAGCTGACCCTAGCGACACTGAGACTGCAGCTACTCATGATGATGCTATATCTGATCTATCTGGATGAAAGACAGACTGAAGGGCGTGCTTATACATTATGAAGGTACATTAAAATGTGCAACATCCTGGGTTTGCCCACCCTTCTTGGAAGATGGCCTCTTGTTGGACAATGTGCCATTGAAGCTGGGCTGTGTGAAGTGCTACATGACTGAAGTAAAGTCTGGATTCAATCAATTTTCCCTGAAGAATATCCTAGGAGACTTCGATGAGCAAAGGACCTTGGGAGAAACGTTGTTACATCACATCCAATGGCCACAAAAGGAAATAGAGTTCATCGATGAGATCCCTGAAGACCTGCCAAGAGCAACCACTGTCACCCCTCAACCGGTGACGCTCTCCTTGCCGCAGCAGCTCTCGCGGGCTAATGCATCAACCTGTGATCAGCCAGCCAGACTTTGTGGCATACATGCCATATCATCATCCGCCCCAAAGCAGCCAGTGGCAAGGCCTACAACTATTGAAGACTCACCACCGGTTCAGATGTCGGCCGCTAAAGTAGCGGGGGGAGACCCAGCTGCAGCACATGCTCAGCAGACCAGCCTAGTGGAACTGACTGCTAAGCAGTCTAATGCTTCGGGACCGCCTGCTAAGTAGTCTGTAGGTCCAGAACCGACTGCTCATCAGTCTGTCGGTCCGCAGTCACGTGATCAGCATACCAATGCGTAAGCACTTCCTGCTCAGCAAACCGACGCGTTGGCACGACCTCCTCAGCACATCGACAAGTTGGCACCACCTGCGCAGAAACCCGGCATAGCTTTAACGCATGGTCAGCAGCCCGATGCCTCTGCTCCTACAGCTCAGCAGTCCGTCACAACAGCACCACCAACTCAGCGGTCCGACATAGATAAACCGTCTGCTAAGCAGTCCGTCCAAGCTTCACTGTTTGCTCGGCAGTCTACCTTGCAGGCAACCAGACGTTCCGCAAGAAATGCTTCATGTACCAAGAAGGAAGTGGCCAGAAAGGCTACACCCCCAAGGAAGAGCGGCGGGAAAGTGAAGAGGAAAGAGAACGATTGCCTCTTACTTAAAGCACTCATCGCTCAGAACCAAATTAACAGTAGCTTGTTCGAATCGGGGAGTAATATTATTTCCGACATCATGGATGATGAAGAAGTATGTTTGTTGCTTGCTAAAAGTAAAGCAGACATACTTGAAGCAAGCAATTACGTCCATGGCCAGCCATTTCTTGTTGGTGAATACTTTGATGAGTGCACCTCCAGTTACATGAATATTGCATGGATCTAATGTTAGCAGGTAACATGGTTTGCTAGTCCACTACAATAGAGATCATTTCCGACACAATGTTGGTTCCATCGATGTGAGTTTTGAGGACTTGCATCTCTTCTTCAACAACATGCTCGATGCCACTCTTGTTAGATGCCTAATTTTGTAAGTACTTCACAAACTCTGATCAACTTCTCCATACAAGGCGGTAAATGATAAAAAAGCTAACTACATTTTATTCCTCTCAGGGGATTGAACACGCAGAGAAGGAAAAGGGAGAGTGTGTATTTCATAGATCCTAAATTAGCAAATGGCACAACAATACATGGTAAGGACCTACGAGACTGGGCCGTTAACACGGTCGTCCGTCTCTTTGAAAACACGTCCCATGCAGAATCATTTCTCTGGCCATATCATGAATGGCAAGTCAAGTAAACAACCACGCATACACTTATTGTCATTCAGATTTCGACATAATTTGTACGTTCATGGCTTTCTTAATATGTACCAATCACTGGATATTGGTATTCATTGTTCCAAACAAGAACACGCTTTAGTACATCGATTCTCTCAATGAGTCAACAAACGCTCAGTATCTGACGCATCTTCAGTAATTCATGGATAGGTATTGAATTCTATGATGTTGAAATTAATTTGCATTCATATCTGGTTCAATAATTCATGTTGTCACAATTCATCATCATTTGCAGTGTGCTCGCATTGTGGAAAACTAAACCAGGGAAACTGTTCAAGAGGGGACTACCTCTGCAGCACGAGATCGTTTCTCTGGTAACACACCGAAATCTATTATTTTCGGAAAATTTATCCAACAGTCTGTAAATACCTTTCTTTACGCTAGTCAAATGTTCAAGCTTCAAAATAAACGTCTTTCTATTTTGTCCAAAGAAAAAATAATACATCTAACACCGGTTAGGTTGTTCCTAATAGGACAAATACATGACTAATTCTGTACAAAAAAATCTAGTGTCCTCGGCAAGAAGCAGGGACCAACCTTTGTGGAAACTATGTTTGCAGACACATGATCTCCATCTACATATCTACTGATAGTTGTGACAATTGTCGCGAATTAGTACCAGTAGGTCTATCTTAATTAATATCTTCTACTCCACTCATATGGCACATTCTGATCTTAAAAACACTGCAGCTCGTCTTAAAACCGAGGACCCCTGAACCGCTCCCGGCTGGTGAATTGCTGATGGTTCAGAGATTTATCAGCGACTTCTTCCTGGATCACTACATCAATCCCACTTGTGATAATGAAGATTTCAGCATGCCTTCTCCTGAAAAATTGAGTAAGAGGTAGCCGCTAAACATATACGAATGGATCCATTGTTTTCCATCTCATGATGTCTTCGTATTTTGTACACTATGATTAATTATGTAATTCATATATGTGTGGACAAATCATTGGAATTTAGCAACCATATGTCCAATTGCAATTGTTGCGAAATCTGATGAATGTTCTTCCTGTGGACACTATTTTTTCAATTGAATATTGTGGTGAATTTGCTTTTTGCATGCCGATTCAAAACGGGATATTTTTGTTTATTTGTTCAATTGAATATTGTGGCGAAATTGCATTTTGCGTGCCGATTCAAAATGTGATAATTTTGTTTATTTTTTCAATTGAATATTGTGGCGAATTTTCTTTTTGCATGCCGATTCAAAATGAGATATTTTTGTTTCAACTTGGCAATTGCTCCGCACACGGTTCAACTAAATGAGTGTGTGCGATCCACATCGGAAAGCATACGTCAATCGTAGCGGAACCGTCAGTGATACACAGCGGATTGCAAACGATTTGCAGCTCTACTACGTGTGCGTAGGGTCTCCGGAACCGTTTGTGATATCGCATTATCACACACGAGAACTTGGAGTAAACCGTGCCCAATGTAAAATACAATCCCAGTCATAATTTTTTCAGGAAACGTGTGGGATCCGAAACAAAAAGCACACGTCACTCTTGCGGTAACCATCGGTGATACCCAACAAATCACAAACAGTCTGCAGCACTTGTATGTGTACGAAGGGTCTCCTGAACCGTTTGTGATAGAACATTACCGTAGACGGTAATTGTTGGGAAACGTGTGTGATGGAGTCTTGCATGGCAGACGGGTTACGCAGAAAACTCATGTGCGATGGGGCACAAATCGCACATAGTTCATATGTTGGCCCATGTGCCTTACATACTGTTTCCCAAACGGTTCATTACGACAGACCGTATGGTTTCACTGCATCATTAGAAATGTTTAATCACCAATACCACACGTGTGAAAGAACTTAGTGTGTGCTGCATCACACACGATTACATTTTGGAAGTCCTCTGGATCACTGCTCCATATTCTCGATGGTTTTTGGGTCGTGTGGGAAGGACACCCTATCGCCCACACTCACTTGGTGATGGTCCAAAATGCCGTCATGGAAAGGGGTTAAAAACCGTTTGTATTGCACCAACGCGTACCAATGTAGCCAAAACAAGTCTGAGGAGCAAGTTAACCTGAGTGAGGCCACTAGTCCCTCTAGCAGTTATGATGAGGGTAGCAGAAGCACCGCAAGCAACTTGCCCAAGGCAGCAACGAGGTAGAGGAAGAAGAGAAACTCAGACTCTGAGGATGAAGACTATGTTGCTGCTGAGGAAGAAGCCAACTCAAAGAAGAAATTTGTCAAGAAGGAATTTGGCATAGCTGCTTCAACAAATGCTGGTCTAAACAAGAAGGCTCCTGCAAAGAGAGTGCCCATGTCAAAGGCCAGAGCCTCAATGCTTGAAGCCTCCAAATCAACTATTGGAGAGGCTACTGGTGAGTGAAAGGAAAGGAAGGAAAGGGCCAAGAAAACTATGGCAAGAGTCATTGGAAAGCCCTCAATGATGATTCAATGTGATGAGGAAGAAGTGGAAGAAGACGTTGTTGCTCGAGCATCAAAGACTCATAAGCCGATGGGGGATGCCATCAAGTTTGGGGATGCTCCATCAAAGCCCAAGACTGCCCCCAAAGCTACTGCTCCAGCCACCAAGTTTGCACCCAAGAGATCCACCAGAAATATACTAGCTCCTGAGAAGAACAAGGCCCCAGTGCCTAAAGTGGAAGAAGAAGAGGAAGATGGAGCCCCAATGCTCAGAAAGGTAAAGCCCAATATCCCTGATCATGATGATACACATCCAGTGGCTGAAAACATGAAGATAAGGAAGGATGCAGGTCTCAGACTATGGAGACAGTCAAATCCATATGCCTCAAGAAGGAGAACTACTGTAGATTACAGGTTCCACACTAAGGAACAACAGGACTTCTATGAGACCGTGCTCCTGGACAAGAAGCCCATTTTATGTGACATGAAGTGAGTTGACTGGAAGTACATCGACAACAATGAAGACCACTTCCCTGGAGTTCATGAGAGCTTCAGGATGAATGGAGTTGATGCCTTTGTGGGTTCGAAATTGACCAAGTGGAATGATGAGATTATCATGCAATTCTATTCAACAACTCATTTCTACCCAGATGGCAGAATTGTTTGGATGTCTGAAGGTACAAGGTACCAGTCCGTAGTTACTGAGTGGGCCAAGATGATCAATGCCCTAAAGAGAATGAGGATGACAAGATGTGTATGCCAAGCCAAGGAAGGGACACAACTCCCTGGCACATATGTACAAGGAGATTCCAGATGCAACTTTGGAACATCACAAGTTTGGCTCTGTCTATTTTCTCTTGTCAGGTCTGCCTACTATCAATACTATCATGAGGCACACTATGTTGCCCAAGTCTAGTGATCATAGGATGATAAGAGGACATTCCATCAATTTGATGCATATGTTTGATGTGCTAGAAAAGTTCAAAGTGATGACACTGATTGTAGAGACAATCAAGAGGACAGTTGCCGATCAGAAAAGATCATGTGGTATGCTCCACACATCCAAATGCTCATCAACTCCAAGATGGGCACATGCACATACTTGTTGGAAAAAGAGCATCTTCCCTTGAGGCCTGACTTTGAGAACCACACAGTTGTCATGGATGCTATAGATCCTACTTCAGTAGAGGCTCAGAAGAAGAGAGACAAGGCAAAAGAAGAGAAGGCAGCCAAGATGCCAAGTGCTGAAGAGGCTTCACAAGTTTTCCTCAAGTCAAAATAGATCAACTTGGATATCTTATTCAAGACACTTTGAGGATTAAGAAAGGACTGGCCACCCTGACTCAGAATCAAGAGAGTCTTGAAAGGATAATTGAAACAAAGTTTTATGATCTAGAATTGAAGGTCACAGAGATGCAAACAGCTGTTGAGCAGCTCCAGGAAGAAGCTGAAGAGAGGAAAGGGAAAAGCTACCACTGAAGTGTTTTAGAGAATGCCTAGGGCACAGAGATCTGCAGCAGTGCCGATGACAGACACTAGATCTAGTACTTCAGCACCTGCAGCCACAGCTTCAGTTGCCCCTCCAGTTGCAACTCCAACAACTCCAACAACCTCAACAGATGCATTTGTCCTAGGAGTCCTCTCCACGCCACCTCCCGAAGATCAAGCTTAGAGATCCGCATAGCACTATGCATTTTCGAGATTTTTGGTAACTTGTTTCCAAAGGGGGAGAAAGTGTATAGATCATAGGCTTCGAGAGAGTGAGAGAGAGAGAACTTTGCTTCTTTTTGCTATCTCTTGTTTTCTACTTATTTGCTTGCTTGCTTCGATGATACTCTATGTGTGTGTGAGATACTTGTTGTAACACCCTCGATGCGACTATAGCTCCCACGTGTCGAGGCACGACTTAGAGACATAATCGCATTGAAGGCATATGTCGCAAGTTAGGCAATCTTCACAACATCCCATGTAATATAATAATGAAAGGGGGGATAACAATAGTTGGCTTACACTCGCCACGTCAATCAAGTACATAAATAACATTACATCATCCAATCACTCATGGCTCGACTACGACGCCAAAATAAAAGAGAACCCAACACGCGACATGGTCCCAATCACCCCCAACTAGGCACCACTACTGATCATCGGGAAAGGAAACATAGTAACGTTGAGAGTCTTCGTCGAACTCCCACTTGAGCTCATACGCATCTCCTGGAGCGGAATCATCAGGCCCTGCATCTGGTGTAATAGTAATTTGTGAGCCACATGGACTCAGCAATCTCGCACCCTCGTGATCAAGACTATTTAAGCTTATAAGTATGGCAAGGTAAAATATGAGTGGAGCTGCAGCAAGCGACTAGCAAGTATGTTGGCTAACTTATTCGCAAAAGAGAGCGAGAAGAGGAGGCAAAGCGCGAGTGAGAAACTAGAGAGCAACCTGCACAAACATTACTCCAACACCGTGTCCGCTTCCCGGACTCCGCCGAGAAGAGGCCATCACAGTAACACACTCAGTTGATTCATTTTAATTAATTAAGGTTCAAGTAAACTACAACCGGACATTAACAAATTCCCATCTACCCATAACCGCGGGCACAGCTTTCGAAAGTTCAAATCCCTGCAGGGAGTCCCAACTTAGCCCATGACAAGCTCTCACGGTCAACGAAGGAATAGACCTCCTCCCAAGACGTTCCGATCAGACTCGGTATCTCGGTAATTCAAGACACTTCGACAGGTTAAAACAAGACCAGCAACACCGCCCGAATGTGCTGACAAATCCCGATAGGAGCTACACATATCTCGTTCTCAGGGCACACTCAGATGAGACATCCTATGAGTAAAACCAACCCTCAAGTTGCCCCGAGGTGGCCCCGCAGTCTACTCAGTCGGACCAACACTCAGAGGAGCACTGGCCCGGGGGGGTTAAAATAAGATGACCCTCGGGCTCCGGAAACCCAAGGGAAAAATAGGCTAGGTGGCGAATGGTAAAACCAAGGTTGGGCATTGCTGGAAAAGCTTTAATCAAGGAGAACTATCAAGGGGTTCCCATTATAACCCAACCGCGTAAGGAACGCAAAATCCGGGAACATAACATCGATATGACGGAAACTAGGGCGGCAAGAGTGGAACAAAACACTAGGCGAGAGGCCGAGCCTTCCACCCTTTACCAAGTATATAGATGCATTAAGATAACATAGCAAGATAAGGATATCGCAACAAGTAAATAAATGTTCCAACAAGGAACGGCATCCAATCTTCACCTGCAACTAGCAACGCTATAAGAGGGGCTGAGCAAAGCGGTAACATAGCCAATCAACGGTTAGCTAGGACAATGGTGGGTTAGAGGTTTGACATGGCAATTTGGGAGGCTTGCAAGTAAGTGGTAGGCATCGTAGCAATGGCACAGCTAAAGAGCGAGCAAACTAGCATAGCAAAGATAGTAGTGATTTCGAGGGTATGATCATCTTGCCTGCACAGTTGTCAGAGTTGACTGGATCCTCGAAAGCAAACTCAACGGGCTCCTCGTTAGCGATCTCGTCTCCCGGATCTACCCAAACAAGACAAACAAGCAACAAGGATACAATCAACCACGTGCAAACTCAAACAACACAATGCAAAGATGATATGCTATGCGGGATACGATGCGGGATGCAAAAAGCAAGATATGACAGGAAATGCATGAACCTGGCCTCAACTTGGAAAACCAAGTGTGCCACTGGAAATATGAGATGAAATCTCTTGAAAATGATATAAAGAACGCCGGAATCGGAGTTACGGTTTGGAAATGGCAAGCTATTCAAATATGACACCGGTCTACGATTTACAGCAAGTAGGCATCTAAATGCAACGAAATGAACATGCTACAGCACCCAAACATGACAACAAAATACATGGCAGGGATTCACACAAGATGCTTAACAAAAGTCTAGCACTGAGCTACGGCCAATTCATCCATTAACAGATTCAAACAAGCATGGCAAAAATGCATATGACAAACAGATCTCATACTTAGTGAAATTAACACTTGTCTGGAATTTCAGATCAGGTAGCACTCTTCGGAGCAACAAAACTACATGCTACAGGACCTGATCATGGCAAAGTAAAGCATGGCATGGAGCTACTCAAAGAGCTTAACAAAAGTCCCTTGGTGACCTTGAGCCAAAAGGGATCAGAAAATACAATTGCAAGCATGTGAACATAGCAAAAACATAATCAGTTTCAGACTTAGTGAAAAACTGACACATGCTGAAATATAACTCAAGTTGGCATGTTTACGAGCTCGATGCACTCACTACAGAGCAAGTCATGGCAAGAAAAGCATACATCCATCAACAAGGCACAAAATGCAAACTAGACATGGCAAGAACAATAGCATAGTATGCACGGATCAACTACAACATCACCGGCAAAATTGCAAACAAGTTGACAATCTGCCCAGATTCACGAAGTAGCAAAAGTAGAGCTCGATTGACTCAAGCTAGGGTGCTCCATAATTGCAAACAAATACATGGACGGATATAGCACTACAATATTAAAAAAACATCCTTACTTATCATCCTCAAAAGAGGCACGGATCACTAGGAAACAACATGAACATATGGCATCATGAGATAAACAACTCCAGGACTTAGTGAAAATACTAAGTCTCTGAAAACAGATTTACCAAGTGCACCACTTTGCAAGCTTGCACTAGTAACCACACACATCCTAAAAATACATGGGTTGCACCTCTGAAAAGATGACAAAACCCTTAACAAAACATATGTAGAGCATCAGGGCATAGCATGCACACATTAAACATGGCAAAAATGACAAAAACCTAAATGGAGTAGCAGATCTGACAATTAACTCAAGTAGCCCTCTTCTAACAGCATTTCGGGCATCAAGATGAGCTCAAATGAAAATTATGCAATGGAATGAAATGATGTACTCTCTGAGATGCACATTTTGATATGCTATATGCATGAATCGGAGCTACGGATGCAAAGTTACGGAGCTACGAACATGTGCACATGGACTGAAAATATCTGGGACTTAGAAGAAATTTCGACCTCCGGATCTAGGGTTGACCCGGCACGCGAACCGAGGCGGCGGCGCTGCTCGCCGGAGATGGCTCGGACGGCGGCCGGAGTGGAGGGCATCGCCGGATCCGGCTCTCCCGCGGCCGGATCTGGCCGGAGGCGAGGCGGGGAGGCGGCGGAGCGGCCGGAGGGCGCGGCGGCGGCGTGCGGTGGCCGGGCCGGCGAGCTCGGGTGATGGCGAGCTCGCGTCGGCGAGATCTCCGGCGATGGCGCGGCGGGGCTGGGAGGAGTGCGGCGGCCGGATCGGGAGGAGAGGGGCGGTGGCGGCTGTCGGTGATGGGCGGCGGCGCGCTGGGCCGGGAGGGCCCCGCCTGGGCCGGGCAGGCCGGAGCGCGGGGATGTGGGCGCGGTGCCTCCGCGAACCCGGTGGCGACATGTGGCGGCGGACACGGTGGGCGGACACGTCCGTCGGTGGCGCCTTTGTCCGGCGGCGACGGGTGGAAATGGATCTGAGGTTAGGGATGGAGGGGATCCGGGATTTTTAGAAGGGGGAGGTATATATATAGGCATAGAGGGAGCTAGGAGAGTCCAAATGAGGTGCGGTTTTCGTCCAAGCGATCGTGATCGAACGCTCTAGATGATGGAGCAGAGTTTGGTGGGTTTTGGGCCAAATTGGAGGGGTGTTGGGCTGCAACACACACGAGGCCTTTTCGGTCCCTCGGTTAACCGTTGGAGTATCAAACGAAGTCCAAATGATACGAAACTTGACAGGCGGTCTACCGGTAGTAAACCAAGGCCGCTTGGCAAGTCTCGGTCCAATCCGGAAATGTTTAATCCCCACACACGAAAGAAAGCTAGAAACGGCCACCGGAGGAGAACGAAGCGCCGGAATGCAAAACGGACAACGGGGAAAATGCTCGAATGCATAAGACGAACACGTATGCAAATGCAATGCACATGATGACATGATATGAGATGCATGACAACGACAACAACACATGGAGACAAAGACCCGAACCCGAGGACATAAATAAACTTAACGCCGGAAATGGCAAGAGTTGGAGTACAAATAGGGAAAGTTACATCCAGGGTGTTACACTTGTATGGTCATGTGTTTGATCATATCATACGTTAATGCATGTGTTTTGATGATGATATTATCTATCTCTCATGTATGATCTTTCACTTTGTCTTGCTGATGAGTGTATATTTCATATTCTATCATTTTGAGCGCTCCACCAAGATGTATGTGACATGGAAGAGTAACCCATGATCCTAATCGATTGTCCATTTGCATTCAAAATCAAATTTTAAATAATGCACAAAGTTAGAGGGAGCTCTTTCTTATCACATACTTCTCAAAGCGATGATGTATTTCATTCTTATTATCATTTGTCGAAGTTTGATCTATATGTTGTCATCAATTACCCAAAAGGGGGAGATTGAAAGTGCAACTAAGCCCTCGGTGGTTGTGGTAATTATTAACAACATATAATTCATTGAACTAATATCCATTCTAGATAATCTTTTTAGAAAGTTCAATGATTGGCATGGCATGGACTAGAGATGTGGATCCCTCAAAATGCTAAGGACACACATTGGCTCAAGATCAAGACTCTACATTTTTATTTTAGTGATCCAAGATCACATTGAGTCCATAGTAAAAGCCAATACACTACTAGGAAAACGCCTGCTAGTGGTGCACCTGCTTTGGCTACTAATGGCGCACTACAGGTGCGCCACTAGCATCACGCATTAGAATTTTTTACTAATGGTGCACCACAGGTGCGCCATTAGTATCTGGTATACTAATGGCGCACCATGCAGGGCGCCATTAGTATATCCAACGGTGCGCCATTCCTATCTGGCTTAGCAATGGCGCACCACATAGAAGTGCGCCATTACTAACAATTTTTTTCAAAAAAAAATTCAGAAAAAAATTTCATTTTTTTGTTTTTTTATTAATCTCAAGTCACTATGGCTTAATCTTGGGTCAATATGCTTAATCTCAAGTCAAATCTCACTCTATGGTCAAACTTCCCGAAAGGTCACACATCCTCACACTACTCCAACCCGAGCACGCTTAACTTCACAGTTCTATCCAACCCCAGCACCAGCTCACTTCATAGGCACTTGTTGGTATATATATCATATCAATCCTATTAAACCTTGTTGATGTCTAGGACTTTGTTCATGTTCATGAGTGTGATGAAATTTTGAAAAAATATTTCAAACTTCCCGGTCATATTACATATCATATTTTAAAAAAAATCCAAATTTTTTTAAAACCAAATTTTTTCTATTACTAGTGGCGCACCTAGCAAATGGTGCACCACTAGTAAGTTTGAATTTTTTTTCATTCCCCCCTCTAGATCTTAAAAGCCCCGTATCTTTCATTCTGTTAGGTTTTTGGGGGTTTTGAAGATGTTGAACGCGGCTCCCCCCGTTCAATTCGTATGTAACTTTTCGAGTAGATGATTTTCCATATAAAAAATGGTGCGTCGAAATTCATATTTGTAAATTTTCCCAACAACTAGACCACATATCACATGGGAAACTTATTTTCTTTTATTTTTTTGACATTTCCATCATTTTCTTCTGTTTTTTAAAAAACTGAAAAGGCGGTCCATGGG
This sequence comes from Triticum aestivum, assembly GCF_018294505.1. Lineage (NCBI taxonomy): Eukaryota > Viridiplantae > Streptophyta > Magnoliopsida > Poales > Poaceae > Triticum > Triticum aestivum. The sequence goes on along the minus strand of NC_057809.1, from coordinate 322,263,821 downwards.
GGGGTGCATTTAGCAACATGGTTACTAATGGAGCACCTGATGTGTGGTGCACCATTAGTAGTTTTTAAAAAAAATAAAAAAAATTGTTAGTAATGGCGCATCAGTGCACAGTGCGCCATTACGAACAAAAAAAATTTATATTTTTTTTCAAAACTACTAATGGCGCACGGTGGGTGTGGTGCGTCATTACTATGTCAACTAGTAATGGCGCACTATCCCATGGTGCGCCATTACTAACAAAATTTTTTATATTTTTTTCAAAACTACTAATGGCGCACCACACACTAGGTGCGCCATTAGTAATATATTGCTAATGGTGCACCTGTATCTGGTGCGCCGCTGCTATATAGCAGTGGCGCACCACATACACAGTGCGCCATTAATGTCCATATCATCTATAGCCCTTTTCTTAGTAGTGATACTAGGGTTCAGGTGTTTCTTAATGGCTTGCTTCCTCAAAATGCTTACTGATATGCTCCAAAATGCCTCAACCACTTTCTCATATCAACATATGTCCCAAACCAAAACTCAAACTCGGCCCCACTAATTTGATCTATGATGTCGCTTGAAGCTACGTCGGTATTTCCCCAAAGAGGAAGGGATGATGTGGCATAGAGGCGGTAGGTATTTCCCTCATATGTGAAACCAAGGTTATCGAACCAGTAGGAGAACCAAGCAACACAACGTAAACAATACCTGCACACAAATAACAACTTCTTGCAACCTGACGTGTTAAAGTGGTTGTTAATCCCTTCCAGGGTACGGCACCTCAAGATAGGCAAACGGACATGAGGTAAATTTGTAGTAGTTGATAGATCGAACGCCAAATAAAATAAATAAGAATAAATTGCAGTAAGGTATTTTTAGGTTTTTGGTTTAGTAGATCTAAAAATAAACACAAAGGAAAATAGATCGCAAAGGCAAATAATATGAGAAAGAGACCCGGGGGCCATAGGTTTCACTAGTGGCTTCTCTCGAGAAAAATAGCAAACGTTGGGTGAACAAATTACTGTTGGGCACTTGATAGAACTTCAAATACTCATGACGATATCCATTCAATGATCATTACATAGGCATCACGTCCAAGATTAGTAGACCGACTCCTGCCTGCATCTACTACTATTAATCCACACATCAACCGCTATCCAGCATGCATCTAGTGTATTAAGTTCATGGAGAAACGGAGTAATGCAATAATAACAATGACATGATGTAGACAAGATCCATCTACGTATAATCAGAGAACTACTCACGCATCATCGGAGAGGCACCAATGGAGGTGGTGAACCCCATCCGAGATGGTGTCTAGATTGGATCTGGTGGTTCTGGACTCTGCGGCGGCTAGATCAATATTTCATCGACTTCCCTAGGGTTTTGGGGATATTGGGGTATTTATAGAGCAAAGAGGCGGTCCGGGGGGCACCCAAGGTGGGCACAGCCCACCAGGGCGCACCCGGGCCTCCTGGCGCGCCCTGGTGGGTTATGCTCCCCTCGGGGCACCCCCCAGGCGCAGCGAGGGCCCATTACGTTCCTTCTGGTCCAAAAAAATCTCTGTAAATTTTCGTGGCATTTGGACTCCATTTGATATTGATTTTCTGCGATGTAAAAAACATGGAAAAAACAGCAACTGGCACATGGCACTATGTCAATAGGTTAGTACCAAAAAATGATATAAAATGACTATAAAATGATTATAAAACATCCAAGATTGATAATATAACAACATGGAACAATCAAAAATTATAGATACGTTGGAGACGTATCAGCATCCCCAGCTTAATTCCTACTCGTCCTTGAGTAGGGAAGTGATAAAAACAGAATTTTTGATGTGGAATGCTGCCTAACGTGCCATATCATATTCTTTTGTTTATAGCATGGACAGTTGGAATTTAATATTGTTCAAAGCAATAGTCTAGTTTTGACATGATAATTTAAATACTCAAGCATATCAACAAGCAACCATGTCTTTCAAAATATCAACCCTAAAATAAGTTATCCCTAGCCCATCATGCTCAACCATTGAGCCATTCATGAAACACACTCGCATATTAGCTACACCCAATACTCAAGTACGATCATATTGCCTCCTAGTTGGTGCTTTTATAAGAGAAGGTGGAGACTCAAGTTCAAAAATAAAAATTGCATAAAAGAGAGGCCCTTCGCAGAGGGAAGTAGGGATTTGTAGAGGTGCCATAGCTCAAAGTGAAAAACTTAGAGATAAAAACATTTTGGGAGGTGTATCCATCCCACCAATGAAACGACTTAGAGTTCCCAATACTTTTCATGCTTAGATGTATCATAGGCGGTTCCCAAATAGAAAATAAAGTTTGTTCATTTTTCCACCATACTTTGACTTTCCATGGCTAGCAATATCCACGGTTGCCCTCCATACCAATACTTTCCAAGGAATTTATTATTTGACAACATAAAGTAAATTCATTTTTTCATTTCGGGACTGGGCAACCCTAATACCTTTGCCTTACTCTCGTGCAATGACAAGTGAATAAACACTCATCGTGAGAATAACACATCTAGCATGGAAAATATTAGCCATCCCTCACCGCTCCATGAGCGAAACGAACACACAAAAGATAAGTTTATTTTGAAAATTAGAGATGGGACATGCAAATTTGCTTAGAACGGCAAATGAATACCGCATATAGGTACATATAGTGGACTCATGAGGCAAAACTGGTTTAACGGTTTTTGGATGCACAAGTACAGATCATACTTAGTGCAAAATGAAGGCTAGCAAAAGATTGAAAAGCGACCAGCCAAGAATCAGATAATCTCATAAGCAAGCATTAAGAATAATTAACACCAAATAATGCACCATAAGTAGGATATAATCTCATTGCATGACTATTGACTTTCATGCTTGCATAGGGAATCACAAACCTTAACACCTACATTATTACTAAAGCATAATTACTCATTAAGATGACTCACATATCACATCATCATATGTAAAAACTATTACTAAGAATAAAGTTTATTTTGTCCAATGATCTTCATGAAAGTTTATACTATATCCTTCTTGGATATCTATCACTTTGGAACTAATTTTCATATGTTGCTGTTCATAAGCTCAAACAAATATAAGTGAAGATCATGAGCATATTTTTTCTTTCTCTCAAATTAATTTAAGTGAAGCAAGAGAGAATTTCTTGAAGATCTTACTAACTCTCAAATAAATCTAAGTGAAGCAAGAGAGCATTTCTTCAAAAATACTAAGTACACCGTGCTAAAAAAGATATAAGTGAAGCACTAGAGCAAGTCCATAGCCCATAAAAAATTTCAGTGAAGCAAAGAGAGCAATTCTAACAAGTCATGACATAATTTTGGCTCTCCCAAATAGGTGTGTCCAGCAAGGGATCAAGACTTAAAAAACAAAATAAAATAAGCAAAGACTCATATAATACAAGACGCTCCAAGCAAAACACATAGTATGTGACAAATAAAAATATAGTTTCGAGTAAAATACCGATGGTCGTTAGAAGAAAGAGGGGATGCAACTCGGGGGCATCCACAAGCTTAGCTGGTTGCTAAGTTTTGGATAATAGCTTGGCTTGCCGGGGCATCCCCAAGCTTAGGCTCTTCTACTCCTTATTCCATCATCCATCGTAAGATAACCCAAAACTTGAAAACTCCAATCACACAAAACTCAACAAAACCTTTGTGAGATCCTTTAGTATAAGAAAATAATAAATCACTACTATAAGTGTTGTATCAAACCAATTCATATTTTTTTCTTGCATTATATCTACTGTATTCCAACTTTTCAATGGCAAAAACTCATCAAAGAAAACCATAGAGCCATCAAAACAAGCACACAACACAAAGAAAACAGAATCTGTCAAAACAGAACAGTCTGTAGCAATCTGACTATTTCGTATATATCTGTAACTCCAAAAATTCTGAAAAATTAGGAAGACCTGAGAAATTTGTATATTGATCTACTTCAAGTGGAATGGGTATTTTATCGCTCTCTGGTAAAAAATGAGAATTATTTTCTTGAGCGCAAAAGTTTCTGTTTTTTCAGCAAGATCAAACAACTATCACCCAAGATCCTAAAGGCTTTACTTGGCATAAACACTAATTAAAACATAGAAAACACAATCATAACAGGAGAATAATTGTGCTAATACTCAAGAACAGAAAGAAAAAATCAAAAATAAATTTTATTTGTTGGGTTGCCTCCCAACGAGCGCTATAGTTTACGCCCTTAGCTAGGCATAAGATATCAATGATGCTCACATAAAAGACAAGAGTTGAAGCACAAAGAGAGCATCATGATACATGTGACAAACACATTTAGTTCTAACATACTTCCTATGCATAGGAATTTTATAAGCAAACAAATTATCAAGACAGGACACATCTAACATATACAAAGAAGAGGAATAAAACATTAACGATCTCAACATAACGAGAGGTAATTTAGTAACATGAAAATTTCTACAACCATAATTTCCACTCTCATAATAATTAAATGTTGGATCATAATCAAATTCAACAATATAACTATCACATAAAATATTCTCTTCATGATCCACATGCATGCGAAGTTGACACTATTCCAAAATAGTGGGATTATCATCAAATAATGTCATGACCTCTCAATGCCCACTTTTATCAAAAAATTGATAAGATTGAACACTCTTAAAATTTGTTGGATTATTTTTAGCTAAAGTTGACACTCTTTGGAAACCACTTTTAATATTATCGCAAGCATATTCATCATGAGATTTAAATAAATTTTCAAGATCATAAGAATCATTATCACCCCAATCATGATCATTGCAACAAGTAGTGGACATAACCAAATAAGCATCCCCAAGAATGGGGTTTTGCATATCACTAACACAATTGACATTAATAGAATTTATAATAACATCTTTGCAATCATGCTTTTCATTCAAGGAGCTATCATGAATCACTGTATAAATTCCTTCTTTTAACTCTTCATCACAACTTTCAGATTCATGAATCTCAAGAAAAACTTCATAATGATATTCTAGTGCACTCAACTCACTAGCAATTGGTTCATCATGATTGGATCTTTTAAAAAGACTAGAAAGTGGATGGGGATCCCTATCAATAGATTTTTAGCTAGCGAAAATGCAAGCACATAGAAGGCACATCGCAACATAAGCAAAGATAACAAACAAGAAAAAGCAGAATGAAAAAGAGGAGAATAAAATGGCAAATTTTTGTGAAGTGGGGGAGAGGAAAACATGAGGAAAATGGAAAATAATGTAAATTGCGAGGAGATGAGATTTGTGATTAGAAACCTGGCATATGTTAAAGATCCTCCGCGGCAACGACACCAGAAATTCCTTTTGATGTCGCTTGAAGCTACGTCAGTATTTCCCCAAAGAGGAAGGGATGAATGTAGCACAGCAGCGGTAGGCATTTCCCTCAGATGTGAAACCAAGGTTATCGAACTAGTAGGAGAACCAAGCAACACAACATAAAGAGCACCTGCATAGAAATAACAACTTCTCGCAACCCGACGTGTTAAAGGGGTTGTCAATCCCTTCCGGGGTACGGTGCCTCACACTACAGGAATCAGCTACTTTGCCGTCTGCCACGGCGGACGGCAAAGGCATGAACGGCGGACGGCAAAGGCCTTTGCCGTCAGCCGCGGACGGCAAAAGGCGCGTTAGGTTTTTTTTGCAGCTCGTCAGTGGGGCCCCTCCCTCTTTGTCGTCCGCTAGCCGACGGCTAAGAATCTTTGCCGTCCGCTAGCAGACGGCAAAGAACTGGCTGATGGCAAAGTTGGTCTTTGCCATCAGCCAGTTCTTTGCCGTCCGCTTTTTGGAAGCTGATGGCAAAGAGCTTCTTTGCCGTCCGCTAGCGGACGGCAAAGAACTGGAAGATGGCAAAGTAGCTGATTCCAGTAGTGTCAAGATACACAAATTGACGTGAGGTAAATTTGTAGTAGATTGATAGATCGAATGCCAAATAAAATAAATAAGAATAAATTGCAGCAAGGTATTTTTGAGTTTTTGGTTTAGTAGATCTGAAAATACACGCAAAGGAAAATAGATCACAAAGGCAAATAATATGAGAAAGAGACACAGGGGGCCGTAGGTTTCACTAGTGGGTTCTCTCGAGAAAAATAGCAAACGGTGGGTGAACAAATTACTGTTGTGCAATTGATAGAACTTCAAATACTCATGACGATATTTGGGCAATGATCATTACATAGGCATCACGTCCAAGATTAGTAGACCGACTCCCGCCTGCATCTACTACTATTACTACACACATCGACCGCTATCTAGCATGCATCTAGTGTATTAAGTTCATGGAGAAACGAAGTAATGCAATAAGAACAAGGACATGATGTAGAGAAGATCTATCTATGTAGCAATGATACATACGTGTCGGTTCCTCTTCTGTCACTGGGATCAAGCACCGCAAGATCGAACCCACTACAAAGCACCTCTTCCCATTGCAAGATAAATAGATCAAGTTGTCCAAACAAAACCCAAATATCGAAGAAGAAATACGAGGCTAAAAGCAATCATGCATAAAAGAGATCAAAGAAACTCAAATACTTTCATGGATATAAAAAGAGATGGATCTGATGATAAACTCAAAGTTCATCGGATCCCAACAAACACACCTCAAAAGAGTTACATCATATGGATCTCCAAGAGACCATTGTATTGAGAATCAAGAGAGAGAGAGAGAGAGGAAGCCATCTAGCTACTAACTACAGAACCGAAGGTCTACAAAGAACTACTCACACATCACTTGAGAGGCACCAATGGAGGTGGTGAACTCCATCCGTGATGGTGTCTAGATTGGATCTGGTGGTTCTCGACTCTGTGGCGCCTGGATCAATATTTCGTCGACTCCGCTAGATTTTTGGGAATATTGGGGTATTTATAGGGCAAAGATGTAGTCCGGGGGGCACCTGGGGTGGACACACCCCACCAGGGCGCGCCTGGGCCTCCTGGCGCGCCCTGGTGGATTGTGCTCCCCTTGGGGCACCCCCAGGCGCAGCCAGGGACCATTATGTTCCATCTGGTCCAAAAAAATCTTCGTAAAGTTTCGTGGCATTTGGACTCCGTTTGATATTGATTTTCTGCGATGTAAAAAACATGGAAAAAACAGTAACTGGCACTTGGCACTATGTCAATAGGTTAGTTCCAAAAAATGATATAAAATGACTATAAAATGGTTATAAAACATAGAAGATTCATAATATAACAGCATGGAACAATCAAAAATTATAGATACGTTGCAGACATATCAATCTATCCGGTGCCACCGAGTTCATTTGACATAGCCATAGTCAGAAACCCTAATCAGTTCGGCCTCACCGATAGGTATCTCGGTCTCATTGAGATGGGATTTGTTGGGGATATAACTATTAGGTATGACCCACCCAGGAGGGGCCGGGTCATCCCAATGTCGATTCATCTAATGAAGCCCAAGAGCATATGGCGGTTCATAGATAAGCTTGATAGAGGGCCCAAACCCGAAGGTGGCTTAAAGCCCATGGATATAAACCGCCATGTATGTAGACTTGTTTTGTAAGGTAGGAAAGAAAGGTCACCGAGCTGGATACGTTGTATAAGCCGGGCGGAACTCTATAGGCCACAGGGCGTCAACCCGTGTATATAAGGGGATGACCCAGTGGCGGCTTAGGACAAGAAATAAGAGACCGAGACCCAGGCCAAGCGTATTCGCTCCCTGCTCATCAAAACCTTAGCAATACCACCTACAACTGGATTAGGCTTTTACCTTCACCATAAGGGGATGAACCAATATAAACTCCTCGTGTCCTTTGTCCTGATTAACCCCTTTAAGCTAACCTCATCGAGATGGCTCCACGACTAAGTCCTCACACTAGGACATCTGACGTGACAATTCCACGACAGTTGGCGCCCACCGTGGGGCTATCGCACGATAGTTTCAAGTTCTTAGAGGGCAACTTCGAAGGGATCAAGGGATACGCTGTGGGCCAGATGACCAAGAGTTGTCGTGGCAAGCTCTACATCGATGATGCGGGCTGGGGCCTCGAGGCCGGCTCAATTGAGTACAGGTACCGGTTCCCCTTCGGCGGAATTCACGTCTTCATCGGCAAGATCGGCAAACCGGGCCCTGAGCCGTACATCTACACCGACATCATCGAGACGGCTCAGCGTGCGAGACCCGCCCGAGTTCGGCCCTCCATGAATCGTGCCTTTGTGGGATTTATCCATGGAGCAGAATCTAAGGATAGATCGACATCTGGCGGTGAGACCGTCGTTCACTCTGATGGCGAGTCATCCACCGATGAGACCGAGTCATTGTACCAACTGCAAGACTGTCGACATGGGGGCTGTTCCGATGGAAATAGTATTCTAGACACCTGTGAGCCGCCGAACCGGGTTGCAATCTTCATGGTCAGTACATAGCCCGTGCAACACTCATCAATGGCGGCAGAGCTGATTTCCGGGTCAGCAGCGGCAGCGGCTACCGGGGCAGGAGGCCCTGAGCGCCCGCCGGCTCGTGTTTTAACTGACTTACTGGACAAGCTGACAGCACTGTTAACATCGGTGGTTAACCCGGCGGATCAAGATCAGCATAACGCGGCGGTCGTGAAGTTGCGTGACGAGATAGCACATGCCAAAGCGGAGTTAAACGCAGAGAACACCAGGATGGCCGAGGAACGATCTGCTTTGGATGCTCAGGCGCAACGAATCCAGTCACAGTCTTACCAGCTCATGCTAGATCAGCACGCTTCAAACGAAGTTATGAGGAGGAGACATCAGACTCATCTGTCGTCGGTGTATGAGGCAAGAAATCTCTTTAACACGCCAGGAGCAGGAACCAGTGACCTAGCAGTAGTAAACCGGGTCGATGCGCCTGGGACGGGTATGCCGGTTCAGCCATGCACAACAGACCTGCCTCGTCAGAACAATAACCCGCCATAGCACGTGTCAACACCACCGGGTCATTATTCTAACCCTTTGGATAACATGATTGCTGCGGCGTCACGATTGGTGGCTCTCCTGGTTGATGGTGAGTCACCGACGGTGGTTGAGACATGGAGGGCTAGAGAGCTTCTTCAAACAGCACTGACTCAGCAGCAGGCTTATTCTTACATTCGTGACAGGATTCGTTCCACCCCTTGCCCGAGTCAGAGTTACAGCAGACGTGTTGATGAGCCGGCGGTGTCAAGCAGGGGACGGAACCATAACCCGCCCCGCGGACATAACCCGGCGGGCGGTGGCGCTGATGCTCAGAATGTGGTGGATCAAGGAAGAGCCCGTCAAGAGGCCAAGTTAGCAGCACAGGATGCGGCCCGTCAACCTACTCCGGTTCATCCAACCACTTCTGTGGAGCCAGGTGTAACCTTTAGAAATTTGGGCGTGCCATTCTTAGTACTGGATCTGCGTAATGAGCACCTACCCAAGGATTTCAAAGGTCCTCGCAAGGTGCCTAACTATACATCCGATTTAAGTCCTCAGGCATGGATTGAGAGTTATGAGATGGCCATGTAATTGCTAGATGTCAGCGAGGCTGCATGTGCTAAAAATTTCCCCTTGATGTTGGAGGGAACGACATGTACTTGGTTGAAGGGGATCCCTGCTAATTCCACGGGTCTTGGACTGAGTTAAAGGCCCGATTCATCCAGAACTTCAAGGATACATGTAAACAGCCCATGTCAATTGTGGATCGGGCCTCCTGTGTTCAATAAGAAGGTGATTCAACAACCCATTGGGTGCGCTGGGTCTCAACAATTTTGCACTCGTCGGATCGCATTAATGCCGACTCAGCAGTGTTGATGTTGGAGAACAATTGTCGTTTCACGCCCTTAAAGCAGAAACTAGGGAGGCTCAAACACCACTACAATGACATGGGGACACTCATGGCGGCTCTGGTTAAGTATTCTGGCTCTAATAGTACCAAGGACCCCGACTCTCATGACGAAAAGCCGGGGAAGGGAAGGAAGAGCAGCAACACCAAGAGGCAACAGCATAACCCGGCGAACCAAGGAGGCAACGGGAAGCGCAAGGCTGATAATTGTTTTGACTTTCTGGCTAAGACCAATGAACAGAATAATGGTCAGCGTCGTAAGGGTAAACCGCCCCCACGGGCCGGAGGATTCGGTATCAATCTTGAACAGATGTTTAATCAACCCTGCCCAAGACATCACATCATTGAAGTTTTCCATCCTGAGTGGTTGGCTAACCCGGTGCTGGTACTTAAGAAGAACGACACTTGGCGTATGTGTGTCGACTACACGGATTTAAACAAGGCTTGTCCGGCTGATCCTTTTGTTCTTCCTCGTATTGATCAGATTATTGGTGCTACGACAGGTTGTGAGCGTTTGAGTCTTTTGGATGCTTATTCTGGTTATCATCAGATCAAGATGGCAGTTAAGGACTAGGAGAAGACAACTTTCATAACTCCCTTTGGAGCCTTCTACTATATGTCTATGCCTTTTGGGCTCAAGAGTGCCCAGGCGACTTATCAGAGATGTGTGCAAAATTGCCTTCATAATCAAATTGGGCGTAATGTTCATGCTTATGTGGATGATATTGTGGTGAAATCCAGAGAGAAAGAGACATTGATAGATGATTTGAAGGAAACATTTGATAATCTCCGGGTTTACAAAATGATGCTTAACCCGGCCAAGTGTGTTTTTGATGTACCGGCAGGCAAGCTCTTGGGATTTTTGGTGTGTAACAGAGGCATTGAAGCTAATCCGGAGAAGATCAAAGCCATCACTTCTTTGGCTAAGCCGGCGTGTGTCAATGATGTGCAATGTCTGGCGGGTCGTATTGCGGCTTTAAGCCAGTTCATAAGCCGGTTAGGAGAGAAGGCCATCCCTCTGTATCATATGATGAAAAAGACAGATAATTTTGTCTGGAGTGATGCCGCTAATGCAGCGTTTGAGGAATTAAAGAAACAGCTGGCTGAGCCACCCGTGCTTGCTGCCCCTGTTGATAAGGAGCCTTTGTTGTTATATGTGGCTGCTAATAGTCGGGCTGTCACTGTAGCCATTGTGGTAGAAAGGAAGGAGGCTGGCAAGGAATATCCAGTTCAAAGGTCAGTTTACTATATTAGTGAGGTGCTTATTGACTCCAAGCAGAGATATCTGCACTGGCAGAAGCTTGTATATGGGGTGTTCTTGGCCAGCTGGAAGCTTAAACATTATTTTCTAGGTCATCCCATCACTATGGTTAGCTCTGCTCCTTTGGGAGATATCATCCAAAACAGGGAAGCAACTGGCCGGGTTGCTAAGTGGGCTATTGAGCTTGGACCTCACGGGATAAAATATGTGCCTCGCACGGCCAACAAGTCTCAGGAGCTGGTGGACTTCATCAATGATTGGATAGAGCTGCAGATGCCTGAGGAAAAGCCAGATAACACACATTGGACTATTCACTTTGATGGGTCCAGGCAGTTCAAGGGCTCGGGGGCTGGAGTTGTGCTTGCTTCCCCTCGAGGTGATAAATTCTATTATGTTCTCTGTTTGATGTTTCCTTGCACTAACAATGAAGTTGAGTATGAGGATTTGCTCCACGGTCTTCGGATAGCTAAGGAGATGAATTTAAGCTGGGTTAGGTGCTTTGGCGACTCAGACTTGGTAGCTCAGCAAGTCTCTGGTACTTGGGATTCTAAGGATCCACTCATGGCGGCTTATCGACAAGAGGTCGACGTTATTGCTGGTCACTTCAAGGGTTATCAAGTTGAGCATGTTGATCGGAGGAAAAATGAAGCGGCGGATGCTTTAAGCCGGTTGGGTTTCCAAAGTAAACCGTTGCCCCCTGATGTTTTTCTTGATGTTTTGCATAACCCGTCGGTCAAGTTACCTACAGAGGAGGATTTGGCTATCCCTGACCCGGAGGCTCGGTTGGTGGCGGCTCTTCATGTAATTCCGGATTGGACAGTTCCTTATTTGGCTTATATGACCCAGGGCGAGTTACCTGATGATGAAACCTTAGCCAGGAATATAACCCAGCGGTCTAAGTCAATGACAATTGTTGATGGAGAGTTACATCATCGCAGTGTCACAGGAGCATTTTAACGTTGTGTTTCTCCAGAGGAGGGCTGTGAGATCCTGCGTGGGATTCATGAAGGAGACTGTGGTCATCATGCCAGTTCAAAATCTCTTGTGGCTAAAGCTTTTCGTCATTGATTTTATTGGCTAATAGCTCATGCTGATGCGGAGGACCTGGTCAGAAGGTGTGATGAATGTCAGAAATTTTCACGACGAGCTCATGTGCCGGCTCAAGAATTGAGGATGATTCCAATTACTTGGCCGTTTGTAGTTTGCGGGCTTGATATGGTTGGACCTTTCAAAAGATCCAAGGATAAGAAGACCCAGCTTTTGGTGGCGGTTGATAAGTTCACTAAGTGGGTAGAGGCAGAGCCAGTCAGTAACTGTGATGCAGTGACAGCGGTTCAATTCATGAAAAAGGTGATCTTCCATTTTGGCTTTCCACACAGCATCATAACAGACAATGGCACTAATCTCTCTAAAGGTGCTATGGAAGAATTTTGTCAACGTGAGCACATCCGGCTTGATGTGTCGTTAGTGGCTCACCCCCAATCTAATGGTCAAGCTGAGAGAGCCAATCAAGAGATCTTGAAAGGCATCAAACCCTGGCTTATGGTTCCCATGCAGAGAAGCCGGGTTGTTGGGTGGAGGAGTTACCTTCTGTGTTATGGAGCATCAATACCACCCCTAACAGATCTACGGGATACACGCCTTTCTTCATGGTTTACGGAGCAGAGGCGGTTCTCCCTAGTGACATCCGTCATGACACACCTAGTATGGCGGCTTATGTTGAAGTTGACAATGAAAAAGCACATCAGGAAGCACTTGACCTATTGGATGAGGAGCGTGACATCGCGGCGGCTCGTTCAGCGATTTACCAGCAAGATATGCGCCATTACCACAGCCGCCGGGTTAAAACCAGAACTCTCCAAGAAGGCGATCTGGTGCTCCGGCTTATCTAGGATCAGACTGATATGCGCTAGTTATCCCCACCTTGGGAAGGGCCCTTTGTGATCAGCAAGAATCTGAACAATGGGTCATATTACCTTATCGATGTTCGAGACCACAAGGACTCACGCATGTCGGAGGAAGAGACCCGCCGGCCGTGGAATATTGCTCATCTTCGGCCTTAATACACTCAAGCCACTGCTCTTCCAATGTACATATTTTGACAATGTATATATTATGATGAATATAATAAAGCCGGCATCCCTGTTAAAGCAGGGCCTCTGTCGTTGTTTCTCTTTAAATGATGAGTTTTTGGTCACATGGGGGTTTCTGCTTTATAGAACAAAGTTACTATTACCCTTTGATCCGGCTTATAGGCCACACACAAAAAAATGGGGCCTTGTTACCCAAGTTAAAGGGACCAAAGAGAGCCTGTTGCAAAAGCACAACTCAAACATAGGCGCCCCTTGAGCACAACTCAAAATATTGCTTGGGGGCTCTTTTGTTCTAAAGAACAAGAGTTACTATAACCCTTGTAATAGGCTTAAAAGCCAGGCTAGGAAGCCAGGTGTATTCACCTAAAACCCTGGGTTATCCTGCCTTTTTAAGTAAGTCACACCACCCAGGTAATCCTGGTATGACCCGCCGAACGTCTGCCAAGTCAATCTTATGCAGACCCTGAACTTGTGAATGTTGAAACGATGATTGGTTAATGTGAGGTCCATCTTATAAGGTTTGCAAAACGATTTAACTCAGTGGCCTGGCAGCCCATGGAAAGCCTCGTTTTTCGGCCTGGCAGCCCATGAAAAGCCTCGTTTCTCGTTGATTTTTTATTCGATAGTTTCTTTTTGAGGTTTATTTGATAAGATTTATACAACTTTATGATTATAAATCACCGGTGTTCATTAACCCCGCCTGGCTTTTGACTATAAGTCGCCAGCATGAGATAACATCTGGTGTTTATTAACCCGTCTGGTTTTTGACTATAAGTCGCCAGTATGAAATAAAGATAATATCCAGTGTTTATTAACCCGGTCCGGCTTTGTTCATAAGCGAGCAATCTCTGATTATTACCAGTGTTCAAAATCTTGGGTTATTGCCCTTACTGTACTGACTTGGTAAACCAACAAGTGTGATCAAATATCACAGGTATGACATATTTTTAATCATATATGATTATTATTCAGTTTATATTGGGGCATTATAACCCGTCCAGTGATAAACCGCCAGGACACTTTCCACCTGTTGTATGCAGGAACAAATTCAAAATTGATAATATCATAAAGCATATATGGCATATCTTCGCATGGCAGATAAATAGTATCATGAACAGCAAAATATGCACGATGGCATAGCAGAATAAGACTTTAAAGCTAGCCTATTACAAGGCACTTGGTGCCCAAAAGGATGATTGTTTTTAAGTCTCGTAATCAGCAGATGATAAACCGGCCCCGGTTCATGAATCTTGGCTTGTCTAACTCGAAGGTTGCGATTCATCCCTTGCCAATTCGTCTTCCTCCTCCACCGTCTGGAAGTGGGGTTTGGACCAGTCAAAGCCACACAAAGCAAAGAATCCAGCTTTGTCATCAATCAAATCAGACGGATCAATATCAAGGGAGAAAGTTTGCTTACGAATGTGTGGAATTAAATCCATCACTTTATATGAAGGAGTCGACATCTTCTGGTTATCTGCATCGTAACCCGGCTGATACTTGGTGAGGTTGGTCTCTTCGGCAATGATTGTTGCATGTGGGTGAATCTCTTTGACATAGGCAGCAAAGTCTTGTTGGTCAAAAGAGGTTCCATCTTCCTTGAGACTAGGATACCCGCTAGCTACATCTGCCGGGACTAGTTCTGGTACCCAAGCTTTGGCACGACTTAAGGCTGTTACAGATCCGTCTCTAGCACAAGAGCGTTTGATTTCTTGAAATCTGGTGGGTAAGATGGACAACTTCTTCAAGACATCACTTAACAGATTTGGTCCTTGATTCGTTGGAGAAATAGTAACAAGCATCCGCTGAGCTCCAGTGTATAATTGCTCAACCATAGTATAAACCGCCTTGAGTTTCACCAATGTTTCTCGGCTAAGGTTGCTGCTCCTGGGACCTGAAACAAAAAGTGCAATGGTTGGTTAAGTGGAGACTTATAGTATGATGACAAATACTGGATAAATAACAAGGTGACTTACCAAAGATTGCAGAAACCATCTGAGACAGACGGTTATTTAAACCGGTGAGTTCAGTGGTAACTTCTTCCAGAGATACCTCTGCTTTCTCAGCACGCTGAATCAGGGGAGTCTTTTCCTTAGCCCAAGCTTCTTTGTCCGCAGTAAAAACGATCTTCAATTTTTCGGCTTAAGACACACTAAACTGAAATTTTGATTCGGCCTTTTTGATCTCAGTCTCCTGAGCTGCAGCCGGGTCTTGGCCTCGGACAATTGAGTTTCCAATTCTAAGGTAGCAACCTGCATACAGCACAAGTTCGTTTAGTTTCATGGCGGATTACAATAATACAAGTCCCAAGTGCTTTGCAAGTAACAACACATGCCACTTGGGGGCTAATGTCTGTCAATGCAATTTTTCAAAAGAATCGCTCTTTCTAAAGTCCCAAGTGCTTTGCAAGCAACACCACTTGGCACTTGGGGGATAATGCACATTGCTTATTTTTTCTTTCTAAGGATGAGCCGGGTGTGTTGTTGACAGTCCCAGCCAACTCATGGGGGCTATGCAGTTAAGTTCTATTCTTTTACACAATGATTAATATGACCGGCTCATTCATACTGATTAAGCCGGCCCTTGGGGACTACAAATGCAGAGTTATGCTATCATCAGAATCCGGTTTAAAGTTTTTAAACCAGACTTGGAGGGAGTCTAGGACAGAAGCTTGTAAATATTTCAAGTCTACAGATTATTTAAGTTTCTCATAATCAGAAGACTTGGGGGCTGGCAGGATATATATAAGTCGGATGACACACCTCATACTTCTAGTGCATTTTTTTAACCATTTCAATCTCCAAGTCATGGCTGGAATGCACTTGACTGGCATAGCCAGATAATACTTCACTAGTACTCAGTTGAGCATAGTGGGAGACATCAAACCTTATGATACGTCTCCAACGTATCTATATTTTTTTATTATTCCATGCTATTATATATTCAGTTTTGGATGTTTAATGGGCTTATTTATACACTTTTATATTATTTATGGGACTAACCTATTAACCGGAGGCCCAGCCAAATTGTTGTTTTTCCCTATTTCAGTGTTTCGCAGAAAAGGAATATCAAATGGACTCCAAACGGAATGAAACCTTCGGGAGCGTGATTTTTGGAAGAAACGTGATCCAGAGGACTTGGAGTGGACCTCAAGCAACCAATGAGGAGGCCACGAGGCAGGGGGCACGCCTACCCCCCTGGGTGCACCCTCCCCCCTCGTGGCTCCACCGACCTACTTCTTCCTCCTATATATACCTACGTACCCTGAAAACATCCAGGCGCACCATGAAACCCTATCTCCACTGCCACAACCTTCTGTACCCAAGAGATCCCATCTTGGGGCCTTTTCCGGAGCTCCCCGGAGAGGGCATTGATCACGGAGGGCCTCTACATCAACTCCATGGCCCCTCCGATGATGTGTGAGTAGTTTACGTCAGACCTTCGGGTCCATAGTTATTAGCTAGATGGCTTCTTCTCTCTCTTTGGATCTCAATACAAAGTTCTCCTCGATTCTCTTGGAGATCTATTCGATGTAATCTTCTATCAGATCTCACTCTTGCAAGTGGTCGTGAAGGGATTGACAACCCCTTTATCGCGTTGGTTGCGAGGTTCTTATTTGTTTGTGTAGGTACGAGGTGACTCGCACATGGTCTCCTACTGGATTGATACCTTGGTTCTCAAAAACTGAGGGAAATACTTACGCTGCTTTACTGCATCACCCTTTCCTCTTCAAGGGAAAACCAACGCATGCTCAAGAGGTAGTAAGAAGGATTTCTGGCGCCATTGTCGGGGAGATCTGTGCCAAGTCAAGACATACCAAGTACCCATCACAACTCTTATCCTTCGCATTACATTATTTGCCATTTGCCTCTCGTTTTCCTCTCCCCCACTTCACCCTTGCCGTTTTATTCGCCCTCTTTTTCGCTTGCTTCGTCATTATGGCTAGTCCTTTATCTACTCCTCTGTCTCTCAATTTTGAAGTTCTCCACTTCAAACAAAGACAAGGAGAAAACTTAAAAGATGCTTGGTATAGGATGATAAAATCTTATCATGATTTCACTGTAGAGGGAGACTCTAAGTTAATTCATAATTTTTATATTGGGCTCACCATACCCCATAGGCAACTCCTTGATTTTGCCGCCAAAGGGAATTTTATTGATATTTATCCCAGTTTTGCTTATTAAATTACAGAAGGGATAGTAGGAATACTTCCCCCAAAAAAGGGACCATCTCCTGAGGGAACCCAAATCTTAGAGAAATTATGCGAATTGCAAAAGTCTATTGAACCTCTTAAAAATGTTGGAGGGAACCATCACCGCATGAATACATTGATTACACTTTGCAATAAGCGGTTGGATGCTCTAGATCTAAAACTCCCCGAGTATGAAGGGAAACGTAAGGAACCTCCCGGATTCGAGCATAACTCCATTAAAAAGATAAATGCCAAAGATGATAATACTTAGATCTATCCTCGCTTTTATGCCTAGCTAGGGGCGTTAAACGATAGCGCTTGTTGGGAGGCAACCCAATTTTATTGTTGTTTCTTGCTTTTTGATTCTGTTTAGTAATAAATAATTTATCTAGCCTCTATTTTGGTTGTGTTTCTTGTGTTTAATTAGTGTTTGTGCCAAGTAGAACCGTTGGGAAGACTTGGGGAAAGTCTTTTTGATCTTGCTGTAAAAAACAGAAACTTTAGCGCTCACAAGAATTGCTGCCATTTTTTATTGGTGAGTGATATATAGTTAATTCTTTTTGAAGATGGTTAATATATAAATTCCCCACGTCCAGGAATTTATTTTAGAATTTTTGGGGTTCCAGAAGTATTCGAAACCTACAGATTACTACAGACTGTTCTGTTTTTTGACAGATTTTGTTTTTCATGTGTTGTTTGCTTATTTTGATGAATCTATGGCTAGTAATAGAGTTTATGAAGCATAGAAAAGTTCGAGTACAGTAGGTTTAACACAAATATAAATAAAGAATGAGTTCATTACAGTAACTTGAAGTGGTGGTTTGTTTTCTTTTACTAACAGAGCTCACGAAGATTTTCTTTTTAGTTTTGTGTTGTGAAGTTTCAAGTTTTGGGTAAAGATTTGATTGATTATGGAACAAGGAGTGCAAGAGCCTAAGATTGGGGATGCCCAAGGCACCCCAAGGTAAAATCCAAGGACAACCAAAAGCCTAAGCTTGGGTATGCCTCGGAAGGCATCCCCTCTTTCATCTTTGTCCATCGGTAACTTTACTTGGAGCTATATTTTTATTCGCCACATGATATATGTTTTGCTTGGAGCGTCTTGTATGATTGGAGTCTTTGATTTTTAGTTTACCACAATCATCCTTGCTGTACACACCTTTTGGGAGAGACACACATGAATTGGAATTTATTAGAATACTCTATGTGCTTCACTTATATCTTTTGAGTTGGATAATTTTTGTTCTAGTGCTTCGCTTATATCTTTTAGAGCATGGCGGTGGTTCTATTTTATGGAAATAATTGATCTCTCATGCTTCACTTATATCATTTTGAGAGTCCTTTAGAACAGCATGGTAATTCACTTTGGTTATAAATTTTAAATGCTAAGAGAACTTGGATGCTTGATAGATTGTTTTGAGATATAAAGGTGGTAATATTAGAGGTGTGCTAGTTGAGTAATTGTGAAATTGATGAATACTTGTGTTGAAGTTTGCAAGCCCCGTAGCATGCATGTATGGTAAACGTTATGTGACAAATTTGAAGCATGGAGTGTTCTTTGATTTCTTTCCTTATGAGTGGCGGTCGGGGACGAGCGATGGTCTTTTCCTACCAATCTATCTCCCTAGGAGCATGCGTGTAGTGCTTGGTTTTGATGACTTGTAGATTTTTGCAATCAGTATGTGAGTTCTTTATGACTAATGTTGAGTCCATGGATTATACGCACTCTCACACTTCCATCATTGCTAGCCTCTTTGATACCGTGCATTGCCCTTTCTCACCTTGAGAGTTGGCGCAAAATTCGCCGGTGCATCCAAACCCCGTGATATGATACGCTCTATCACACATAAGCATCCTTGTCGGTGTCAAAACTGGTGGATCTTGGGTAGGGGGTCCCGAACTGCGTGTCTAAGGCGGATGGTAACAGGAGGCAGGGGACACGATGTCTACCCAGGTTCGGGCCCTTTTGATGGAGGTAATACCCTACGTCCCGCTTGATTGTTCTTGATGGTATGAGTAGTACAAGAGTTGATGTACAACGAGATTAAAGAGGCTAAACCTTAGAAGCTAGCCTATGGTATGATTGTATATTCCCCTATGGACTAAAACCCTCCGGTTTATATAGGCACCGGAGGGAGCTAGGGTTACACAAGGTCGGTTACAAAGGAGGAGATATACATATCCGTATTGCCTAGCTTGCCTTCCATGCCAAGTAGGGTCCCATCCAGACATGAGACGAACTCTTCAATCTTGTATCTTCATAGTCCAACAGTCCGGCCAAAGGATATAGTCCGGCTGTCCGGAGACCCCCTAATCCAGGACACCCTCAGTAGCCCCTAAACCAGGATTCAATGACGATGAGTCCGGCGCGTAGTATTGTCTTCGGCATTGCAAGGCGGGTTCCTCCTCCGAATACACCATGGAAGAGTTTGAATACGAGGATAGTGTCCGACCCTGCAAAATAAGTTCCACATAGCACCGTAGAGAGAATAATATTTCCACAAATCTAATCTGCTGACACGTTTTGGCAGCATGACATCACGCCACGGCCCGGTCATTATTCGAACCGTTTTTCTTAACCAGCTCCGCACATAACGCAAGGCGGTTTCCTTGACACGTCTTGTCAAAGCAGAGATCGTGTTCCCCTTATCACAGGATTCTCATCAATACAAACGTGGGTAACCCAACCGTGCCTGTTGGTATGACTCCTAGATCTTAGGTAAGTCTCAAACGGCCACGAGGAGGACGCCTGATATTCACCCTCTTTATAAAGGGGACAAGGCTTTTTCTTTTTTCCCTCCCGCGCTCAATCGAATCCTTCCCCCGCCTCGAGTTCTAACACCCAAAGCTCAGGTCAGGTGCTTCGGACCTTCAACAATGTCCGGATCCAACCTTCAAGGTCAGTGGACGCCTTCCTCTGTCATAGAGGAGGACATCAAGAAGTTGACAGAGGGCAGATATCTGACCGCCGAAATTTCGCATAGGCCGCCTGCCCGAGGGCAGGTCGTCCCTACTCCCGAACCCAACAAGAGCGTTGTGTTAATCTCCCACTTCCTCCGAGAACTAGGCCTTGCTCTAGATCCCTTTTTTAGGGGTCTTATGTTCTATTACGGGCTGGATTTTCACGATCTGGCCCTGGATTCCCTTCTTCACATCTCGTCATTTATTGTCGTATGTGAGGCCTTCCTCCGCATTACCCCTCACTTCGGCCTGTGGCACAAGATCTTCGATGTGAAGCCAAAGATGATCGAGGGGCAGCACACAGCGTGCGGAGGTGCTTTAATAAGCAAAATCGCTCACGCTCCATGGCCAGAGGGTTCCTTCCCAGAGGTGTCCAGATTATGGCAGCAGGAGTGGTTTTACATCACAGCTCCCCGAGGTGCCAAGTGGGTAGCTGCCCCTACCTTTCGCTCGGGCCCCCCACCACAACTAATGTCATGGATCAGCAGGGGGCTGAGCTAGGGTCTAGCCAAGGACATGCCAATACGGCAGAGCCGTATCCGAGATCTCTTCGAGGGAGATTTCAGTCTGGTTATGGTAATGCAAGTTATGCTGGTTCGTCGAGTCCAACCTTGCAAACGCCGGCCCCTCCGCCTGTGGAAATTCAACCCGGAAGGACCGCGTGCTATTAATCATTTCCTCGGCATGACACATGAAGAGATGTACAAATCGTTCTTCAGACCCCAAATAGAGTGTCCGGACACCACCGAGGACGTGGGCCTGAGCTGCAACCGCCCCGCTGCCCAAGTAAGTAATCCCAGGCCGAACCTAATGTCCTTTTATTTATCATGGCATCATTCTAAAGAGCCGCCTTTTGACCAGGACTGGATAACAAGGGCGATGATGATCAGGTGTTCGGCCCCCCTTCCCGAGGGCTTAGACAATCCGGTACTGGACAAGATGCTCGAGTCGGCGCCTTATTCAGTGTCCTCAAAGGAAGATGATGGGGGGGAATAAAGAGGGCGAAAGCGGGCCTCACTCGCTACTTATTCCAATCGGGGGAATGAGCACCTCCGCGAGGGAGCACAATCAAAAGGAGGAATCTGACATTCTCTTCCCCCGGGGAAGGAAGAGGACTACCTTTGAAGATCCGGAAACTAAGGTTTCCAAACAGGAAAAGAAATCTTCATCAGAGGGTCCTGCCTCGGAGGGTATTCTTACCGCACAATGTCCGCGTGGGGATCAGCCCTTTATTGAGTTGTAAGTAATCGAAAAGTACTTAATAGTGAAAACATCCTACCTTACTTCCGAAGACAATAACCAATGCTTATAAAATGTACTCCGGATCGTAGCCCTTCTCGACAGAGTTCATCTTCGGGGGATCTTCTTCTGGAGATGATGGAGAGCGAAACGCCTCCCCCGGACACCCCGCCTCAAGAAGCAGGCGACCTTGAAGTGTCGTCGCGAAGGGTATCTCCGGATCCACTAGGGCCAGAGGATAACCCTTTGGCTACCCGGAATCCCCAGTATCCGGCTCCTAAGGAGAGCGACAGCAAGGGTCCGTACAGTGTGCGGTTGGACGCGCTGAAGGATCTTCTGGGAAAGTGGCCGTCTCGGAAGCGCATTGTACGCTAATGGGTACAGTAATTCAAAGGATTTTATCCGCTGAAAGCGGTTTGCATGAAGCCTTTATGAGTCTGCTAAAAGGCTTCAAGGTACGTGAAATAATGTATGTTTTCAACAGTACCGCATACGTTAGGTATGCCCTATGCAGATAGTAGCCCCTGAGACACTGGTTGTCATCGAAAATGGTGGCAGATATAGGATCATAGTCCCAGATAACAACCAGACCGCCTTTATGTGCAGGTGGCTGAAGCTCCGGTGGCTAGCCGGACAGATGGTTTTGCCGAGCTAAAGTGGCAACTTGATGCGGCAGACGCCGGCATCATGCTTGTCAACAAGCAGCTTGATAAGGAACAGGGTGAGTGATTTTTTCTGGTGATTGTCACATAATAAGAGTAGCATGATGCCAGTATCTTTAATGTGTTGTGACTGCAGATGGAGCTTGAAAGGATCGAGAAGAGGTGTCTAGAGGGGGGGGGGTGATTAGACACTAAGTGCCAAAAGTTGCAGTTTTTAATATTCTTAAGTTTAAGTGGAGTTTAAGCACAAGTTTAACAAACACAATACATATCAAGCAAGCATGCAATGAGTATATGAGCAGCGGAAAGTAAAGCATGGAACTTGCAAGAATGTAAAGAGAAGGGTTTGGAGTATTCAAACGCAATTGGAGATGCGGATGTTTTTGTCGTGGTTCCGATAGGTGGTGCTATCGTACATCCACGTTGATGGAGACTTCAACCCACGGAGGGTAATGGTTGCGCGAGTCCACGGAGGGCTCCACCCACGAAGGGTCCACGAAGCAGCAACCTTGTCTATTCCATCACGGCCGTCGCCCACGAAGGACTTGCCTCACTAGTGGTAGATCTTCACGATGTAGGCGATCTCCTTGCCCTTACAAACTCCTTGGTTCAACTCCACAATCTTGTCGGAGGCTCCCAAGTGACACCTAGCCAATCTAGGAGACACCACTCTCCAAGAAGTAACAAATGATGTGTTGATGATGAACTCCTTGATCTTGTGCTTCAAATGATAGTCTCCCCAACACTCAACTCTCTCTCACAGGATTTGGATTTGGTGGAAAGAATATTTGAGTGGAAAGCAACTTGGGAAAGGCTAGAGATCAAGATTCATATGGTTGGAGTGGAATATCTTGACCTCAACACAAGTGTAGGTGGTTCTCTCTCAAAAAATGTGTATTGGAAGTGTAGGTATGTTCTGATGGCTCTCTCCACGAATGAAGAGTGGGTGGAGGGGTATATATAGCCTCCACACAAAATCTAACCATTACACACAATTTGCCAAACTTGGTGGGGCCGAATGGTTAAACTCCGTCGGACCGATTCATCAAACCTAGTTTCCATTAGGATTTTCGGTGGGACTGAGATGCAACTCGGTAGGACCGATATGGTTAGGGTTAGGGCATAACGTAATCTCGGTGTGACCGATTACACAAACTTGGTGGGGCCGATTTTGGTAATAAGCTAACCAGAGAGTTGGTCAGGTAAACTCAGTGGGACCGATTTGCTCATCTCGGTGAGACCGAAATGTTACAAAAGGGAAACAGAGAGTTTACATTGCAATCTCGGTGGGACCGATCGCTCATCTCGGTAAGACCGTAACGTTGCGAAGGGAAATAGAGAGATTACAATCCCATCTCGGTGAGACCGAGATCCCTATCGGTGAGACCGATTTGCCTAGGGTTTGTGGCAGTGGCTATGACATTTGAAACTCGGTGGCGCCGGATAGAAAGAATCGGTGGGGCCGAGTTTGACTTTTGGTTTAGGTCATATCTGGATGTGGGAAGGTAGTTGAGGGTTTTGGAGCATATCACTAAGCACTTTGAGCAAGCAAGCCATTAAGCAACACCTCATCCCTCCTTGATAGTATTGGCTTTTCCTATAGACTCAATGTGATCTTGGATCACTAAAATAGAAAATGTAGAGTCTTGATCTTGAAGCTTGAGCCAATCCTTTGTCCTTAGCATCTTGAAGGGGTTCCACATCCTCTAGTCCATGCCACTCCATTGTTGAACTTATCTAAAATATACTAGGTAAAAGTGTTAGTCCAACAAGAGATATGTTGACATTAATTACCAAAACCACCTAGGGAGCACTTGTGCTTTCAGAGCTGCCACCGTGGAGACCCTTCGGGCGGAGCTTGCTCGAGCCAAGGAGCAACCAAGGAGTAGCAAATGCGGCCGCTCTAAAGGCGGACGAAGAGTTAAGGGCCGAACAGGCCGAGCATTGCGAGAGCAAGGAAAAATAGCCAAGATGGCTGTAGAGTTACAAGATGCCGCTGACCGTTACCAACTTCTTGAAGAAGAGAACCGGGCGAAGGCGACGGACCTGGAGAAGGCCCGGGTGGCTGCCAACGAAGCCCGCTCCAAAATTAGAGCGATGAAGGAGGAGATGAATCAAGCTGCAGATATCGTGTCTGGGCAGCCCTTCTTGTGGCGGACTAAGTTCGGAGATCCGAAGTATGCTCCTCTGGACCGGCTATGGAGTTCTACAGATGCGCACATGGATTTGGCTGCAAGTGCTGCTGATGCGGCCGAGTACTTCAAGGATCAGAAAGGTCCCGAAGTGGAAAAGTTGTTCTGATCACAGTTCCACGCTCCAGTCCATCCGCTATTGTTGAGTGAGCGATTGGCTGAGTGGGCCGAGCTCCATAGGTTGTCTGGACTTGCCATGAGGTTCGTTGTGGATCACCTATGGCTTGGAGGGTCAAGGCCGAATAGCTACTTTAGCTTAGTGCAACAATTCCTTGGTGATGTGCCACACATTGATGCTGTAAAGAGATCGGCGTGCATAGAGGGTGCGCGGATGGCCTTTGCCCGTGTCAAGACATACTGGGCGGAGATGGAGGCCACCACTATTGCGACACAGGGTTTGGCCGTAGGCCGAGTGGCTGCCGAACACTACTTTGAAGAACTTCTTGAAGGCGCTCGTTCGATAGAGGCTCAGTGCTCGAAGAATGTTATCTTCAAGTGACATGTATTCCAATTGTAAAAGCAATATTTTATTGAATTATCAAGGTTGTATTTATACTTTTGCCGGGAAGTACTTTGCTGCCTCCTGTGCGACCGTTTATGTATATATGTGTATAACCAGAAAGTTTGCAGCCGTCGGCTTCCGCCCCCACGCATATAATGCGGGGGTGTTCGCAAAAGATGCATATCCACACTTGATCCAACATCTTGGTCCGTTAAGGAGGTGATAGCGTAGCAAATGAGGCAATCGGACTATATTGCTTTAACACTTTCACTTAGCCATAGGAGTTTGACAGTGGGGCTACTATATAGCCCCTGGTACTTCTGCGCTCGTCCGAATATGGGGCGCGTATGTACATGACCGGGAAACGACCCTTCGTTAATGTGGAGGAATCCCGAAGATTCCGAAGAGTCATCGAGTGGTTGACCAGTCTCTCGCTATATCATGACAGTCAGTTTTCGGCTTTCTCTATAGAGGTGCTCATCCGGATGAACCAGGGCACAATCGCAGTAGTTCTCCCAGTGCTACCTTAGCCGATATAATGGAACGTAAGGTACCAAAATGTGGGAGCTGGGCAAACCCAACATTTGACCAAAGACATGATTCGGAGTTGATGCATATAGGGCCAAACTCGCGATGTCGAACACTCCCTAAGGTGTTCTGTCTTTATAACATATACCGGGCTAAATAATGCCCTTAATAAGAAACCCCATGTGTCCAGGTATGTGCAAAATCCTGGCGTGGCCACATGCCAATAACGCCAGCATCCTTGTCGGTTGTGTGGGGTATCCGGAGGATGTGAGCAACAAGAGACAGTAAAAAAGGTTTACGCAGGGTCTTAATCTAAAAAGAAACCTTTGGGCGGGTCCCTGCTGCACGTCTGCGCCTGTGTCTCCGTTGTGCTGTGTCCCGGACGGGTGTAGCACGATTGTCATCTACAAAAGGAAAGAACTTACGTGAAAGTTGTTGTGCCAAAAAAGAAGAGTTTGTTATTATCAATGAACTATCAAAATTCAAGAGAAGCCAAGTTGAGCCGGGCTGGCCCTGATTACACGCGGGAAGCCCCTGGTGTCGTTTATGAGGGTTTGATCACCAAACCAATCTCGTGTATATATGGAGGAATGCCGGATTCGTTTGACCGTGTCCGTGGTCTTGACGACCTGCCATTTTTCTGGCTGGTGAGGCCGTCTAGTTTGCGGCTGCTAGAGCCGCCGCATCTTCTTCCGTACTTGGGAAATGTTTGGTATTTCCGCTAACCGAGATGATGCCGCGTGGACCGGGCATCTTAAGCTTGAGAAAAGCATAATGCGGTATTGCATTAAAACGAGCGAAAGCCGTTCTTCCGAGTAGTGCTTGATAGACACTTTGGAATGGGGCAATGTGAACAGTTAACCTTTCGCTTTGGAAGTTATTGGGAGAACCGAATACTACCTCTAGTAGTAGAGAGCCCGTACAGCGGGCCTCTTGGCCTGGTATTACTCCCTGAAGGTAGTATTACTGTGGCTTATTTGTGTCGGGTCTATCCCAATTTTGCGGACTGTGTCCTGATATATCAGATTTAGATCACTGCCGACGTCCATGAGGACCCGTGTGAAATGGTACACATTTATTATTGGGTCAAACACCAAGGCCATCAGTCCTTCGCGCCGAATATTTGTATCGTTATCCCTACGATCAAAAGTGATCGGGCAGGCCAACCATGGGTTGAACCTAGGGGTGACGGGCTCTCTGGCGCGTGTGCATCGGAGTGCATGATTGCTTCTCCTCTTTGTCACATGGATCACGTTTACTGTTTTAACCTCTGGTGGGAACTTTTTCTGTCCTTCGGTGTTTGCTGGCGAGGTTCATCCTCATCTTCTCTTGGTGTCTCTTCCCCTTTGTGTTTGGCGTTTAGCTTACCGACCTGCTTGAAGACCCAACATTCTCGGTGGGTATGATTTGCAGGTTTGTCTGGGGTACCATGAATCTGACAGAGTTTGTCAAGAATTTTGTTTAGGCCAGATTGTCCTTCTCTACTGCCTTTGAAAGGCTTTTTCCGCTGACCTACTCGAGAGCCCCTGAATCCAGCATTTATCACCATGTTATCTGGGCTACCTTCTTTAATTCGACGCTTGATTTTGTTGCCTCGTGGTTTACCATACTCCTGAATCCGGAGTTTACCGTGTTGTTATCTGGGCTACCTTCTTTGATTCCACGCTTGTTTTTGTTGCGTCGTGGTTTACCATTGCCATCCCTGACTTCGGATGTGCTTGGGTCGCTGGTGCTGCTACCGGCCAACCATCTATCCTCGACCGCACAAAAGCGGGTCATGAGGCTTGTTAGGGCTGCCATTGTTCTCGATTTTTCTTGACCGAGGTGTCTGGCGAGCCATTCGTCTCGGACGCTGTGTTTAAAAGCTGCTAAGGCTTCGGCGTCCGGACTGTCGACAATTTGGTTCTTCTTGGTGAGGAATATGTTCCAAAGCTTTCGGGCGGACTCCCCGGACTGTTGGATTATACGACTTAAATCGTCCACATCCGGAGGTCAGACATAATTCCCTTGAAAATTGGCCCGAAAAGCGTCCTCGAGCTCTTCCCAACTTCCAATTGAGTTTTCAGGGAGGCTTTTCAGCCAGTGTCGAGCTGGGCCTTTAAGCTTGAGGGGAAAATATTTAATGGCATGGAGATCGTCTCCACGAGCCATATGAATATGGAGGATGAAGTCCTCTATCCAGACTCCAGGGTCTGTGGTTCCGTCGTACGCCTCTATGTTCGCCGGTTTGAATCCCTCTGGGAATTCGTGATCCAACACCTCATCAGTGAAGCATAAGGGATGTGCGGCACCCCTGTAATGGGATGCGCCATGGTGTTCGGACGGCTGTAGTATTCGGTGTTGGTTTTGTACCGTAGCGCGCTTCCTAGATCCATAGATAGATCTTGTTGCGCCGGATTCTTGACGCAGGTTCTCACATAGATCGTGTGTTGACTTAGGCGCGACTTTGTTAGCTGCTCTATCGCGTTCACAAGGTGGTGGATCTGGCCGGTTGGCCATATCACTTTTTGGCTGTATGGGCTCTAAGGCCTCATCGTCGAATTCTGGTAATAGCTTTTGCTTTGGATAGCTATTTTTATGGTAACTTCCACCATACTTTGTTACTTTTTTCCACTTGCTATTGAGCGTATCTTGTGCGACCTTGAGCCTTTGCTTCTATTTCTTCAGGCTCCTCGTTGTGGCAATAAGCCTTGTGTGGAGGTTATCTTGCTCCAAGTGCGTTTCCGGGATGATGTGTGCATCTTCGTCCGGAATGTTTTCTTCCCCAGACGGGGTTTGATGAGGTTTATCCTTGGCGTCGTCATGGTCGGACGTCGGATCCGTACTATGTTTGCAGTTTGCATCTTGATCATGCTCTGCCACCGGGGTGGTGTAGTCGTCGTTTCTTCTAGAGTTGACTGGACTATTATTTCCTCTTGCATTGTTATCGCTGTTTTTGCTACGGCGGGACTTAGAGTGGCGCCGCTGACGTCGGCGCCGGGGTTGCTTGGAGGGGGCATCCTCCGTTGTCTCTTTGCCATTGCCCTCTCTGGGTGTATCCACCATGTATACGTCATGTGATGAAGTGCCGGTCCAGCGCCCTATGGGTGGTGGTTCCTGTTCGTCTCCTGCATCATCATCCATGCCGTCGATGTCTTCGGGGTCGAAGTCGAGCATGTCGTTTAAGTCGTCGACAGTGGCTACTAAGTGGGTGGTGGGTGGGCAGCGAATTTCTTCATTGTCCTCATCCCATTCTAGCCAGACATAGTTCGGCCAAGGTTCTCCTGACAGGGAAAGAGACCTTAATGAATTTAGCACATCTCCGAAAGGTGAGTGCTGAAAGATATCCACGGAGGTGAACTCCATGATCGGTGCCCCATCGGATTCAACAGGCACGGATGTAGGCGGCTCGGAGTTCATGGTCGGGGATAAATCCAGTGGTTCGGTGACGCGGCTCTCGAAAGGGGTGAAGTCAGTATCTGGCTCTATCGGCACTGAGAGTGCGGCCTCCATGGCAGGGTCTATCCCTCCGCTCTCCGATGGCGCGATTTGCTCCGGATTAACGGCGGGAGTAGCTGCGGATGCGATCTCCCGAACACTGTCAGACGGCAGAGTTACGTCTTGCTCGTCGCGACTGTGTGGTGCGTCCGGCATGGGATCGAATCCGTCGGGGATCAAGTCTCCACGAACGGCGGTAGATAGAGGATCATAGTCCCAGATAACAACCAGACCGCCTTTATGTGCAGGTGGCTGAAGCTCCGGTGGCTAGCCGGACACATGGTTTTGCCGAGCTAAAGCGGCAACTTGATGCGGCAAACACCGACATCGTGCTTGTCAACAAGCGGCGTG
Organism: Triticum aestivum; assembly: GCF_018294505.1. NCBI lineage: Eukaryota > Viridiplantae > Streptophyta > Magnoliopsida > Poales > Poaceae > Triticum > Triticum aestivum. The sequence goes on along the minus strand of NC_057809.1, from coordinate 322,234,544 downwards.
ATGAGGCACAGGGTGAGTGATTTTTCTGGTGATCGTCACAAAATAAGAGTAGCATGACGCCAGTATCTTTAATGTGTTGTGACTGCAGGTGGAGCTTGAAAGGATCGAGAAGAGGTGTCTAGGGGGGGGGGGGTGATTAGAGACTAAGTGCCAAAAGTTGCAGTTTTTAGTATTCTTAAGTTTAAGTGGAGTTTAAGCACAAGTTTAACAAACATAATACATATCAAGCAAGCATGCAATGAGTATATGAGCAGCGGAAAGTAAAGCATGCAACTTGCAAGAATGTAAAGAGAAGGGTTTGGAGTATTCAAACACAATTGGAGACATGGATGTTTTTGTCGTGGTTCCGATAGGTGGTGCTATCGTACATCCACGTTGATGGAGACTTCAACCCACGGAGGGTAACGGTTGCACGAGTCCACGGAGGGCTCCACCCACGAAGGGTCCCCGAAGAAGCAACCTTGTGTATTCCATCACGGCCATCGCCCACGAAGGACTTGCCTCACTAGCGGTAGATCTTCACGAAGTAGGCGATCTCCTTTCCCTTACAAACTCCTTGGTTCAACTCCACAATCTTGTCGGAGGCTCCCAAGTGACACCTAGCCAATCTAGGAGACACCACTCTCCAAGAAGTAACAAATGATGTGTTGATGATGAACTCCTTGCTCTTGTGCTTCAAATGATAGTCTCCCCAACACTCAACTCTCTCTCACAAGATTTGGATTTGGTGTAAAGAAGATTTGAGTGGAAAGCAACTTGGGAAAGGCTAGAGATCAAGATTCATATGGTTGGAGTGGAATATCTTGACCTCAGCACAAGTGTAGGTGGTTCTCTCTCAGAAAATGTGTATTGAAAGTGTAGGTATGTTCTGATGGCTCTCTCCATGAATGAAGAGTGGGTGGACGGGTATATATAGCCTCCGCACAAAATCTAACCGTTACACACAATTTGCCAAACTCGGTGGGACCGAATGGTTAAACTCGATCGGACCGATTCAGCAAATCTAGTGACCGTTAGCATTTTTGGTGGGACTGAGATGCAACTCGGTAGGACCGATATGGTTAGGGTTAGGGCATAACGTAATCTCGGTGTGACCAATTACACAAAGTCGGTGGGACCGATTTTGGTAATAGGCTAACCAGAGAGTTGGTAGGGTAAACTCGGTGGGACCTATTCGCTCATCTCGGTGAGACCGAAATGTTACAAAAGGAAAACAGAGAGTTTACATTGCAATCTCGGTGGGACCGATCGCTCATCTCGGTAAGACTGAAACGTTGCGAAGGGAAACAGAGAGATTACAATCCCATCTCGGTGAGACCGAGATCCCTATCGGTGAGACCGATTTGCCTAGGGTTTCTGGCAGTGGCTATGACATTTGAAACTCGGTGGCACCGGATAGAAAGAATCGATGGGGCTGAGTTTGACTTTTGGTTTAGGTCATATGTGGATATGGGAAGGTAGTTGAGGGTTTTGGAGCATATCACTAAGCACTTTGAGCAAGCAAGCCATTAAGCAACACCTCATCCCTCCTTGATAGTATTGGCTTTTCGTATAGACTCAATGTGATCTTGGATCACTAAAATAGAAAATGTAGAGTCTTGATATTGAAGCTTGAGCCAATCCTTTGTCCTTAGCATCTTGAAGGGGTTCCACATCCTCTAGTCCATGCCACTCCATTGCTGAACTTATCTGAAATATACTAGGTAAAAGTGTTAGTCCAACAAGAGATATGTTGACATTAATTACCAAAACCACCCAGGGAGCACTTGTGCTTTCAATCTCCCCCTTTTTGGTAATTGATGACAACATACATCAAAGCTTTAGATAAAGATATAGAGAATAGCAAGTAAAGCTTTGGAAAGACATGTAACATGCATAGGCTCCCCCTACATGTATGCAATCATGTGAATATTGAATATAGGAGCATGTGAATGCGTAAACATGACAAAGTAAGCAATGTGATACATGTATCTTGGCTATATGCATCAGAGCAAATGATGTGAATGTGAGAAATGTACCTTGATGCTCATGAGTCCTTCTTGCAAATAGTATGTACATCAGCAAGAACTTCTCATTCACATGACTGTGATGCATATACTTACCTTGTGGTCTTGAGTTGGCTTAGGATGGGATGAACCTGCGCAAACAAGGTTAAATAACACAGATACACCTACTGACCAGAGCAAGCAAGAGAAACCACAAGAGAACCAAGACTGGGATGACACGTAGAGTGAGTACTAAGTACCACATTGGATATAGACATGTCCCCAAAGGTAAAGATATGCAATAAAATCAAAGATTTCCTTCACTTAGATGTCTTGCTCCCCCCGAATCTGCATGGGATATTGGGAGAAGATAGGGAACAGAAAATCAGAGCAAAAAAAAAGAAACAACAGAGCTTGAGCTAAAGCAAGCAACCAAACATGTCTTTCCCCTCTTAAAGACATGTGACATCTCTCCTCTTGAACACCAAGCATCTGGGGTCTTTGATGATATTACTTTCTCCTAGTTGAGAAACTCTCTCCCCCTGAGTATTCTCTCTTTCTCCCCCTATAGGAAGGATTAAGCTTTGATGTGATCTCTCTCTCCCCCTTTGACATCAATTTCCAAGAAGGGCTCTTATGGACATGTGATACAAATGGGTTGGTCCTTGAGTCACAGAGCAAAGCAGCATGTCTAATATGATGCTGGTAGAGGACGAGAATCATTGAGTGGAGCTGGAGCAAACAGAAATCAGGAATAAGTGGCAAGTTGGTTTTCTTGTGATGGAATTGGTGACTCCGAGTTGTGTGCTTTGGTTGCACTGAAAGATTTCGGTTGGGCCAAAGAGAACAAACTGGTGTGACCGAGTTCATTAGAGTGAAACCACTTGTCACCTCAGCTCACTAGACAAGTAAGATCTCACAAGGATATGCAAGGAATTTACTGAAAGATTTGCAATGAATTGGATGTAGAAAATGCAGAACAAAAAGGAAAGAAAGGAAACTAAAAGTTCTAGATGAAGTTTTTTTTTTGAAAGGGGAAACAAATATGCAAATGCAAAAACACGGAGAAACACTAGAGAACTTCATCTAGAAATGGTCGGTGACAAAGTCACCTATGTTAGAGTATATTGACTTAGGAGTCAAGTGAGAGCACTTGATCATAGGTCATACTCATCGTTTAAGCTCAAAATGGGGTTACCATTTTTGGTTTAAGCATCTTGATGTATTCACATCTTGTCGAGTTGCTTTGGCTCATGACTTGGAGTAAAGCTTCTCTAAGATGGAATAACATACCTTGGGTGGTGGTGTTGATCTTGATCATGTAGTTGAACTTGTGTGGGTTGCTCAAGGTTGATGTAGTTCATCAAGAGTTGGGAGCACCACTTGGAGTTTGAGTTCATCTACCTACATGGGTTAGCTTTGCAAGGAAGAGCACTTGTGTATTCAACATGACAATCATGAGACTCAACATAGAATTTGCCAAAGGATATGTTTGAATGGTTTCATGCTTCCTTGTCTTCAAGCACCATTGTGTAGAGACTTGGTGATGTAGAAATTGCTCAAGATATGAGTGAGTTGCAATCTCATAGATTTATATTCAATCAAGTACTTACACGGGTTGGATACCATGCAAGGTACAAATATATCCAAGACATATGAATAGCATCATAAGAGAAATATCGAGGATTAGTCATAGGCTCATGCCCCGCATGTATCAAATGGAGTTCCTACTCCAAGTTTGAAGCATCAATGATGTTCAATTCATGTCTCAACCTGCAAAACACTTTCTCATCAAGTGGTTTAGTGAATATATCCGCCAATTTCTTATCGGTGCGAACATGCTTAAGGTTAATGTCCCCTTTTGCAACATGATCTCGAATGAAATGATGACGAACTTCAATATGCTTAGTTCGAGAATGTTACACGGGATTGTGAGCAATCTTAATAGCACTTTCATTGTCACATAGCAATGGAACATGTTTCACATATATCCCATAATCTTTAAAAGTTTGGGTCATCCAAAGTAATTGAGCACAACATGAACCAGCGGCAATGTATTCCGCTTCGGCGGTGGATAAGGATACCGAGTTTTGTTTCTTGGAAGACCAAGACACAAGAGATCTACCAAGGAATTGACAAGTACCCGAAGTGGATTTTCTATCAACCTTGTCTCCGTCAATATCTGAATCGGAGTAGCCAACCAGATCAAAAGAGGACCTCTTGGGATACCAAATGCCAAAATCTGGTGTATGGATTAGGTATCTCACTATCCTTTTCACAGCCTTAAGATGACACTCTTTAGGAGCAGCTTGATATCGTGCACACATGCACACACTTAGCATAATATCGGGACGAGAGGCACATAGATATAACAATGAACCAATCATAGAGCGATAAACCTTTTGATCAACCGGTTCACCATCTTTGGTCAAATCAAGATGTCCACTAGTAAGCATGGGTGTAGTCATACCTTTGCATTCTTGCATATTGAACTTCTTGAATAAGTCCTTTATCTACTTCGTTTGAGAGACAAAGGTACCTTCCTTAGTTTGCTTGATTTGCAAACTGAGAAAGAATTTGAGTTCACTCATCATAGACATCTCAAACTTCTCCGACATTAGCTTTACAAACTTCTCACTAAAATGAGGGTTAGCTGAACCAAATATGATATCATCAACATAAATTTGGCACACAAATAGTTCTCCATTAACCCTTTTAGTAAAAAGAGTAGAATCAATTTTACCAATTTCAAAGCCTTTTTCAATAAGGAACTTGGTCAAGCATTTATACCATGCTCTAGGAGCTTGTTTAAGACCATAAAGGGCTTTGTGAAGTTTGTAAACATGATTAGGTTTCTTAGGATTGACAAAGCCGGGAGGTTGCTTAACATAAACTTCTTCCTCAATTTTGCCATTTAGAAAAGCACTTTTAATGTCCATTTGGTACAAGGTGATATCATGGTGATTAGCATAAGCAAGTAAGATGCGAATGGACTCAAGTCTAGCAACGGGAGCATATGTCTCACCACAGTCCATACCTTTAACTTGTGTGTAGCCTTGGGCGACGAGACGTGCTTTGTTGCGAACGACTTGTCCATATTCATCTTGCTTATTGCGAAACACCCATTTGGTACCAATGATGTTGTGGTTGCTGTCGGGCTTCTCAACCAATGTCCACACTTGATTTCTCTCAAAGTTGTGTAGCTCTTCATGCATAGAGTTTATCCAGTCCGGATCCTCCAATGCTTCTTCAACCTTCATAGGTTCAATTCTAGAGATGAATGAGTAATGTTCACAAAAGTTAGCTAAAAGAGTTTTAGAGCGAGTGATTCTCCCGGTTTGGATATCATTATAGATTTGCTCGACGGGATGATCCTTAGCAATTCTTGCTCGAACTCGTGAAAGCTTTTGCTTGGGTCGGGGTGGAACATCCTCTTCATCTTGTGCTTCTTCTTGGCCTTCTTCATTGTTGACGTTGTCGTTCTCTTGTCGTGGTGGAGAAGGAGGTTGTTGATGTTCATCTTGGTGTGCTTCCTCGTTTTCTTCATCTTGGCGTGTCCCACTTGTGGATGCTTCCGTATCAACTCTTGGTTCACCTTGTCGTGAGCTAGAAGCTTCCACTTGGACGGACGAGGTACTCTCCTTCACTTCCGTTGGACGAATCTTGCCAATGGACAAGTCTTGAATTGCTTCCTAAGGGTCTTTGTCTCCTACATCAATTGGCAATTGCTCTACTTGCGAGCCGATAGATTCATCAAACTTCACATCTACCGTCTCTTTAACCTTTTAGGTGAAATTGTTGTAGACACGTTAAGTGTGAGAGTTTGAGCCATAACCGAGTAGGAAACCTTCATGAGATTTAGGAGCAAATTTAGAACGATGATGCTTATCAACAATGTAGCACTTTGAGCCGAATACTCGAAAGTATCCAACTTGGGGTTTGTTACCGGTGTGGAGCTCGTATGCCGTCTTGCCGAGTAGCTTGTGAAGATACAAGCGATTTGTTGCATGACAAGCTGTCTCAACCGCTTCTGCCCAAAAGTGCTTTGGCGTTTTGTACTCATCGAGCATCGTTCTTGCCATCTCGATAAGAGTCCGGTTCTTCCTTTCAACAACTCCATTTTGTTGAGGTGTGTACGTAGCCGAGAACTCGTGTGAAATCCCTTCTTCGTCAAGAAAGGTGTCCACATTTGCGCTCTTGAACTCCATTTTGTTGTCGCTCCAAACCTTCTTGATCTTCACGTTAAACTGATTTTGGGCCTTCCTAGCGAAGTTTTTGAAGATATTTTGGACCTGCAATTCGTCATCAAGAAAGAACACCCACGTAAATGTTGAAAAATCATCAACTATGACTAGACCAAATTTTCAACAACTCCATTTTTTGAGGTGTGTATGTTTCCGAGAACTCGTGTGAAATCCCTTCTTCGTCAAGAAAGGTGTCCACATTTGCGTTCTTGAACTCCATTCCGTTGTCACTCTGAACCTTCTTGATCTTCACGTCAAACTGATTTTGGGCCTTCCTAGCGAAGTTTTTGAAGATCTTTTGGACCTGCTATTTGTCAGCAAGAAAGAACACCCAAGTAAATGTTGAAAAATCATCAACTATGACTAGACCAAATGAGTTACCACCGAGACTCTTGTAGGCATTTGGACCAAAGAGATCCATGTGAAGTAGCTCGAGTGGTCTTCTTGTGGTCATGATGTTCTTCGCGCGGTGACTTCCTCCAACTTGTTTCCCTGCTTGACAAGCACTACAAAGTCTATCCTTGTCAAATATGACATCTTTTATTCCAAGGATATGATCACCTTTAATAAGCTTATCAAGATTTCGCATACCAACATGACCTAGTCTTCTATGCCACAACCAGCCTTTAGAAGATTTGGTAATTAAGCAAGTTCTAGGTTGAGCCTTTTTAGTGAAATCAACAATGCAAAGATCTCTACGTATACTGGTAAAGACGATTTTATGATTGTCTCTACGAAACACTTGGCAATCTACTTCAGTGAATAAGACATTGAAGCCGAAATCCGCAAGTCTAGAAACTGAAAGTAAATTGTATCCAAGGGATTCAACGAGCATGACATTTTGTATGGAGCTATCATGTGAGATGGCCACCTTACCAAGGCCAACCACCTTACCCTTTGAATTATTACCAAAAGTGACATATTTTGGAGGGCCGTCGTTTTCAGCAAGCTCACGGAACATATCTTTATCTCCGGTCATATGATCAGTACATCCACTATCAAGGACCCATTCCTTTCCTCCAGCCATGTAGCCGTGAAGATTTGCCATAAGACCAAAGTGTCTCATCGCATCATCAAGATCATAGTCACTATCATCATCATCATCATCATCATCCTCATCCGAGTATTCATGTTCAACATCATCTGGTGATTGATCAATTCCTAGAGAGGGCAATTCATTAGATAAATGATCATTTCTATAGTTATCTTTATGAATTCTAATAGCTCTGGAAATGATATTGCTAATGATTCCAACATCTCCTTTGGCACTCGTAAGATTAGTAAGCTCAAATAAGCAGTCACCAAATTTGGGATCATTGGAACTCATCTTAATCAAAGCAATAGACTTATGGAGGATTTCATCTAGATCTTTCAAGGAGTAATTAGGAAAGAGTTTCTCAAGAAATTTCCATATGGTGTAGGCACACTTGAGGGTAGGCAAACATCTAATCAAGTTTCTAGGCAAGCCTCTAATGATGAGCTCAACAATTCTAAGATTGCGAATCATGTCAATATCTTCATCTAGGGTAGGGTGCAAATGATCAACATGAGGTGCACAAGGGCTAGTAATGTACTTGTTCAAATGATATTCATTGAAAATCTCAAGCATTTCATTTTTCCACTCATGAAAACACTCTCCATCAAGAATAGGCACTCTATGTCTAAGACTCCCCAAAGTAGACACATCCATCTTCCTCCAATGGTGTTTAAACCAAGGCAATGGAGACCAATGCTCTGATACCAATTGAAAGGATCGAGAAGAGGTGTCTAGAGGGGGGTGATTAGACACTAAGTGCCAAAAGTTGCAGTTTTTAATATTCCGAAGTTTAAGTGGAGTTTAAGCACAAGTTTAACAAACACAATACATATCAAGCAAGCATCAATGAGTATATGAGCAGCGGAAAGTAAAGCATGCAACTTGCAAGAATGTAAAGAGTAGGGTTTGGAGTATTCAAATGCAATTGGAGACACGAATGTTTTTGTCGTGGTTCCGATAGGTGGTGCTATCGTACATCCACGTTGATGGAGACTTCAACCCACGGAGGGTAACGGTTGCGCGAGTCCACGGAGGGCTCCACCCACGAAGGGTCCACGAAGAAGAAACCTTGTCTATTCCATCACGGCCGTCGGTCATGAAGGACTTGCCTCACTAGTGGTAGATTTTCACGAAGTAGGCGATCTCCTTGCCCTTACAAACTCCTTGGTTCAACTCCACAATCTTGTCGGAGGCTCCCAAGTGACACCTAGCCAATCTAGGAGACACCACTCTCCAAGAAGTAACAAATGGTGTGTTGATGATAAACTCCTTGCTCTTGTGCTTCAAATGATAGTCTCCCCAACACTCAAATCTCTCTCACAGGATTTGGATTTGGTGGAAAAAAGATTTGAGTGGAAAGCAATTTGGGAAAGGCTAGAGATCATGATTCATATGGTTGGAGTGGAATATCTTGACCTCAACACAAGTGTAGGTGGTTCTCTCTCATAAAATGTGTATTGGAAGTGTAGGTATGTTCTGATGGCTCTCTCCACGAATGAAGAGTGGGTGGAGGGGTATATATAGCCTCCACACAAAATCTAACTGTTACACACAATTTGCCAAACTCGGTGGGACCGAATGGTTAAACTCGGTCGGACCGATTCAGCAAACATAGTGACCGTTAGGAATTTCGGTGGGACTGAGATGCAACTCGTTAGGACCGATATGGTTAGGGTTAGAGCATAACATAATCTCGGTGTGACCGATTACACAAACTCGGTGGGACCGATTTTGGTAATAAGCTAACCAGAGAGTTGGTCAGGTAAACTCGGTGGGACCGATTCGCTCATCTCGGTGAGACCGAAATGTTACAAAAGGGAAACAGAGAGTTTACATTGCAATCTCTGTGGGACCGATCGCTCATCTCGGTAAGACCGAAACATTGCGAAGGGAAACAGAGAGATTACAATCCCATCTTGGTGAGACCGAGATCCCTATCGGTGAGACCGATTTGCCTAGGGTTTGTGGCAGTGGCCAAGCAAACTCGGCGGGGGCGATTGCATATCTTGGTGGGACCGAAAATATTGCAACATGTAACAGAGAGTTTGCAAGCCCATCTCGGTGAGACCAAGATCCCATCGGTGAGACCAAACTGGTTAGGGTTTCTGGCAGTGGCTATGTCAACTGAACTTGGTGGCGCCGGATAGAAAGAATCAGTGGGGCCGAGTTTGACTTTTGGTTTAGGTCATATGTGGATGTGGGGAGGTAGTTGAGGGTTTTGGAGCATATCACTAAGCACTTTGAGCAAGCAAGCCATTAAGCAACACCTCATCCCTCCTTGATAGTATTGGCTTTTCCTATAGACTCAATGTGATCTTGGATAACTAAAATAGAAAAATATATAGTCTTGATCTTGAAGCTTGAGCCAATCCTTTGTCCTTAGCATCTTGAAGGGGTTCCACATCCTCTAGTCCATGCCACTCCATTGTTGAACTTATCTGAAATATACTAGGTAAAAGTGTTAGTCCAACAAGAGATATGTTGACATTAATTACCAAAACCACCCAGGGAGCACTTGTGCTTTCAGATCTGCCACCGTGGAGACCCTTCGGGCGGAGCTTGCTCGAGCCAAGGAGCAAGCAAGGAGTAGCAAATGCAGCCGCTCTAAAGGGGGCAGAAGAGTTAAGGGCCGAAAAGTCCGAGCATTGCGAGAGCAAGGAAAAATAGCCAAGATGGCTGTAGAGTTAAAAGATGCCGCTGACCGTTACCAGCTTCTTGAAGAAGAGAACCGGGCGAAGGTGATGGACCTGGAGAAGGCCCGGGTGGCTGCCAACGAAGCCCGCTCCAAAATTAGAGCGACGTAGGAGGAGCTGAATCAAGCTGCAGATATCATGTCTGGGAAGCCCTTCTTGTGGCGGACTAAGTTTGGAGATCCGAAGTATGCTCCTCTGGACCGGCTATGGAGTTCTGCGGACGCGTACATGGATTTGGATACAAGTGCTGCTGATGCGGCCGAATACTTCTAGGATCAGAAAGGTCCCGAAGTGGAAAAGCTATTCTGATCACAGTTCCACGCTCCAGTCCGTCTGCTACTGTTGAATGAACGATTGGCCGAGTGGGCCGAGCTCCATAGGTTGTCCGGACTTGCCATGAGGTTCATTGTGGATCACCTATGGCTTGAAGGGCCAAGGCCGAATAGCTACTTTAGCTTAGTGCAACAATTCCTTGGTGATGTGCCACGCATCGATGCTGTAAAGAGATCGGCGTTCCTAGAGGGTGCGCGAATGGCCTGTGCCCGTGTCAAGACATACTGGGCGGAGATGGAGGCCACCACTATTGCGACACAGGGTTCGGCCGTAGGCCGAGTGGCTGCCGAGCACTACTTTGAAGAACTTCTTGAAGGCGCTCGTTCGATAGAGGCTCAGTGCTCGAAGAATGTTATCTTCAAGTGACATGTATTCCAATTGTAAAAGCAATGTTTTATTGAATTATCAAGGTTGTATTTATACTTTTTCCTGGAAGTACTTTGGTGCCTCCTGTGCGGCCGTTTATGTATATATGTGTATAACCAGAAAGTTTGCAGTCGTCGGCTTCCGCCCCCATGCATATAATGCGGGGGTGTTCGCAAAAGATGCATATCCACACTTGATCGAACGTCTTGGTCCGTTAAGGAGGTGATAGCGTAGCGAACGAGGCAATCGGACTATATTGCTTTAACACTTTCACTTAGCCATAGGATTTTGATAGTGGGGCTACTATATAGCCCCTGGTACTTCTGCGCTCGTCCGAATACGGGGCGCGTACGTACATGACCGGGAAACGGCCCTTTGTTAATGTGGAGGAATCTCGAAGATTCCGATGAGTCATCGAGTGGTTGACCAGTCTCTTGCTATATCATGACAGTCAGTTTTCGGCTTTCTCTACAGAGGTGCTCGTTCGGATGAACCAGGGCATAATCGCAGTAGTTCTCCCAGTGCTACCTTAGCCGATATAATGGAACATAAGGTACCAAAATGTGGGAGCCGGGCAAACCCAACATTTGACCAAAGACATGATTCGGAGTTGATGCATATAGGGCCAAACTCGCGATGCCGAATACTCCCTAAGGTGTTCAGTCTTTATAACATATACCGGGCTAAACAATGCCCTTAATAATAAACCCCATGTGTCCAGGTACGTGCAAAATCCTGGCTGGCCACATGCCAATAACACTAGCATCCTTCTCGGTTGTGTGGAGTATCCGGAGGATGTGAGCAACAAGAGACAATAAAAAAGGTTTACGCAGGGTCTTAATCTAAAAAGAAACCTTTGGGTGGGTCCCTGCTGCACGTCTGCGCCTGTGTCTCCGTTGTGCTGTGTCCCGGACGGGTGTAGCACGATTGTCATCTACAAAAGGAAAGAACTTAGGTGAAAGTTGTTGTGCCAAAAAAGAAGAGTTGGTTATTATCAATGAACTATCAAAATTCAAGAGAAGCCAAGTTGAGCCGGGCTGGCCCTGGTTACACGCGGGAAGCCCCTGGTGTCGTTTATGAGGGTTTGATCACCAAACCAATCTGGTGTATATATGGTGCAATGCCGGATTCATTTGACCGTGTCTGTGGTCTTGACGACCTGCCATTTTTCTGGTTGGTGAGGCCGTCTAGTTTGCGGCTGCTAGAGCCGCCGCATCTTCTTCCGCACGTGGGAAAACGTTTGGTATTTCCGCTAATCGAGATGATGCCGCGTGGACCGGGCATCTTAATATTGAGAAAAGCATAATGCGGTATTGCATTAAAACGAGCGATAGCCGTTCTTCCGAGTAGTGCTTGATAGACACTTTGGAATGGGGCAATGTGAAAAGTTAACCTTTCGCTTTGGAAGTTATCGGAAGAACCGAATACTACCTCTAGTAGTAGAGAGCCCGTACAGCGGGCCTCTTGGCCTGGTATTATTCCCTTGAAGGTAGTATTACTGTGGCTTATTTGTGTCGGTTCTATCCCCATTTTGTGGACTGTGTCCTGATATATCAGGTTTAGATCACTGCCGACGTCCATGAGGACCCGTGTGAAATGGTACCCATTTATTATTGGGTCTAACACCAAGGCCGTCAGTCCTTCGCGCCGGATATTTGTATCGTGATACCTACGATCAAAAGTGATCGGGGAGGCCAACCATGGGTTGAACCTAGGGGTGATGGGCTCTCTGGCGTGTGTGCATCGGGGTGCATGATTGCTTCTCCTCTTTGTCACATGGATCACGTTTACTGTTTTAACCTCTGGTGGGAACTTTTTCTGTCCTCTGGCATTTGCTGGCGAGGTTCGTCCTCATCTTCGCTTGGTGTCTCTTCCCCCTTTGTGTTCGGTGTTTAGCTTACCGGCCTTCTTGAAGACCCAACATTCTCGGTGGGTATGATTTGCAGGTTTGTCTGGGGTGCCATGAATCTGACAGAGTTTGTCAAGAATTTTGTTTAGGCAAGATTGTCCTTCTCTACTGCCTTTGAAAGGCTTTTTCCGCTGACCTACTCGAGAGCCCCTAAATCCGGCATTTATCACCGTGTTATCTGGGCTACCTTGTTTAATTTGACGCTTGTTTTTGTTGCCTCGTGGTTTACCATTGCCATCCCTAACTTCGGATGTGCTTGGGTCGCTGGTGCTGCTATGGGCCAACCAGCTGTCCTCGCCCGCACAAAAGCGGGTCATGAGGCTTGTTAGGGCTGCCATTGTTCTCGGTTTTTCTTGACCGAGGTGTCTGGCGAGCCATTTGTCTCAGACGCTGTGTTTAAAGTTGCTAAGGCTTCGGCCTCCGGACTGTCGACAATTTGGTTCTTCTTGGTGAGGAATCTGTTCCAAAGCTTTCGGGCGGACTCCTCGGACTGTTGGATTATACGACTTAAATCGTCTGCATCCAGAGGTTAGACATAATTCCCTTGAAAATTGGCCCGAAAAGCATCCTCGAGCTCCTCCCAACTTCCAATTGTGTTTTCGGGGAGGCTTTTCAGCCAGTGCCGAGCTGGCCCTTTCAGCTTGAGGGGTAAGTATTTAATGGCATGGAGATCGTTTCCACGAGCCATATGAATATGGAGGATGAAGTCCTCTATCCAGACTCCAGGGTCTGTGGTTCCGTCGTACGCCTCTATGTTCGCCGGTTTGAATCCCTCTGGGAATTCGTGATCCAGCACCTCATCAGTGAAGCATAAGGGATGTGCGGCACCCCTGTAATGGGATGCGCCATGGTGTTCAGACGGCTGTAGTATTTGGTGTTGGTTTTGTACCGTAGCGCGCTTCCTAGATCCATAGATAGATCTGGTTACGCTAGATTCTTGACGCAGGTTCTCACGTAGATCATGTGTTGACTTATGCGCGACTTTGTTAGCTGCTCTATCGCTTTCACAAGGTGGTGGAGCCGGCCGGTTGGCCATATCACTTTTCGGCTATATGGGCTCTAAGGCCTCATCGTCGAATTCCGGTAATAGCTTGTGCTTTGGATAGCTATTTTTATGGTAACTTCCACCATACTTTGTTACTTTTTTCCACTTACTGTTGAGCATATCTTGTGCGACCTTGAGACTTTGCTTCTGTTTCTTCAGGCTCCTCGTTATGGCAATAAGCCTTGTGCGGAGGTTATCTTGCTCCAAGTGCGTTTCTGGGATGATGTGTACATCTTCATCCGGACCGTTTTCTTCCCCAGACGGGGTTTGATGAGGTTTATCCTTGGCGTCGTCGTGGTCGGACGTCGGATCCGTACTATGTTTGCAGTTTGCATCTTGATCATGCTCTGCCACCGGGGTGGTGCAGTCGTCGTTTCTTCTAGAGTCGACTGGACTATTATTTCCTCTTGCGTTGTTATCGCTGTTTTTGCTATGGCGGGACTTAGAGCGGCGCCGCTGACGTCGGTGCCGGGGTTGCTTGGAGGGGGCATCCTCCGCTTTCTCTTTGCCATTGCCCTCTCTGGGTGTATCCACCATGTATACGTCATGTGATGAAGTGGCGGTCCAGTGCCCTATGGGCGGTGGTTCCTGTTCGTCTCCTGCATCGTCGTCCATGCCGTCAATGTCTTCGGGGTCAAAGTCGAGCATGTCGGTTAAGTCATCGACAGTGGCTACTAAGTGGGTGGTGGGTGGGCAGCGAATTTCTTCATCGTCCTCATCCCATTCTAGCCGGACATAGTTCGGCCAAGGTTCTCCTGATAGGGAGAGAGACCTTAATGAATTTAGCACATCTCCGAAAGGTGAGTGCTGAAAGATATCCGCGGAGGTGAACTCCATGATCGGTGCCCCGTCGGATTCGACAGGCACGGATGTAGGCGGCTCGGAGTTCGTGGCCGGGGATAAATCCAATGGTTCGGTGACGCGGCTCTCGAAAGGGGTGAAGTCAGTATCTGGCTTTATCGGCACTGAGAGTGCGGCCTCCATGGCAGAGTCTATCCCTCTGCTCTCGGATGGCGCGATTTGCTCCGGATTAACGGCCGGAGTAGCTGCGGATGCAATCTCCCGGACACTATACGACGGCAGAGTTACGTCTTTCTCGTCGTGACTGTGCGGCGCATCCGGCATGGGATCGAATCTGTCGAAGATCAAGTCTCCATGGATGTCGGTCGTGTAGTTCAAGTTTCCAAATCTGACCTGATGGCCAGGGCCGTAACTTTCGATCTGCTCTAGTTGGCCAAGCGAATTGGCCCGTAGTGCGAAGCCGCCGAATACGAAGATCTGTCCGGGGAGGAAAGCCTCACCCTGGACCGCATTGCTAGCGATGATCGAAGGAGCAATCAAGCCTTTTGTGACGACACAGTGGAACTCTCAATGAAAGCACCAATGTCAGTGTCAAAACCGGCGGATCTCGGGTAGGGGGTCCCGAACTGTACATCTAAGGCGGATGGTAGCAGGAGCCAGGGGACACGATGTTTACCCAGGTTCGGGCCCTCCTGATGGAGGTAATACCCTACGTCCTGATTGATTGTTCTTGATGATATGAGTAGTACAGGAGTTGATCTACCACGAGATCAAAGAGGCTAAACCCTAGAAGCTAGCCTATGGTATGATTGTATGTTCCCCTATGGACTAAAACCCTCCAGTTTATATAGGCACCGGAGGGAGCTAGGGTTCCACAAGGTCGGTTACAAAAGGAGGAGATATACATATCCGTATTGCCTAGCTTGCCTTCCACGCCAAGTAGGGTCCCATCCGGACACGAGACGAAGTATTCAATCTTGTATCTTCATAGTCCAACAATCTGGCCAAAGGATATAGTCCGGCTGTCCAGAGACCCCCTAATCTAGGACTCCCTCACTCCTTATATTTTCCTCAAAACAGCCACCATACCTACCTATTATGGCATTTCCATAGCCATTCCGAGATATATTGACATGCAACTTTCCAGCGTTCTGTTTGTTATGACACGCTTCATCATTGTCATATTGCCATGCATGATCATGTAGTTGACATAGTATTTGTGGCAAAGCCACCGTTCATAATTTTTTCATAGATGTCACTCTTGATTCATTGCATATCCCGGGACACCGCCGGAGGCATTCACATAGAGTCATATTTTGTTCTAAATATTGAGTTGTAATTCCTGAGTTGTAAGTAAAAAGAAGTGTGATGACCATCATTATTAGAGCATTGTCCCAGTGAGGAAAGGATGATGGAGACTATGATTCCCCCACAAGTCGGGATGAGACTCCGGACAAAAAATATAAGAAAAAGAGAAAACAGGCCAAAAGAAAAAAAAGAAGGCCCAAAAAAAGAGAGAAAAGTAGAGAAGGGACAATGTTACTATCCTTTTCCACACTTGTGCTTCAAAGTAGCACCATGATCTTCATGATAGAGAGTCTCCTATGTTGTCACTTTCATACACTAGTGGGAATTTTTCATTATAGAACTTGGCTTGTATATTCCAATGATGGGATTCCTCAAATGCCCTAGGTCTTCGTGAGCAAGCGAGTTGTATGCACACCCACTTAGTTTCTTTGATGAGCTTTCATATATTTATAGCTCTAGAGCATCCGTTGCATGGCAATCCCTACTCCTTGCATTGACATCAATCGGTGGGCATCTCCATAGCCCATTGATTAGCCGCGTCAATGTGAGACTTTCTCCCATTTTGTCTTCTCACACAACCTCAATCATCATATTCTATTCCACCCATAGTGCTATGTCCATGGCTCGTGCTCATATATTGCGTTAAAGTTGAAAGAGTTTGAAAAGGCTAAGTGTGAAAAAATTGCTTGGCTTGTCATCGGGGTTGTGCATGATGAGAGCATTTTGTGTGACGAAAATGAAGCATGGCCAAACTATATGACTTTGTAGGGATAAGTTTTCTTTGGCTATGGTATTTTGATAAGACATAAATGCTTGATTAGCATACTTGGAGTATTACTATTTTCAGGTCAACAATAAACTTTTATCTTGAATCTTTCGAATCTGAACATTCATGCCACAATAGAGAAAAATACATTGAAGAATATTCTAGAAAGCATTCCACATCAAAAAAATTGTTTTTATCATTTACCTACTCGAGGACGAGCAGGAATTAAGCTTGGGGATGCTTGATATGTCTCCAACGTATCTATATTTTTTTATTGTTCCATGCTATTATATATTCTGTTTTGGATGTTTAATGGGATTATTTATACAATATTATATTATTTTTGGGACTAACCTATTAACTGGAGGCCCAGCCCAAATTGCTGTTTTTTGCCTATTTCAGTGTTTCGTAGAAAAGGAATATCAAATGGAGTCCAAACGGAATGAAACCTTAGGGATCGTGATTTTTGGAACAAACATGATCCAGAGGGCTTGGAGTGGACGTCAAGCAACAAACAAGGAGGCCACGAGGCAGGGAGGCGCGCCTACCCCCCTCCCCCCGGCGCGCCCTCCCCCCTCGTGGCTCCACCGACCTACTTCTTCCTCCTATCTCCACTGCCGCAACCTTCTGTACCCAAGAGATACCATCTTGGGGCCTTTACCGGAGCTCCGCCGGAGAGGGCATTGATCATAGAGGGCCTCTACATCAACGCCATGGCCCCTCTGATGATGTGTGAGTAGTTTACCTTGAGGGAAATATGCCCTAGAGGCAATAATAAAGTTATTATTTATTTCCTTATATCATGATAAATGTTTATTATTCATGCTAGAATTGTATTAACTGGAAACATAATACATGTGTGAATACATAGACAAACAGAGTGTCACTAGTATGCCTCTACTAGACTAGCTCGTTAATCAAAGATGGTTATGTTTCCTAACCATGGACAAAGAGTTGTTATTTGATTAACGGGATCACATCATTAGGTGAATGATCTGATTGACATGACCCATTCCATTAGCTTAGCACCCGATCGTTTAGTATGTTGCTATTGCTTTCTTCATGACTTATACATGTTCCTATGACTATGAGATTATGCAACTCCCATTTACCGGAGGAACACTTTGTGTGCAACCAAACGTCACAACGTAAATGGGTGATTATAAAAGTGCTCTACAGGTGTCTCCAAAGGTACATGTTGGGTTGGCGTATTTCGAGATTAGGATTTGTCACTCCGATTGTCGGAGAGGTATCTCTGGGCCCTCTCGGTAATGCACATCACATAAGCCTTGCAAGCATTGCGACTAATGAGTTAGTTGCGGGATGATGGATTACGGAATGAGTAAAGAGACTTGCCGGTAACGAGATTGAACTAGGTATTGGATACCGATGATCAAATCTCGGGCAAGTAACATACCGATGACAAAGGGAACACCGTATGTTGTTATGCGGTCTGACCGATAAAAGATCTTCGTAGAATATGTAGGAGCCAATATGAGCATCCAGGTTCCGCTATTGGTTATTGACCGGAGATGTGTCTCGGTCATGTCTACATTGTTCTCGAACCCATAGGGTCCGCATGCTTAAGGTTTCGATGACAATTATATTATGAGGTTATGCATTTTGATGTACCGAAGTTTGTTCGGAGTCCCGGATGTGATCACGGACATGACGAGGAGTCTCGAAATGGTCGAGACATAAAGATTGATATATTGGAAGCCTATATTTGGATATCGGAAGTGTTCCGGGTGAAATCGGGATTTTACCGGATTACCGGGAGGTTACGGGAACCCCCCTGGAGGTATATGGGCCTTAATGCGCCTTAGTGGAAGAGAGGAGAGGTGGCCAGGGCTGGGCCGCGCGCCCCTCCCCCCCTAGTCCGAATAGGACAAGGAGAGAGGGGGTCGGCGCCCCCCTTCCTTTTCTCTCTCCTCTTTCCCACTTAACGAATCCTATTCTAACTAGGAAAGGGGGGGACTCCTACTCCCGGAGGGAGTAGGACTCCTCCTGGCACGCCCTATGATGGCCGGCCGCCCCCCCTTTTTGATCCTTTATATACGGAGGCAGAGGGCACCCCTTGAGACACAAGTTGATCCACGTGATCATATTCTTAGCCGTGTGCGGTGCCCCCTTCCACCATAGTCCTCGATAATATTATAGCGGTGCTTAGGCGAAGCCCTGCGACGGTAGTACATCAAGATCGTCACCACGCCGTCGTGATGACGGAACTCTTCCCTGACACTTTGCTGGATCGGAGTCCGGGGATCATCATCGAGCTGAACGTGTGCTAGAACTCGGAGGTGCCGTAGTTTCGGTGCTTGATCGGTCGGGCCGTGGAGACGTACGACTACATCAACCTAACGCTTCCGTTGTCAATCTACAAGGGAACGTAGATCACACTCTCCCCTCTCGTTGCTATGCATCACCATGATCTTGCGTGTGCGTAGGAATTTTTTTGAAATTACTGCGAAACCCAACAGTGGCATCCGAGCCTAGGTTTTATATGTTGATGTTATATGCATGAGTAGAACACAAGTGAGTTGTGGGCGATATAAGTCATACTTCTTACCAGCATGTCATACTTTGGTTCGGCGGTATTGTTGGATGAAGCGGCCCGGACCGACATTACGCGTACGCTTACGCGAGACCGGTTCTCCCGACGTGCTTTGCACATAGGTGGCTTGCAGGTGACAGTTTCTCCAACTTTAGTTGAACCGAGTGTGGCTATGCCCAGTCCTTGCGAAGGTTAAAACAGCACCAACTTGACAAACTATCGTTGTGGTTTTGATACGTAGGTAAGATTGGTTCTTGCTTAAGCCCGTAGCAGCCACGTAAAACTTGCAACAACAAAGTAGAGGACGTCTAACTTGTTTTTGCAGGGCATGTTGTGATGTGATATGGTCAGGGCATGATGCTAAGTTTTATTGTATGAGATGATCATGTTTTGTAACCGAGTTATCGGCAACTGGTAGGAGCCATATGGTTGTCGCTTTATTGTATGCAATGCAATCGCACTGTAATGCTTTACTTTATCACTAAGCGGTAGCGATAGTCATGGAAGCATAAGATTGGCGAGACGACAACAATGCTACAATGGAGATCAAGGTGTCGCGCCGGTGACGATGGTGATCATGACGGTGCTTCGGAGATGGAGATCACAAGCACAGGATGATGATGGCCATATCATATCACTTATATTGATTGCATGTGATGTTTATCTTTTATGCATCTTATCTTGCTTTGATTGACGGTAGCATTATAAGATGATCTCTCACTAATTATCAAGAAGTGTTCTCCCTGAGTATGCACCGTTGCGAAAGTTCTTCGTGCTGAGACACCACGTGATGATCGGGTGTGATAGGCTCTACGTTCAAATACAACGGGTGCAAAACAGTTGCACACGCGGAATACTCAGGTTATACTTGACGAGCCAAGCATATACAGATATGGCCTCGGAACACGGAGACCGAAAGGTCGAGCGTGAATCATATAGTAGATATGATCAACATAGTGATGTTCACCAATGAATCTACTCCATCTCACGTGATGATCGGACATGGTTTAGTTGATTTGGATCACGTAATCACTTAGAGGATTAGAGGGATGTCTATCTAAGTGGGAGTTCTTTAGGTAATATGATTAATTGAACCTAAATTTATCATGAACTTAGTACCTGATAGTATCTTGCTTGTTTATGTATGATTGTAGATAAATGGCCCGTGCTGTTGTTCCGTTGAATTTTAATGCGTTCATTGAGAAAGCAAAGTTGAAAGATGATGGTAGCAATTACATGGACTGGGTCCGTAACTTGAGGATTATCCTCATTGCTGCATAGAAGAATTACGTCCTGGAAGCACCGCTGGGTGCCAGGCCTGCTGCTGGAGCAACACCAGATGTTATGAACGTATGGTAGAGCAAAGCTGATGACTACTCGATAGTTCAATGTGCCATGCTTTACGGCTTAGAACCGGGACTTCAACAACGTTTTGAACGTCATGGGGCATATGAGATGTTCCAGGAGTTGAAGTTAATATTTCAAGCAAATGCCCGGATTGAGAGATATGAAGTCTCCAATAATTTCTATAGCTGCAAGATGGAGGAGAATAGTTCTGTCAGTGAGCATATACTCAAGATGTCTGGGTATTGTAATCACTTGATTCAAATGGGAGTTAATCTTCCGGATGATAGCGTCATTGACAGAATTCTCCAATCACTTCCACCAAGCTACAAGAGCTTCGTCATGAACTATAATATGCAAGGGATGGATAAGACAATTCCCGAGCTCTTCGCAATGCTAAAGGCCGCGGAGGTAGAAATCAAGAAGGAGCATCAAGTGTTGATGGTCAATAAGACCACTAGTTTCAAGAAAAAGGGCAAAGGGAAGAAGAAGGGGAACTTCAATAAGAACAGCAAGCAAGTTGCTGCTCGAGAAAAGAAACCCATGTCTGGACCTAATCCTGAAACTGAGTGCTTCTACTGCAAGCAGACTGGTCACTGGAAGCGGAACTGCCCCAAGTATTTGGCGGATAAGAAGGATGGCAAGGTGAACAAAGGTATATGTGATATACATGTTATTGATGTGTACCTTACTAATGCTCGCAGTAGCACCTGGGTATTTGATACTGGTTCTGTTGCTAATATTTGCAACTCGAAACAGGGACTACGGATTAAGCGAAGATTGGCTAAGGACGAGGTGACGATGCGCGTGGGAAACGGTTCCAAAGTCGATGTGATCGCGGTCGGCACGCTACCTCTACATCTACCTTCGGGATTAATATTAGACCTAAATAATTGTTATTTGGTGCCAGCGTTAAGCATGAACATTATATCTGGATCTTGTTTGATGCGAGACGGTTATTCATTTAAATCAAAGAATAATGGTTGTTCTATTTATATGAGTAATATCTTTTATGGTCATGCACCCTTGAAGAATGGTCTATTCTTATTGAATCTCGATAGTAGTGACACACATATTCATAATGTTGAAACCAAAAGATGCAGAGTTGATAATGATGGTGCAACTTATTTGTGTCACTGCCGTTTAGGTCATATCGGTATAAAGCGCATGAAGAAACTCCATGCTGATGGACTTTTGGAACCACTTGATTATGAATCACTTGGTACTTGCGAACCGTGCCTCATGGGAAAGATGACTAAAACGCCGTTCTCCGGAACTATGGAGAGAGCAACAGATTTGTTGGAAATCATACATACAGATGTATGTGGTCCGATGAATATTGAGGCTCGTGGCGGATATCGTTATTTTCTCGCCTTCACAGATGACTTAAGCAGATATGGGTATATCTAGTTAATGAAACACAAGTCTGAAACGTTTGAAAAGTTCAAAGAATTTCAGAGTGAAGTGGAAAATCATCGTAACAAGAAAATAAAATTCCTACGATCTGATCGTGGAGGAGAATATTTGAGTTACGAGTTTGGTGTACATTTGAAACAATGTGGAATAGTTTCGCAACTCACGCCACCAGGAACACCACAGCGTAATGGTGTGTCCGAACGTCGTAATCGTACTTTACTAGATATGGTACGATCTATGATGTCTCTTACCGATTTACCACTATCGTTTTGGGGATATGCTTTAGAGACGGCCGCATTCATGTTAAATAGGGCACCATCAAAATCCGTTGAGACGACGCCTTATGAACTATGGTTTGGCAAGAAACCAAAGTTGTCATTTCTGAAAGTTTGGGGCTGCGATGCTTATGTGAAAAAGCTTCAACCTGATAAGCTCGAACCCAAATCGGAGAAATGTGTCTTCATAGGATATCCAAAGGAAACTATTGGATACACCTTCTATCACAGATACGAAGGCAAGACTTTTGTTGCTAAATTTGGAAACTTTCTGGAGAAGGAGTTTCTCTCGAAATATGTGAGTGGGAGGAAAGTAGAACTTGACGAGGTAACTGTACCTGCTCCCTTATTGGAAAGTAGTACATCACAGAAACCTGTTTTCTCCGACACCTACACCAATTAGTGAGGAAGCTAATGATAATGATCATGAAACTTCACAACAAGATACTACTGAACCTCATAGATCAACCAGAGTAAGATCCGCGCCAGAGTGGTATGGTAATCCTGTTCTGGAAGTCATGCTACTAGATCATGATGAACCTACGAACTATGAAGAAGCGATGGTGAGCCCAGATTCCGCAAAATGGCTTGAAGCCATGAAATCTGAGATGAGATCCATGTATGAGAACAAAGTATGGACTTTGGTTTACTTGCCCGATGATCGGCAAGCAATTGAGAATAAATGGATATTCAAGAAGAAGACTGACGCTGACGGTAATATTACTGTCTACAAAGCTCGACTTGTCGCAAAAGGTTTTCGACAAGTTCAAGGGGTCGACTACGATGAGACCTTCTCACCCGTAGCGATGCTTAAGTCTGTCCGAATCATGTTAGCAATTGCCGCATTTTATGATTATGAAATTTGGCAGATGGATGTCAAAACTGCATTCCTGAATGGATTTCTGGAAGAAGAGTTGTATATGATGCAACCGGAAGGTTTTGTCAATCCAAAGGGAGCTAACAAAGTGTGCAAGCTCCAGCAATCCATTTATGGACTGGTGCAAGCCTCTCGGAGTTGGAATAAGCGCTTTGATAGTGTGATCAAAGCATTTGGTTTTATACAAACTTTTGGAGAAGCCTGTATTTACAAGAAAGCGAGTGGGAGCTCTGTAGCATTTCTGATATTATATGTGGATGACATATTACTGATTGGAAATGACATAGAATTTCTGGATAGCATAAAGGGATACTTGAATAAGAGTTTTTCAATGAAAGACCTCGGTGAAGCTGCTTATATTAGGCATAAAGATCTATAGAGATAGATCAAGACGCTTAATTGGACTTTCACAAAGCACATACCTTGACAAGATTTTGAAGAAGTTCAAAATGGATCAAGCAAAGAAAGGGTTCTTGCCTGTGTTACAAGGTGTGAAGTTGAGTCAGACTCAATGCCCGACCACTGCAGAAGATAGAGAGAAAATGAAAGATGTTCCCTATGCTTCAGCCATAGGCTCTATCATGTATGCAATGCTGTGTACCAGACCTGATGTGTGCCTTGCTATAAGTCTAGCAGGGAGGTACCAACGTAATCCAGGAGTGGATCACTGGACAGCGGTCAAGAACATCCTGAAGTACCTGAAAAGGACTAAGGATATGTTTCTCTTATATGGAGGTGACAAAGAGCTCATCGTAAACGGTTACATTGATGCAAGCTTTGACACTAATCCGGACGATTCTAAATCGCAAACCGGATACGTGTTTACATTAAATAGTGGAGCTGTCAGTTGGTGCAGTTCTAAACAGAGCGTCGTGGCGGGATCTACGTGTGAAGAGGAATACATAGCTGCTTCGGAAGAAGCGAATGAAGGAGTCTGGATGAAGGAGTTCATATCCGATCTAGGTGTTATACCTAGTGCATCGGGTCCAATGAAAATCTTTTGTGACAATACTGGTGCAATTGCCTTGGCAAAGGAATCCAGATTTCACAAGAGAACCAAGCACATCAAAAGATGCTTCAATTCCATCCGGGATCTAGTCCAGGTGGGAGACATAGAGATTTGCAAGATACATACGGATCTAAATGTTGCAGACCCGTTGACTAAGCGTCTTCCACGAGAAAAACATGATCAGCACCAAGGCTCCATGGGTGTTAGAATCATTACTGTGTAATCTAGATTATTGACTCTAGTGCAAGTGGGAGACTGAAGGAAATATGCCCTAGAGGCAATAATAAAGTTATTATTTATTTCCTTATATCATGATAAATGTTTATTATTCATGCTAGAATTGTATTAACCGGAAACATAATACATGTGTGAATACATAGACAAACAGAGTGTCACTAGTATGCCTCTACTAGACTAGCTCGTTAATCAAAGATGGTTATGTTTCCTAACCATGGACAAAGAGTTGTTATTTGATTAACGGGATCACATCATTAGGTGAATGATCTGATTGACATGACCCATTCCATTAGCTTAGCACCCGATCGTTTAGTATGTTGCTATTGCTTTCTTCATGACTTATACATGTTCCTATGACTATGAGATTATGCAACTCCCGTTTACCGGAGGAACACTTTGTGTGCAACCAAACATCACAACGTAACTGGGTGATTATAAAGGTGCTCTACAGGTGTCTCCAAAGGTACATGTTGGGTTGGCGTATTTCGAGATTAGGATTTGTCACTCCGATTGTCGGAGAGGTATCTCTGGGCCCTCTCGGTAATGCATATCACATAAGCCTTGCAAGCATTGCGACTAATGAGTTAGTTGCGGGATTATGGATTACGAAACGAGTAAAGAGACTTGCTGGTAACGAGATTGAACTAGGTATTGGATACCGACGATCGAATCTCGGGCAAGTAACATATCGATGACAAAGGGAACAACGTATCTTGTTATGCGGTCTGACCGATAAAAGATCTTCGTAGAATATATAGGAGCCAATATGAGCATCCAGGTTCCGCTATTGATTATTGACCGAAGACGTGTCTCGGTCATGTCTACATTGTTCTCGAACCCGTAGGGTCCGCACGCTTAAGGTTTCGATGACAGTTATATTATGAGTTTATGCATTTTGATGTACCAAAGTTTGTTCGGAGTCCCGGATGTGATCACGGACATGACGAGGAGTCTCGAAATGGTCAAGACATAAAGATTGATATATTGGAAGCCTATATTTGGATATCGGAAGTGTTCCGGGTGAAATCGGGATTTTACCGGATTACCGGGAGGTTACCGGAACCACCTGGGAGGTATATGGGCCTTAATGGGCCTTAGTGGAAGAGAGGAGAGGTGGCCAGGGCTGGGCCGCACGCCCCTCCCCCCCTAGTCCGAATAGGACAAGGAGAGAGGGGGCCGGCGCCCCCCTTCCTTCTCTCTCTCTCCTCTTTCCCACTTAATGAATCCTATTCCAACTAGGAAAGGGGGGGGGAATCCTACTCCCGGAGGGAGGACTCCTCCTGGCGCGCCCTATGATGGCCGGCCGGCCCCCCCTTTTTGATCCTTTATATACGGAGGCAGAGGGCACCCCTTGAGAGACAAGTTGATCCACGTGATCATATTCTTAGCCGTGTGCGGTGCCCCCTTCCACCATAGTCCTCGATAATATTATAGCGGTGCTTAGGCGAAGCCCTACGACGGTAGTACATCAAGATTGTCACCACGCTGTCGTGCTGACGGAACTCTTCCCCGACACTTTGCTGGATCGGAGTCCGGGGATCATCATCGAG
This sequence comes from Triticum aestivum, assembly GCF_018294505.1. NCBI lineage: Eukaryota > Viridiplantae > Streptophyta > Magnoliopsida > Poales > Poaceae > Triticum > Triticum aestivum. The sequence continues at coordinate 322,208,796 of NC_057809.1, read as the reverse complement.
CTGAACGTGTGCTAGAACTCGGAGGTGCCATAGTTTCGGTGCTTGATCGATCGGGCCATGGAGACGTACGACTACATCAACCTAACGCTTCCGTTGTCAATCTACAAGGGTACGTAGATCAGACTCTCCCCTCTCGTTGCTATGCATCACCATGATCTTGCGTGTGCGCAGGATTTTTTTTGAAATTACTGCGAAACCCAACATACCTCAGACCTTCGAGTCCATAGTTATTAGCTAGATGGCTTCTTCTCTCTCTTTGGATCTCAATACAAAGTTCTCCTTGATTCTCTTGGAGATCTATTCGATGTAATCTTCTTTTGCGGTGTGTTTGTCGAGATCCGATGAATTTTGGGTTTACGATCAAGACTATCTATGAACAATATTTGAATCTTCTCTAAATTCTTTTATGTATGATTGGTTATCTTTGCAAGTCTCTTCGAATTATCAGTTTGGTTTGGCCTACTAGATTGATATTTCTTGATATGGGAGAAGTGCTTAGCTTTGGGTTCAATATTGCGGTGCTCGATCATAGTGATAGTAGGGGAAATGACACGTATTTTATTGTTGCCATCGAGGATAAAAAGATGGGGTTTATATCATATTGCATGAGTTTATCCCTCTACATCATGTCATCTTGCTTAAAGCGTTACTCCATTCTTATGAACTTAATACTCTAGATGCATGCTGGATAGCGGTTGATGTGTGGAGTAATAGTAGTAGATGCAGGCAGGTGTCGGTCTACTTGTCACGGACGTGATGCCTATATACATGATCATACCTAGATATTCTCATAACTATGCTCAATTCTATCAATTGCTCGACAGTAATTTGTTCACCCACCATAATACTTATGCTATCTTGAGAGAAGCCACAAGTGAAACCTATGGCCCCCGGGTCTATTTTCCAACATACAAGTTTCCAATCTATTTTATTTTGCAACCTTTACTTTCAATTTATATCATAAAAATACCAAAAATATTTATCTTATTATTATTATTATCTCTATTAGATCTCACTCTTGCAAGTGGCCCTGAAGGGATTGACAACCCCTTTATCGCGTTGGTTGCGACGTTCTTATTTGTTTGTGTAGGTACAAGGTGACTCGCGCATGGTCTCCTACTGGATTGATACCTTGGTTCTCAAAAATTGAGGGAAATACTTACGCTGCTTTGCCGCATCACCCTTTCCTCTTCAAGGGAAAACCAACGCATGCCCAAGAGGTAGCACCTTACTTTCAGTCTTTCCATGACTTCTTGTTTTGCCGAATGTCTTGCTAGTATTGTTGGATTCCCCGGCTTAGTATATCCATGCCAGTGATTACAACCTCATCAGCATGAATCACCAGTGGGTTAACTTAGGTTGATGGTTCAATACACGACGGATCAATAGTGGTTTCGTCAACAGACGGCTCAGGCATTCCAGGTTGAGCATTGAGAGGAGGATCTTCTGGCTGTTAAGGATGTTCTGGTGCAATGGTTGGCTATTCTGGTTCAATAGCTTTTGGACCCTCGGCTGGCTTTATGGCCTTTGCTTTCTTGTTGGGTTTTGCTTGATTGCTAAAAAGAATTTGGACAAGTCAGTATAATGATAAAGATATAAAGGTATGGAAGAAAGATATTTATTATTACCCAGGGGCGGTCTTGAAAGCCGACTGATGAGTCTGCGATGAGTCGCCAGAGGAGGAATGGGAAATCTCCTGCAAGGATGGAATCAAAATTGATTGATTAATGAAAGTAACTAAATACAAGAGTTAAGGTTAAAAAGAACCTCATTTTGGCGTTTCCGAGGAGTGTTTGGTTAACCAGAGGGTAAATCTTCATCTCCACCGATCCGGGTCTGGCGATGGCTCTCATGTTGCTATCGTTTTAAGAGAAAATGAGGATCTAAATAAGCCAAGGGGTGTGAAAACCTTACTTTCCGGGTTACCCGCCGAAGTTTTTGCCTTGGTAAGGGCTCTGAGTTGGAGGAAATACTAGTTACCTCTTCTTCGACTGCTTGGCTGTCTCCCGTGTCATCCTAGCAATAGTTAGTGTCGATAAGATTGTTAAAAAACAAGCCAAGAGAATCAAGGGCTACCTCCGACTCAGAGTGTCATCTAGCTTCAGGAATTCAGAGGCACTTGGTTTTTTCCTAGACCTTCTGCTGGTCTTTTCGGCGGCTCTCGCAACAGCTTTAGCCTTTTTGGCAGCCTCATGGTCATATTTGACCTTCCAAAAGTCATATTTAGCCTGTGGAAGGATAACATATTTGAGTTCATGCAATTTTTAAGTGCTAAAGGAAAAAGAAATCAAAAGATTTACCTCTGGCGCCGGGTTAAGCTTGCAGAAAGGATTCAAACCCACTTTGCTGCAGTCTTCATATTTTCTATTTACAAGCGTGGTTGCCATTTCAACAATGCCTTCTTCAGTCAGTCGAAGAGAGCTATGGCGTAAGGGATCATCTGTTCCTTCGGTATATGTACACATCAAGCCGGATCGGCGGCTTAAGGGTATGATCCACCATGCGACCCAGCAGTGGATTAAGTCGACACCAGTTAAGGCGTTTCCTAGCAAGGCTTGAACTTTCCTGATTGTAGGGACAAGTTTCTTGCATTCGGCGGCAGTAAGTTTATCAGGGAGTTGGTAATTTGAGTCAAGACGCTTTGGCCGATAACCCGACAATGGATTTTCATCAGACGGTGAGATATCTTTGCAGTAGAACCATGTTTGGCTTCAGCCTTTGGGATGACTTGGAAAAGCTACTTGAGGGAAGATGGCATCTCGTCTGCGTTGAATTGAAATCCCGCCAAGCTCCAAGCTAGGCCCATTTGTGAACTCGTTCTGCCGGTTCAAGTAGAACTACTCTCTGAAAAGCTCAAAACTAGGCTCTTCTTGAAGGTATACCTCACAAAAGACTTGGAAGTTACAAATGTTTGATATGGAATAGGGTACAATGTCTTGCGGATGGATTTTGAAGAAGTGTAGGATATCTCTGAAGAATTTAGAGCCGGGTGGCGAGAAGCCCCGGTTCATATGATCAGTAAATACGATAACTTCACCATCCTTAGGCTGAGGTCTCTCTTCGCCCGGGTCAGGAACACGGCAATGCATCACACTCTTATCTGGCAAATATCCAATGGTGACAAAATCCTTCAAGGTGCTTGTCGGTGTCAAAACCGGCGGATCTCGGGTAGGGGGTCCCGAACTGTGCATCTAAGGCAGATGGTAACAGGAGGCAGGGGACACAATGTTCTACCCAGGTTCGGGCCCTCTTGATGGAGGTAAAACCCTACATCCTACTTGGTTAATATTGATGATATGGGTAGTACCAGAGTAGATCTAGCACGAGATCAGAGAGGCTAAACCCTAGAAGCTAGCCTATGGTATGATTGTATGTTGTCCTACGGACTAAAACCCTCCAATTTATATAGACACCGGAGAGGGCTAGGGTTACATAAGGTCGATTACAAAGGAGGAGATATGCATATCCGTATTGCCTATCTTGCCTTCCACGCCAAGTAGAGTCCCATCCGGACACGAGACGAAGTCTTCAATCTTGTATCTTCATAGTCCAACAGTCCGGCCAAAGGATATAATCCGGCTGTCCGGAGACCCCCTAATCCAGGACTCCCTCAGCAGCCCCTGAACCAGGCTTCAATGACGATGAGTCCGGCGCGCAGTATTGTCTTCGGCATTGCAAGGCGGGTTCCTTCTCCGAATACATCACAGAAGAATTTGAATACAAGCATAGTGTTCGACCCTACAAAATAAGTTCCACATACCACCGTAGAGAGAATAATATTTTCACAAATCTAATTTGCTGACTTGTTTTGGCAACACGACATTATGCCATGGCCCGGTGATTATTCGAACCGTTTCCTTTAACTAGCCCCGCACATAACGCGAGGTAGTTTTTTGACACATCTTGTCAAAACAGAGATCGTGTCCCCTTATCACGGGATTCTCATCAATACGGGCGTGGGTAACCCAACCGCGCCATCGATTACGGCGCTTGGGGGATAAGCGAGTTTTACCAGGCTAGTGGGGACGCTTAGTTTCGTCCGCCCATATAAAGGGATAAGGATTCACCTTTTCATCCACGCCTTCTTCCTCCTTTGCTCATCCGTTTTCGCACACTCGAGCTCTAGCGCCCAAGTCCGCACTTCCCACCTCAACCTTCTCCAACCATGTCCGGAGCGGGAGGCAGGTGGATGGTCTCCTCCGTCACGGAGGGAGACATCAAGAAGCTGCGCGGAGCCGGATACTTAGCCGCGAATATCGCGCATCGGCTGCCCGCTGCGGGGCAGATCGTCCCTACCCCGGAACCTCACGAGAGGGTAGTTTTCCTCCACCACTTCCTCCGCGGACTGGGGTTTCCCCTCCATCCATTCGTCCGTGGTCTCATGTTCTACTACGGGCTGGACTTTCATGATCTGGCCCCGAACTTCGTCCTCAACATTTCGGCGTTCATCGTCGTGTGTGAGGCTTTCCTCCGCATCCGGCCCCACTTCGGCCTGTGGTTAAAGACCTTCAATATCAAGCCGAAGGTGGTACGAGGCCAACAAGCAGAATGCGGCGGAGCCATGGTGGGCAAGATGCCCAACGTTATATGGCTTGAAGGCTCCTTCGTGGAGACAATAAAGGGATGGCAATCGGCGTGGTTCTACATCACCGAGCCGCGCGACGCCAAATGGGCGGCAGCCCCCGAGTTTCGATCCGGATTCCCTACACGGCTCACTTCCTGGAAAGAGAAGGGCTTGTCGTGGGGTTCATCGGTGGAGCTGGATGGACTCCAGAAATGTATCCGGAGTATGGCAAGCAAGAAGCTCAAGCTTGTCAACATAGTCCAGGTTATGCTCATCCGCCGGATCCTCCCGTGTCAACAACGGGATTTTAACTTGTGGGAGTTCGACCCGGCCCGGCACCAGACTCTGAGCGAGCTCTTTGATACGACGCACAAGGACGTCTGGAAGGTGCTGTTCAAGGGCGCCGAGGTCCCTCCTTCTCTCGCCGAGGACCGCGGACTAAGCGCAAAGCGCCTAGCGCGTTCGGTGAGTTCAATACGTCCCGTAGGACATTTATTTCCCCTAGCTTAATCATGTGCGGGGTCTAATCTCCATGCCTTTGACAGGACTGGGTGGAGACGTCGGGGCAGATTAACTGTCCGACCCCTTTGCCCGAAGACACTGCGGGCGCTCTCCTGACGGAGATGCTGACTCCGGCTCCTTACAAGGTGCCGGAGAAGACCAAGAAGGCCAAGGGAACCCGAAAGAGTTCCCGGCGCCAGGTGTTATCGGACTCATCGTCCGATAACTCTGCGGCACACTCCTCCCCCGAAGACGAGGAGGAAGAAGAAGATGCTCCCCCTCCAGGCGGGGGAGACAAGAAAAGGAAGGCCGTCCCAACTGGGGGGGCCGAAGGGTCCAAGAAGGGAAGGACTCTCCTTCCGGACAGCTCCACCGCCGCCGATGAAGACGAAGACGAGTGGTTGCCCAGGGCCAAGCCCCTGGGGAGATCGTAAGTATTCGGATACCAGAGTAACTCGTAGCATTCCTTTGTCGCACTGCTTTCCCTAACGCTGAACATGATTATGCAGGCCGCCACGAGCCAGTATCGATGTATCATCGGACGGCTCCCTGGGCTCGTCGGACATGGATAGTGATCCAGTCCCAACCGCCACCTCCCCTCATCCTGCGGACGACACCGAGGTGCTGTCTCATGAGGCACCGGGTCGAGGGGAGACAGTCCCGGAGGCGCCTCAAGGCGGCCTCCCGGACTCCGGGAGCCGAGGGGACAAGGCCCCTGAGAGCTCCGAGTTCGGCCCTCAGCCGAACACCGCGCCGGAACCTCCAGTGGTTCCGGGCTCGGGCAGGCGGCCTCCTTCTAAGAGGGGCAAGACGCCTGTGCCGGTGACCTCTGTCCATCCAGAGGCGCCGGACAATCTGCTGGAAGCGCTTCGCAGCGCTTCCATCGACGAGGAGCACCGTACTATTATGAGTGCGGTGGTCCAGAAGGTTCAGTCCGCCAAGAGCGGATTGACTGAAGCCTGTGCCAGCCTTCTAACAGGCTTTGAGGTAAGTGTTTTAAAATATAGGAAAAATATTACCGCATAGACAGTAGCCCCTGATGCTTTGTTCGGTGTTCACAAAGAAAAGCCGAACAGAGGATCAAATAATATCGCAGGAGTCTAATATAAGTATGTCAATATGCGTATGCAGGCCTCGCTGCTGGCGTCTGCCGCACTGACTGCGGAGGTTGCCGTACTGAAGTAGGACCTCAAAGGGTCCAAGAAAGAGCTCGGACTTGCCAAGAGGCAGCTCGAGGAGAACAAGGGTAAGTAATACCCTGTCTATAGATATGTATATATATATATATATATATATATAAAAGACGCGATTGCAAAATGACAGGATCATCGTATATCTGCCAGGGGCCATGACCGAGGTGGCGACCCTGAAGCAAGCGCTAACCAAGGCCGAAGAGAAATCGGCCAAGGAGCGCACTGAGCGGGAAAAACAAGAGGCTCATGTGGGTGAGGTGTAGCAAGAACATCAGGCTCTCGTGATGAAGCACGAGGCGTTGGAGCTTGACTCGAAGACGCGAGAGTCAGAGCTTGCTGCAGCCCTCGAGAGCACAAAGAGTGCCAAGGCCGAGGCCTAAAAGGCCCTCTAGGAGATTGACGCGATGAAGAAAATAGCGGCGGGTAAGGCATTCTATATGCAAAGCAAGCATGTGAAAGTAAATTACCGATTACTTACCCGAATTCAGAGCTCTCCAGGAGCATTTGCAGATTTGCCCCGCAGCGTGTCGGATGCCGCACAATTTTACCAGGCCGAGGAGGGAAGCTCAACAGAGAAGCTGTTCTGGTCTCAGTATACTGGGACCAAACACCCGATGCCTCTGAGCGACCAACTAAAGCAGCTGGTCGAGCTGCACAAGGCGGCTGAACAGGCCATGAAGGGCCTTATAGTCCGGCTATGGCCTGGCGACGTCCTTTCAAACAGCTACTTCGGCTTGGTGAGGTGGCTTGTGGATGCCTGCCCACGGCTGGAGGTCGTCAAGCGATCCGTCTGCATTGAAGGTGCACGCCGGACTTTCACCCATGTGAAGGTACAGTGGGCCAAGCTAGACGTCATGAAGCTGATCAAGGAAGGGCTGCCGCAGGGCAAAGAGCATCGCACCCCCGAAATTTATTATGAGGGTGTCCTGAAGGGTGCCCGTCTTGTGGCGGACGAATGTTAAAAGGATGTAATATTTGAGTAAACTTGTTCGTGTGATCCTGTATGACGAAAACTTGTTTCATATGCACTATGCAACGCTTTGTGTGAATTTAAAATATTACCTTCTGTTTGGCCGTTTATCCAATCTGAGAGATGGCTAGTCCTCGACTTCTGCCCCCATGCCGCGAGTGCTGGGGTGTTCGGGATAAACCTGAGCACTCTTGTTCCCATGTTTGGGTCCTTCGAGGGAGGTGCTCAGCACAACGAACAAGGCAATCAGACTAATAATGCTTTATCACTCTCACTTAGCCATAGAAATCTATAATTTTAAATTTCGGCGAAGCCCCTGGTATTCGGAACGCCGAATTCGGGGCGCGATACACGCCTTTAAGCCGGACAGGGCCGGCCCCTCTCCCTAAGCGGCATAAGTCTTTAGGGACTCGAAAACCTCACCGAACAGTGACCAGTGTCTCGCCTTATCATGACAGTCAGTTTTAGCTTTCTCTACTGAGGTGCTAAGCCCGGCAGAACCGGGGCACAATCGCAGTAGTTCTCCTAGCGCTACCTTAGTCGATAGAGCGGAATGTAAGGTACCAAAACATAGGAGCCAGGCAAACCCATCATTTGACCAAAGACATGATTCGGAGCTGATGCATATAATGCTATAAGTTCGGGGTGCCGCACTTGTGAAAGTGTTCGGACTTTTCACACCATATTGTGGGGTACATAAGCCCCTGGTGTATTGGCCATACCAAAGTGTACGGTTGCAAGGTGTCGTTAATGAACACACACACACACACACACACACACACACACACACACACACATATATATATATATATATATATATATAACAAGAATGCAATAATAGTCATGATGTTATGCATTGTTTATTCAAAAAGGTGCGTGCAGAATGATATAGATAGTGCAATAAGCAAAGAGTGGGACTATGTCCCTTCCAAGGGCAAGCTGAGGAATAGTATTAAATCAAATATTTTGCTCATTATTGTAATCCACCTGGGAATTCCGTGGTGTGACGTAGTTGTCTGCCTCCTTGGTTGCTGCATCGTGTGTTCGGCAATAGTGCTGCCGGACAGGGTTTCCAAAGATTGAGGTCCTGAAAAAGAGAAAAATAACCAAACGGGAAGCCCCTAGTGTGGTTTAAGCCGCGTCTTCGGGCGTGCCGCAGTGTGCCCCCCTCCCCACATGTGCCCATGGTATTTTAATTGCGTAATTATGTACGCGTGGCACGAGCTTCGCCGTTTGGCTGGGACCGGGGTGGGGGCCGCATTGCTACGCGAGCTTAGATCAGGCGGTCTATTTGCCGATTGCTCCGAGCACGCTTGAAGGTGTTCGGGCCTTGAAACGCCAAACTGGCAGATTGCCTTGAGAGGCTGTTTTGCGCTTCTGCTGCGAGGGCCGCAGTGTGCTCCTCTGTTCGGAGAGAGCGCTCTGTGTTTCCATTGACTGTAATAACCCTGCAAGGTCCTGGCATCTTGATCTTGAGGTATGCATAATGCGGTACCGCATTGAATCTCGCAAATGCGGTTCGCCCGAGCAGTGCATGATAACCACTGCGGAACGGGACTATATCGAAGATTAACTCTTCGCTTCGGAAGTTATCCGGGGATCCGAAGACCACTTCCAGTGTAATTGAGCCTGTGCAATGGGCCTCTACGCCTGGAATGACGCCCTTAAAGGTCGTTTTTGTGGGTTTGATCCTTGAGGGGTCTATACCCATTTTGCGCACTGTGTCCTGATAAAGCAGGTTCAGGCTGCTGCCGCCATCCATAAGGACTCGAGTGAGGTGAAATCCGTCAATGATTGGGTCCAGAACCAGTGCGGCGAATCCGCCATGACGGATACTAGTGGGATGGTCCCTGCGATCGAAAGTGATCGGATAGGAGGACCATGGGTTGAACTTTGGGGCGACTGGCTCCAACGCATATACGTCCCTGAGCGCACGCTTCCGCTCCCTCTTGGGGATGTGGGTTGCGTATATCATGTTCACCGTCCGCACTTGTGGGGGAAACCTCTTCTGTCCTCCGGTGTGTGGCTGCCGGGGCTCCTCCTCGTCATCGCTATGTGGCCCCTTGTCCTTGTTTTCGGCAATTAACTTGCCGGCCTGCTTGAACACCCAACAATCCCTGTTGGTGTGATTGGCTGGCTTTTCTGGGGTGCCGTGTATTTGACACGAGCGATCGAGTATACGGTCCAAGCTGGACGGACCCGGCGTACTTTGTTTGAATGGCTTTTTCCGCTGACCGGGTTTAGAGCCTTTGAATCCGGCATTGACTGCCGTATCCTCGTATTATCGCTGTTAATGCGGCGCTTATGTTTGTTGCGACGTGACCTGCTATTGCCGTCCTTGGTATCCGAAGTACCATGGTTCTTTGATATGTTATTACTGCGAGCCAGCCAGCTGTCTTCTCCCGCACAAAAGCGGGTCATGAGTGTCGTGAGGGCTGCCATAGATTTCGGCTTTTCCTGACCAAGGTGCCGGGCTAGCCATTCGTCGCGGATGTTGTGTTTGAAAGCCGCTAGGGCCTCTGCATCCGGACAGTCGACAATTTGATTTTTCTTTGTTAGGAACCGAGTCCAGAATTGCCTGGCCGATTCTTCTGGCTGCTGAATTATGTGGCTCAAGTCATCGGCATCTGGTGGCCGCACATAAGTGCCCTGAAAGTTGTCGAGGAATGCGGCTTATAGATCTTCCCAACAGCTGATGGACTCAGCTGGCAAGCTGTTAAGCCAATGGCACGCTGGTCCCTTGAGCTTTAGTGGGAGGTATTTGATGGCATGTAAGTCATCACCGCGGGCCATGTGGATGTGGAGGAGGAAATCCTCGATCCATACTGCGGGATCTGTTGTGCCGTCGTATGATTCAATATTTACAGGTTTGAAACCTTCTGGGATTTGATGATCCATTACTTCGTCTGTGAAGCATAAGGGGTGTGCGGCGCCTCTGTATTGGGCTATATCGCGACGCAGCTCGAATGGGTCTTGCCCGCTGTGTTCGGCCCGGCCGGATTTGCTTTTACTGTATCCGGCGTGACGTTTATCGTCTCGCAGAGTGGCGTGCCCTCATGATCCGTAGATCGATCTTGCATGCTTTGCTTTGTCCTCCAATATGTCTCGCAGGTCTGGCATATCTCCCCATGCCTTTTTATTTGAATGGCGTCGGGGTGGAGGCTAAGTTTTTGGCTGGAATGCCTCTCTATCGCGGCCACGAGGTGGCTGATCAGCCGTATCATACGCTTCTTCCTCCATTCGGGGTAGCAACCTGCACTTTGTGTAACTCTTGTAGGGGCACTTGAGTTTATATTCCTCGGCCGCGAGGACTTCAGTCCATCTGTCAGCTAGCAGATCCTGATCAGCTTGAAGCTGCTACTGCTTTTTCTTAAGGCTATTTGCCGTGGCTATAAGCCGGCGTCTGAAGCGCTCTTGTTCGACGGGATCCTCTGGCACAAGGAATTCGTCGTCGCCGAGGCTTGCCTCGTCTTTGGAGGGGGGCATGTAATTATCATCCTCCTCTTCTCCATCTGCCGCTCTCTCAGGAGGGCTGGCTCCTCCATCCTCCTGCTCTAAATCTTGCTGGAGGGGATTGTTGTTGTCTTCGGCACTATCCGGAGTATTATTATCTCCTGTGCCGGTATCACCACTTTTGCTTTGGCGGGACTTAGAGCGGCGCCGCTGACGTCGGTGCTTGGGTTGCTTCTTGGAGGGGTCATCCTCCGCTATCTCGTCACCATTGCCTTCTTTGGGTGTATCCACCATGTATATATCGTGTGATGAGGTGGCTGTCTAGTGCCCTGTGGGCCGTGGTTCCTCTTCGCCTCCCGCATCGTCGTCCATACCGTCGATGTCTTCGGAGTCTAAGTCGAGCATGTCGGTTAAGTCATCGACAGTGGCTACTAAGTGGGTGGTGGGTGGGCCTCGAATTTCTTCGTCGTCCGCATCCCAGTCCTGCCGGACATAGTTCGGCCAGGATCCTCCTGACTAGGAGAGAGAGCTTAATGAGTTCAATATGTCGCCAAAGGGCGAGTGCTAAAAAATATCCGCCGAGGTGAACTCCATGATCGACGCCCAATCAGATTCGACAGGAACGGGTGCAGGCGGTTCGGAGTCCATCGCCGGAGAAGGATCCGGCAGTTTAACAGCACGACTCTCGTGCAAGGTAAGGTCGATGTTTGGCTCGATCGCCGCTGAGGGTAGGGCCTCCGTGGAGGGGTCCATCCACCCGCCCGTGGAAGGCGCACCTGGCTCCAAATTGAGGGTCGGAGCGGCTGCCTATGCGATCTCTTGAACACTATCCGATGGTAGAGCTAAATCATACTCATCGTGACCGCGTGACGCACAAGGCAGAGGCTCGAATCCGTCGAAGATCAAGTCTCCACGGATATCGGCCATGTAGTTTAAGCTTCCAAACCCGACCTGGTGGCTAGGGGCGTAACTTTCAATCTGCTCCAGATGGCCAAGCGAATTGGCCCATAATGCAAAGCTGTCGAACACAAAGATCTGTCCGGGGAGAAAAGTCTCACCCTGGACTACATCGCCATCGATGATAGTAGGAGCCATCAAGCCTAACGGCGACGACACAGAGGAACTCTCAATGAAAGCACCAATGTCGGTGTCAAAACTGGCGGATCTCGGGTAGGGGGTCCCAAACTATGCGTCTAAGGCGGATGGTAACAGGAGGCAGGGGACACAGTGTTTTACCCAGATTCGGGCCCTCTTGATGGAGGTAAAACCCTATGTCCTGCTTGATTAATATTGATGATATGGGTAGTACCAGAGTAGATCAACCACGAGGTCAGAGAGGCTAAACCCTAGAAGCTAGCCTATGGTATGATTGTATGTTATCCTACGGACTAAAACCCTCCAGTTTATATAGACACCGGAGAGGGCTAGGGTTACACAAGGTCGGTTACAAAGGAGGAGATATACATATCCGTATTGCCTAGCTTGCCTTCCACGCCAAGTAGAGTCCCATCCGAACACGAGACGAAGACTTCAATCTTGTATCTTTATAGTCCAACAGTCCGACCAAAGGATATAATCCTGCTATCCGGAGATCCCCTAATCCAGGACTCCCTCAATGCTCTCAGTGACGATGGAGGGAACCCAGTTGCAGGTCGTGATTTTTTTGGGCGGCATGGTGAAAGGACAACCTAAAAGACAGGAAAGAATTTGCCAGCTCAAGATGGCTGATAAAATTGCAAGTTAACAAGTACCGTGCATGTTCAGAATGGCGGCTTACGCAAGGGCTAATGATATATGCAGTAACAATAAGCCGGCAGAATAAGTCGCCATGACTAAAGACATTCAGGATCTACCAAGGCTTTAATTTGCTAAGTGTTAGGAAAAACAGGTTCCACAGGTTGAGGCTACAAATCCAGATCTACCGCTGTTCAAAAAAGAAGATAAAATCGACACCTATAGAGGCGACAGTGGAAAGGTGGAGGTGCCCTAGAAGAGATCTGTTGCGATGAGGATATATTCTAGTATCAGAAATAGGTGCTAAAACTACTACTACGCAAAGATTCATGTGGTTCTCGGATCTAGTCCATGTATTAAAATAAAGAGAAAGAAGGGCGGCGAAGAACATCAACGAACATCGACAAACACCGATGAAACCTAATGGCAGATCTATAGCGAAAGGAGGAATGGCTTACTGATCCTATTGGGGCAACGGTGTGGCACCGCGGTTCTCTGGTCTAATCAGGGTGATGCAGCGGCCGAAGTTGAGGTCGAGGGCGAAGGTTGACGGTGGCGGAGCTCGTGCGAGTCGATGTGTCGCGAGGAGGAAGAAGGCGAGAAGGAAAAGGAGAAGAATGGAAGGTGACTCCGTGGCCCTATTTATAGGCCTGAAACTACAAACGGCAGGCGCGGGAATTGAGGAACAGTAAAATGGATATGTGTTGGCATGGGCGCCTCGAGTTTCGGAGATTCAGTAAAGAAAAAGATTTATTAAGATTTGCATTCTATATAACATTAATTGCAGGTGACGTCATGTTGGGTTATCGCAACTTTCGGATGTGACGTCATGGCGGGTTACAATACTTCACAATAAGAGGAGGAAGGATTTTTCTAAATGTTGAAGATTGACATGAACAAGTTCAAATCAACCTGGGGCCTAATGTTGGGGATATAACTATTAGGTATGACCCACCCAGGAGGGGCCGGGTCATCCCTATGATGATTCATCTCAATGAAGCCCAAGAGCATATGGCGGTTCATAGATAAGCTTGATAGAGGGCCCAAACCTGAAGGTAGCTTAACGCCCATGGATATAAACCGCCATGTATGTAGACTTGTTTTGTAAGGTAGGAAAGAAAGGTCACCGAGCCGGATACGTTGTATATGCTGGCCGGGACTCTATAGGCCACAGGGTGTCAACCCGTGTATATAAGGGGATGACCCAGCGGTGGCTTAGGACAAGAAATATGAGATCGAGAGTCGGGTCAAGCGTATTCGCTCCCTACTCATCAAAACCTTAGCAGTACCACCTACAACTGGATTAGGCTTTTACCTTCACTGTAAGGGGTCGAACCAGTATAAACTCCTCGTTTCCTTTGTCCTGATTAACCCCTTTAAGCTAACCTCATCGTGATGGCTCCACGACTAAGTCCTCACACTAGGACATCTGCCGTGACAATTCCATGACATGATTGCAAACTCTCTGTTTCTCTTCGTAACGTTTCGGTCTAACCGAGATGAGCGATCGGTCCCAACGAGTTCGCAATGGAAACTCTCTGTTTCCTTTTCATAAAATTTCGGTCTCACCGAAATGAGCGATCGGTCCCACCGAGTTTGCCTGACCAACTCTCTGTCTGCCTACTACAGAAATTGGTCTCACCGAGCTCATGTGATCGATCTCACCGAGATTACGTTATGCCCTAACCCTAGTGAAATCGGTCCCACCAAGTTGACATGTTGGTCCCATCGAAAAACATAATGTTCACATTTTGAACTAAATCAGTCTGACAGAGTTTCACTATTTGGTCCCACCGAGTTTGGTAAATTGTGTGTAACGGTTAGATTTTGTGTGGAGGTTATATATACCCCTCCACCCATCCTCCATTCGCGGAGAGAGCCATCAGAACATGCCTACACTTCCAACATCCATTTTCTGATAGAGAACCACCTACTCATGTGTTGACACGAAGATATTCTATTCCAACCACAAGAATCTTGATCTCTAGCCTTCCCCAAGTTGCTTTCCACTCAAATAATCTTTCCACCAAATCCAAATCTGCGTGAGAGAGTTGAGTGTTGGGGAGACTATCATTTGAAGCACAAGAGCAAGGAGTTCATCATCAACAACACACCATCTATTACCTTTTGGATTGTGGTGTCTCCTAGATTGGTTAGGTGTCACTTGGGAGCCTCCGTCAAGATTGTGGAGTTGAACCAAGGAATTTGTATGGGCAAGGAGATAGCCTACTTCGTGAAGATCTACCCTAGTGATGCAAGTCCTTTGTGGGTGATGGCCATGGTGGGATAGACAAGGTTGCTTCTTCGTGGACCCTCCGTGGGTGGATCCCTCCATGGACTCGCGCAGTCGTTACCCTTCGTGGGTTAAAGTCTCCATCCACGTGGATGTATGATAGCACGACCTATCGGAACCATGCCAAAAATCTCTGTGTCTACATTGCGTTTGCTCCCTCCAAACTCCTCCCCTTTACCATCATATGCAATGATTTACATTCCGCTGCTATATTCTTAGAATTGCATGTGTAGGTTGATTTCTTGACTTGTGATAAGTTGCTAAAATCTGCCAAGACTTAAAATTGGGAAAATGCCAGATTTTTATTTGTCAAGTAGTCTAATCACCCCCCCTCTAGACATACTTTCGATCCTCTAGAGGGGCTGCGTGACCAGTTAGGCTCCTGAGTCGCGATGCCCAAGAGTCCTGCTTGACGTACGAACAACCCTAGGGAAGGAGATGCGAGAGTAGGCTTTAGAGTTCTGCGTCGGCAGGGCCCGTCCCCGCGCGTACCTCAGCCATCGTCGGGTCGTCCGGATCACCAGGACGAGACCAATGGGTGAGGGGCAATGTGACTAGTTAGGCTCCTGAGTCACGATGCTCAGGAGTCCCCCTTGACGTACGAACAAACCTTCATACCTTTCCTTGCCGAGGTCCCGCTCGGGAGGGGCGTGCGAAGACCTGGTCCGGGAGGGGCGTGACCTGAGCGTAGCCCTTGTGCCCAACCCCCTCGCGTGGCTCTCCCGAAGGGAAAGCGTTGTGGCGAGGCTGAACACTAAGCTTGGTGGCTCCTTGAGGTTATTGCAGCCCTGGGCCCCCCTCATTTGTTTATCACCGGCGTGGAGCATGGCGCTTCCGCACTTGCACGGGCATAGCTGCTCCTCACCGTGTTGACTGCCAACGCGGAGCATGGGTCTTCGACTAGTGCGTGGGAGGGGGATCCCTTTGGGTGGAGCCCCCGGGGCATGTATAGCCCTGCCCTGACACGTGGCTTGCACGGCAGGGCTAGAGGAGGTGTGTATGGGCAATCGTGAGCCAGCGCGGGACTCACGAGGCCCTACCTCAAGGCGGGTTGCGCCTGAATTTGATCTCTGAACACTGGTGATAAACCTGCAAGATGGTTAGGCAACCTGCACCGAATGAATCTCCTGAGGTTATCGCATGAGAAGGCCAAACACCAATGACCCCAGGAGGTGACGTGAATGGGGCCGGCCCGCCAGACAAAGCTCGGTCATTGGGTTTGTCTATGCAGCAGGGACGGACCCGAGCACAGACGCCGTGGCCAGTCTTCGCCCTTGAAAATCCCGAAGAAAGACAACCGGCGTGCGACTCCCGTGGTGGCGATGCACCGAGACGCGTGCCCAAGCTCATGCACCCGTGATTAGCTCACGCGAGAACAAAGCACCAAGGGCCATGGGATGTGACGTGGACGGGAGCTGGCCCGCGAGCCAGAGCTCAGCCTCTTGGGTTTAGGAACGCTGCAGGGACGGACCCGAGCATAGACGCCATGCATGTCCTTAATCATGAGGCGATCATGGGTGGGTTTGCAAGGGCGTACGATGTTCATGGCAACGAAGTACCGGACAGGCAGATGATAATCATAAGGTGGCTGATAAAGATTGGGTAAATCTGATTCAGATAGATGCAGACGATACATGCCACAGGGCAGACCCACGCGGCCTGGGGATGATGCAGCCCGAGGGGCGGTACCATCTTGAACGACTAGAAGATGCAAACAGGATACATGCCGCAGGGACAGGCCCATGCAATCTTGGGATAATGCAGCCTGTCCCAACTAAATAAACTGGAAAATGTCACGTGGCAATGTTGCTGAAGAGGTGTTGAAGTAGCTGAAGACGTGTGCTGAAGAAGTCGCTCCTCATGAGCCACCTAGGTCTTGAGCCTCGGGGGGCTCCGAAGGCCTAGGGGGCTCGCGAAGAACCGTCACCATCTGCGCCAGGACCGCCTGGTGCCTAGTCTCCTGAGCCACCATGACACTCCGCAGGTGGTGTTGGAATGCAACAATCGCGTTCGGCAAGCCAAAAGGCATGCAAACGTGGCTGTGAGGGGGGCCCTCGCATCAGCCGATACGGGATGGCCAGTAGAGCCACTGAGAGGCGAACCTGTTGATTCCCGGGATGTTGATGCAGATGCGCAGCTCACTATCGTCTCCAGGACAAGGAGCTGCACTGGTTGGCAGGCGACGATCACCGCACATGGCTCTTGCCTCTTGAAGCTCCTCGGTTTCCTTGGTGATGAACTCCTGAGCACCTGGCATCCCGAGCCTTGTGCCCTCGTTGGGGAAATGCGCACTGAAGCACGCCTCCATGTGGTGCCTGGGTGCCTCCCACGTGACATTGGCTAAGTCAGAGGCCCTCCAGAAGAGAGCCCCCTCGCCCAGCCTTTGGGGGCGTCAGGTGCGCCTTCCTATGGGAGGGAGGGAGGCGCCCCATCCATGGGCGTAGGTCCTGAGGTGGTGCTGTTGGACGTCCCACTCCCTTGAGGTTCCTGGTGAGGCAGCTGCTTCTTCTTCTTGGGGATTCGAGCCTCAGGATGGTAGATGGCACCTTTGTCATCGGGGTTCTCGACAGTTGCAGCTTGGAAGGCACACAAGAGGGAGCACACTGAGTCCTTCTCCTCGCATGCGACTGAGATGACGTCGCAACTCCCTGTCATCTTGAGGACATTGTAACCATGATGAGTCAATTGCATGAACTTGTCCAGGGCCGGGTACCCGAGGATGGCGTTGTATGGAAGATGGATGTGGGCGACATCGAAGTCGATGAACTCTGTGCGGTAGTTGTCGTGCTGGCCGAAGGTGACATGTAGGCGGATCTGCCCTATCTGGGCGATGGAGCTGTCGATGACTCCTGAGAAGGGTTTGGTGGGCTATAGCTGGTGATAGGGCACCTGGAGTCGGTCGAATGTTTCGATAGACAGAACATTGAGCCCCGCACCGCCGTCGATGAAGGTTTTGGTGACGAGGAAATTGCTGATGACGGGTGAGAAGAGCATTGGGAGTGCGCCGGTAGTTGCCCGCACTTGAGCTGGTCGGAGGAGTTGAAGTTGATGGTGCACTGGGACCACCTAAGCGGACGTGTAGACTCGAGCTTCGGAAGGGTCGCGTTCACCTCGCGGTCGAACTGCTTGAAGATGCATTGAGAGGCTGGGGCCTGAGCGCTGCCCAAGATGCAGGCTATGGCACGAGGTTCCTGGAAGCCCCCAACCCCTTGTCCTGGTGGTGTTCGTTGACCCGTCTTGGCGCTGGAGGCAGCAGAGGGATGCCAACATTGCCCTGAGGACAATCCTCACGAGGCTGATCCCACTAGGCGCCCTCGCGAGGTTGGGCCTGCGAGCGCTCCTCATGAAGCTGGTCACGCCACTCCTGGCGGTGGCCGCGGTCGTCCCAGCGTCCTTGGCCTCGGCCTCCTCCGCGGGCGTAGCCTCGATCGCTGTGCTCGGCGCGACGACTGAGGCGCTCGTCGCGGATGGCCCTGAGCTCCTGGCAGTCGTTGGTGTTGTGGCTATGCACGTTGTGGAAGACGCAGAACAGATGGCTGCTCTTAGATGACTCCGGGTGGTCACATCCGTGCTTCATCTCTGGCTCAGCCGTGAGCACGGCCGCCCCCTTGCGCTTCACGTCCTTGGCTTCGGCTTCTTGTCCTCCGGGTCTGTCCCTGGGAGCTCGAGGAGGGACAGGCGTCCTTCCTCAGCTCTCGCGCACTTGGTTGCCATGTTGAACATCTCCAGAGCCGTGCACAGGTCCTCATGTATGGCAAGCTCTTCCTTCATCTTGACGTCGTGGACACCATTAGTGAATGAGGAGATGATGGCCTCATTCGACACCTTGGGGATCTTGAGACGAACGTTGTTGAAGCGCTGTATGTACTTATGCAGGGTCTCCCCTGGCTGTTGCTTGATGAGCCGCAGGTCACCCGCCGCAGGCGGGCAGTCGCGAGTGCCCTGGAAGTTGGTGACGAAATGCTCGCGCATCTCGCTCCAGGAGGAGATCGACCCCACAGGCAGGTTCAGGAGCCAAGAACGTGCCCCATCCTTAAGGGCCATGGGGAACTAGTTCACCATAGCCTTCTCGTCGCCGTTGGCCGCATCGACGCTCAACTCATAGAGCTGCAAGAACTCAACATGGTCGGTAGTGTCATCGTAGCGTGGAGGCAGGTCGGGCTTGAACTTTCCCAGCCAAACGACGCTGTGTAGCTCTGGGGTGAAGGCGTGGCAGCCCGTGGTGGTCAAGGGTGCTCGTCATGGGGGTGGAGCTTGATCTTGGGGCTCGCGCGCCACCACGGCAGGTGGCGCGTGGTCCTGACATGGCGGTGCTGGGAGCGCACGCGCCCCTGCTTGCGGCCGCTGGACCACCTGGCAGCTTTCTTCTTCCCGCACGGGCTCCTTGCGCGGTGGGTCACACCTTGGGGCCTCGCACCTTGGTTCGATGATTGCATCTTGATGGGGAGGTGGAGGAGGCGCTCTGTGGGCTACGTCACCCGCAGCAGGCGGCTGGCGAGGCAGCGGGAGAGACGGTGCAGGAGAGCCCCCGGCGGCACTAACAAGCTTGGTGATGCGGTCCAACCAATCTTCATAGAGGTCGTCGACGGGGCGATAGCGCAGGAGCTCGCGCGCCATGAGCAACGCGGCCTGCGTGTTCGCTTGGCCATGATGAGTGTGAGACAACGAACAGGCCGGGGTCAGCGACGGGGTGGCGGTGCGCCCATCACGCTGCACCGAGGGGTGCAGCGATGAAGCTTGTTGCTCGTGCCCCGCTAGGCCGGTGGCGGCATTGGCGGTGGGTGACAGGGAAGGACGGGGAGGCCCGCCTGTCGGTGTCAAAACCGGCGGATCTCGGGTAGGGGTCCCGAACTGTGTGTCTAAGGCAGATGGTAATAGGAGGCTGGGGACATGATGTTTACCTAGGTTCGGGCCCTCTTGATGGAGGTAATACCCTACGCCCTCCTTGATTGTTCTTGATGATATGAGTATTACAAGAGTTGATCTACCACAAGATCGTAGAGGCTAAATCCTAGAAGCTAGCCTATGGCATGATTGTATGTTGTCTTGCGGACTAAACCCTCCGGTTTATATAAACACCAGAGGGGGGCTAGGGTTACACAAGGTCGGTTATAAGGGAGGAGATCTACATATCTGTATTCCCTAGCTTGCCTTCCAAGCCAAGGAGAGTCCCATCCGGACACGGGACGAAGTCTTGAATCTTGTATCTTCATAGTCCAACAGTCCAGCCAAAGGATATAGTCCGGCTGTCCAGAGACCCCCTAATCTAGGACTCCCTCAGTAGCCCCTAAACCAGGCTTCAGTGACGATGAGTCCGGCGCGCAGTATTGTCTTCGGCATTGCAAGGCGGGTTCTTCTCCAAATCTTGAATATTTGCTAAGTAGTGTCCGAGTCCCATAAATGTTGGACTTCTTGGCTTCTGCGCCCAATAAGGGCTATCTTCCACGTGTCGAGCGAATGCGAGGAGCCATGGTTTTTTTACATTCGCCCTCCTGACCAGGTAAATAAATCGTCTATTAAAGGGATGGGGATTCTTGGATCCAATCCACACTATCCTCCCACGGTGAGAATCCATCGGAGCGCGCTCATAAAAATCCATTCCATCATGGTCGGCCATCGCAATTCCTCCTCTCACTCCCGTAGCCCTAAGCCCGGTGATTGGAAGAAGTGTTCCGTCCCACACAGCCGATTAGTAGAGTTGTAGACCAAGGGATTTCTCCCTCCAGCGTATATGGTCCCTGTCCGAGCCGGGCTTGCCACTTATAATGGCGGGGAGCAAGCGGAGAGCTTCCCCAATCCTTCCAAGGGGGAGCGGGTATGCCTTTTCCCTTACTTACTAAGGGGACTTGGATTTCCTATCCATCCATTCCTCCACGGTCTCCTGGAGTTTTACGACCTCCAGTTGGATAATTTCACCCCTACTTCTATATTACACATCGCCGGTTATTTTGCCGTTTGTGAGATGTTTCTGGGCTGCGAGGCTCATTTCGAGCTATGGAAGAGGCTATTCTGCCTCATGCCCCGTACACAAGAGGGTCACTTTATCAAGTGGGCGGAGCCGAAATATGGCGCATCACCGAGACCGGATACCTGTCTGGTACCCCGAAGAAGACATCCGAAGACTAGCCTTCAGAGTGGATTTACATGGAGGACATCTGCCACGCCCTCGATGTGGCTATATCTCCCACATGTCGAAGCACGACTTAGAGGCATAACCGCATTGAAAGCAATGTCGCAAGTGAGGTAATCTTCACACAACCCATGTAATACATAAGGGAAAGAGATACATAGTTGTCTTACAATCGCCACTTCACACAATTACATGAATAAAACATTACATCAACTAGATACAATCAAGGTCCGACTACGGAACCAAAATAAAAGAAGACTACCCCAAATGCTACACAGATCCCCGATCAACCCCAACTGGGCTCCACTACTGATCAACTAGAACGAAACAACACAAAGGACAAGATCTTCATCGAGCTCCTCCTTGAGCTTGGTTGCGCCATCTGCAAGGTTCAACGGCACCTGCAAGCTGGTTTTGGAAGTATCTGTGAGTCAACGGGACTCAGCAATCTCGCACCCTCGCGGTCAAGACTATTTAAGCATATAGGTAAGGTAAAAGGTATGAGGTGGAGCTGCAGCAAGCGACTAGCATATATAGTGGCTAACATACGCAAATGAGAGTGAGAAGAGAAGCCAAAAGCACGGTCAAACAACTATGATCAGGAAGTGATCCTAGAACAACCTACGTCAAACATAACTCCAACACCGTGTTCACTTTCCGGACTCCGCCAAGAAGAGACCATCACGGTTACACACGCGGTTGGTGCATTTTAATTAAGATCAACTTCAGGTTTTCTACAACCGGACATTAACAAATTCCCATCTGCCCATAACCGTGGGCACGGCTTTCGAAAGTTCAAATCCCTGCAGGGGAGTCCCAACTTAGCCCATCACAAGCTCTCACGGTCAACGAAAGATATTCCTTCTCCCGACACATTCCGATCAGACTCGGCATCCCGGTTACAAGACATCCTCGACAATGGTAAAACTAAACCAGCAACACCGCCTGAATGTGCCGACAAATCCTGATAGGAGCTGCACATATCTCGTTCTCAGGGCACACAAGATTGTCCAAGGTTCCGGTAGGCCAGCCCAGAGTTGCGCCTGGTGGCCACCGGCAGCTGACAGGTTGGACCAACACTTAGAGGAGCACTGGCCCCGGGGTTTAAATAAAGATGACCCTCAGGAGCGCGACTCCCAAGGGAAAAGAAAAGGCTAGGTGGCGAATGGTAAAACCAATGTTGGGCATTGCTGGAGGAGTTTTATTTAAGGTGAACTGTCAAGGGGTTCCCATTATAACCCAACCGCGTAAGGAACGCAAAATCCGGGAACATAACACCGATATGACGGAAACTAGGGCGGCAAGAGTGGAACA
The DNA here is from genome assembly GCF_018294505.1 of Triticum aestivum. Classification (NCBI taxonomy): domain Eukaryota; kingdom Viridiplantae; phylum Streptophyta; class Magnoliopsida; order Poales; family Poaceae; genus Triticum; species Triticum aestivum. The sequence goes on along the minus strand of NC_057809.1, from coordinate 322,186,644 downwards.
AAACACTAGGCATAAGGCCGAGCCTTCGACCCTTTACCAAGTATATAGATGCATTAATTAGATAAGAGATATTGTGATATCCCAAAAAGTAAACAAGTTCCAACAAGGAACAACATCTCCATGTTCCAACAAGGAACAAACTTCAATCTTCACCTGCAACTAACAACGCTATAAGAGGGGCTGAGCAATGCGGTAACATAGCCAAACAATGGTTTGCTACGACAAGGTGGGTTAGAGGCTTGGTTCAACAATATGGGAGGCATGATAAGCAAGTCATAGGTATCACAGCATAGGCATAGCAAAAGAGCGAGCAACTAGCAAGCAAAGATAGAAGTGATTTTGAGGGTATGGTCATCTTGCCCGAGATCCCGCAAGGAAGAAGAACAAGTCCATGAAGAAGACAAATGGACGTAGTCGAACGGGTCCTCGCAAACGCGACGTTAATGGAACCAACCCGAAGGAGCAACACCGGAAAGAAGCACACAACATAGTAAACAACCAACACATGAACATGGTATGATATGCGGGATGCGGTATGCGGTGCATATGCATGATTTGACAAGGAATGATTGAAACTGGCCTCAACTTTGAAAACCAAGAGTGCCACTGGAAAGGTGAGGTGATTTCGGTTGAAATCGATATAAAGATCACCGGAATCGGATGCACGGTTTGGAAATGGCAAGCAAAACAAATATGGCACCGGTCTGCGATAATCAGCAAGTGACCATCTAAATGCATCAAGATAAATATGCTACAGCACTCAAACATGACAACAAAATACATGGCAGGGATCCACTCATGAAGCTTGACAAAAGATGAACACTGAGCTACAACTAATTCATCCATTAATAGGTTCAAACAAGCATGTCAAAAGTGCAAATGATAATAGGTTTCAGACTTAGTGAAATTAACAAAAGTCTGGAATTTATCATGAGGAAGCACACTTTAAAGCATGAAAACTACAAGCTACAGGAACTTAACATGGAAAAGCAAGGCATGGCATGAAGCTACTCAAAGCACTTAATAAAAGTCCCTTAGTGACCTTGAGCCAAAAGGGATTAGAAAATACAATTGCAAGCATGTGAACATGGCCAAAAAACATAAACAGATTCAGACAGTGAAAAACTGGAGCATGCAAATCAGTTAACGAGTAGGCATGTTTACGAGCTCGATGCACTTCTACGGAGCATGGAATGACCAACTAAGCATACACCCATCAATAAGACATGGCATAGAAGCTAGACATGGCAAGAACAACAACATAGCATGCACGGATCAATAGCAACATCCTCGGCAAAATCGCTAAACAAGTTAACAATCTGCCAGGAACATTTTATAGCTAAAGTAGAGCTCGATTGACTCAAGCTAGGGCGCTCCATAAATGCAAACAAAGACATGGATGGATAGAGCACCACAATGTTAACAAACCATCCTTACTGATCATCCTCAAAAGAGGCATGGATCACTAGGAAACAACATGAACATATGGCATAATAACAAAATCAGGACAAGGACTTAGTGAAATTCTAAGTCCCTGAAATCAGCATTACCGATTATGCTACTTTGCAAGGTTGTGCTAGTCACCACAAATATCACAAAACTACATGACAAGCACCTCTGTAAAGATGGAATGGCATATAACAAAACACAAGTAGAGCTCAGGGTCGTAGCATGCACACATTAATCATGGCAAAAATGACAAATAGCTATTTGCTGAAATAGATCTACCAAATTCATCACGTAGCCCACTTCCAACAGAATTTTGGGCATCAAGATTAGCTCAAATGAAAATTATGCAATGATATGAAATGATGTACTCGTCGAGGCGAACATTTTGATATGCTACACGCGCAAATCGAAGCTACGGATGCAGAGTTACAGCATGACGAAGTATGCAAATTATTACTGAAATTAGGGCAAAAAGTCAACCCTCTCAGATTTTTAGATCTGGATCCAGATCGGCACGCACTTCGAGGATCGCAGGAGTTTCGCCGGAACAGGGCCGCCGGAGTGAGGAGAGGACGGATCCGGGGCGCGCCGGCGACGAGGAGGTGCCGGACGTCGGCGCCGGGGCAGCAGAGGTGGCCGGCGCCGGGTGCGGCGACGAGACGGAGCGGTCCGCGGCGGTGCGGTGCGGCGCTGCACCGGCGAGAGGGCGTCGGCGACGAGGCGATGGCGGCGGGGAGCTTGGAAGGCAGCGCGGGGCGAGGCAAAACCTCAGGCGGTGGCGGCGCGTGCTCCCAGGCGCGGGGCGGCGAATGGATCTGTGCCTGCGTGGGGGCTGGAGGCGGGCTCTGCGGGCCGGCGGGCGCGGGGGCGAAGTGGGGCGCCGGCGCGGACAGGTGGCGGCGTCCGATTCACTGCGGGATGGTGCGGTGGTGACGTGGCGGCCGCCGGTTGGCTGGACTGAGGTGGCGGCGGCGGCTGGACATTGTCCGGCGCAGGGGTTTTTGTCCGGTGGCGCAAGGAGGACGAAGGTTAGGGTTAGACTACGCGAAAATTTCGGGGAAGCCACATATATATAGGTAGAGGGAGCTAGGAGAGTCCAAATGAGGTGCGGTTTTTGGCCACGCGATCGTGATCGAACGACCGAGATGATGGAGGAGGTTTAGGTGGGTTTTGGACCAAATTGGAAGGGTGTTGGGCTGCAACACGCATGAGGTCTTTTCGGTCCCTCGGTTAACAGTTGGAGTATCAAACGAAGTCCAAATGGCACGAAACTTGACAGGCGGTCTACCGGTAGTAAACCAAGGCCGCATGACAAGTCTCGGTCCAATCTGAAAACGTTTAACGCCCACACACGAAAAGAGGTAGAAAGGGACACCGGATGACATAGGAGCACCGGATTGCAAAACGGACAACAAGGAAAAAGCTCGGATGTATGAGACGAACATTTATGCAAATGAAATGCACATGATGACATGATATGCAATGCATGACATGCAAGAAATGACATGGAAACAACAGCGAATAACAGGAAGACACGTGGCACAAGGGTCTCAGGGCGTTACAAGGTCCCTCTTCCCGACCCTATTCGGAGGGGTCTTCCCGAGTTCAATAGTACTCCTGTGAAGAAACGCCGAAGTTGGCACCCATAGAGCCCCCAGGAGGAAGAGAACGGGGAAGTCCTTTACCTGATGGACCGGATTAAAGCACTGGCTCGATCAGGATTGACAATAATCGAAGTTATGTGAATATGCATAATGCGGGGGGTGCAGCCGCTTCAATATCGAGGGCACCCCCTGTGTTGTTTTAACGGGGAAGATGATGCCACCCGTTGCGGGCGTAAGGGACCGGACTCCGCTGCTGCTTTAGCAAAAATTCTGTTCGATTTGTTCAATGGAGAGGAAGAGGAGTTCATCTGTATTAAGCCACGGGATGGATTCTCCATGTACAACCCTCCAAGCTGGGTGAGTTGTACCTCTTTACTCCCAACCTTCCCGCATTCTTCGTCATAGATACTCACCTTGCCATTTCACGGCAGGAACTGCGAAAAGCTGTAAGGGAGGTCAACAGCCCACCTCCACAACCGGAGGACCCTGGCCGAGCCCTCGATCCTGGACTCGAAGAGGATCCGGACATATTCGTGGTGCTGATAGACAGGCAATTCTATCAATTGAGCTGCAATGATCCCATGGTGGCCATAACGATCGACTATCCTGGCCTACTCCCTGCATCGCACGTAAGAGAAACCGAAGTACCAACTCCCCAAAAGGATCCCCTTTTATGCACTTCACCTACCGTACACATATGGTGTTTTACAGGGAAGGCCTTCGGGATGCCGCGTCGAACCCGCAGCAACTCGCTAACAAGGGGCACCGAAGCCGGGTAGGCCAAAAAGGAAGGTGGTCAGGACGGAGATGCCGGTGCAGAGGTATGACACAAAACCTCACTCCGTGGTTGTCGTCGTTCTTAAAATATAATGACGTCCATGTTTCCTAGTAGAAAAAATGCTCGCCGGACTATATTCGGAGAGGCTGCCGATCACGCCTCCACCAGTCGGGCTTTAGGGCTGGACATAGAGGCGGAAGCTAACACAGGGCAGACGCTGGATGTTCCTCCTACAGAGGATGCAGGCAGACTATCCGCTAAAAATTCCGAAGTGGAGAGCGCCATGAATCACAGGCGTCGCCAGGCCGTACTCCGTGACGCTTGTTTCTCACCAGAGGCATTTGATGTCTTCAATTCCGGAGACGCGTACATCCATGCTGCTCAAAATGGTCTATCTAGAGCCACGGACCACTATGTAAGGGATATACGTGTAAGAAAATCCGATGATTATATGTATCAGTAGCCCCTGGGACTTGAAACAGTTGATGGAAGTGATTTAAGGATCATTATTTGTGCAGGTTCTTACAAAGAAGAATTCCCAATTGTCTCAAGAGCTGGAAGAGTGCAAGGCCCAGCTCGGGGCCGCTGTTGCCGCGTTGAAGGAGTACGAGAAGGGTCCCTCTGGTAACACTTGTTTCCATTGCAAAGAATACGAGTACCAGGTAGTATGCGGCATGTATGCAAATCTAACAATAGATGTTGCAGGTGGCCCCGGAGTGAATCCGGAGGCTGTGGTGGTGAATGCGGCACGTGCTGATCGACAACTAAATGCTGGCGAGAGCGTGCTTACGCGAGTCAGGCAGGAGAAAAATAATCTCCTAGACGCCAATATCCGGCTGAGCGTGGAACTGAAAGATGTCCGAGCCCAGCTTGCGGACTCCGTGAAGGAGAATAAGCAACTTCAACGCGACATTTTTAGTAAGTGCTTGAATGAACTTTTTAAAGGAGTTCGGCGAAGAAGCCGGCTAACAGAGTTATTGTCACAGCCCTAGAATTTGATTGCAATTAGTTTCATAAGCATCCTGCATCATGTCTAAATTTCTGAAACTTGAATTGAGGAAAGTGGAAGCCTCAAAAACTTAAATAAAAAAGGGGCAAGAACCCTTAAGCTTGCATTCAGTGAAACCAAAATGGCCTTCATTAATGTTTGATAATTTTGGCAAGGGTTTGTATCCAAACCAAAAATATTGAACATTTTTAAGGAATTATTTTGGCACTGAATTTAAATCATTATTGTGTTTGAATTTGGAATTATATTCACAATATATGGGATATATTTTCAATTAACTTTGAAATGTTTTATGTGCTGTTGGAAAAGTCCATCTAGCAACATAAAATTATTCAAAGGGTTTTGTCACTGTTTTGAAATTCTTTTGAATTTGAATCAGTGGAAAAATGATTAAATAAAAAGAAAACAAAACAGAATTATAAAACAGAGTAGAAACTCACCTGGCCTCACCTGTCGCAGCCCACCTGGCCGGCCCAGCCCAGCGCCGCTGCCAGTCATCGCCTACCTCTGCCAGTAGGCAGAGGAGGGACACCGCGACGCCGCCGAGCTCGCCACGCCACCACCCTGCCTGCCTGCCCCTCCCCCTCGACGCCGGACGCTCTGGACGTCACCACGCACTCCTCCTCGACCCCCTGCACCTCTCCCCTCTCTCCCTGGATCTCTCCCTCGTCCTCCCCCGCTATGGCCGACGCGCTCGACGCCGCCGTTCACTGCCACGTGGCCACAACCACTGCCTCGCCTGACCGAGCTGCTCCCGAGCTCCGCCGCGACGTTGTTGTCCTCCCCACCTACTCACGCGATGCCAGACGCCCCAAAACGCCGCCCCCGACCTCGTCTTCATCATTTGGCCGCTGAGATCGCCGGCGACCTCCCGTCTTCATCAGCACCTCCCCGGCCTCACCGTTGCCTCTACTGGATCCGCTGTGAGCTCCCGAGCATTTCCCCCTTCTCCCCGCAGTGTATCCCTTCCCCTAACCAGCCTAGCCACCGGAGCCGTGAGCTCCTCGCCGCCGGCAATGGTGCAGTCGTGGCCATAGTCGTTGCAGCTCACGTACGAGCACACCAATGTGCTCAGAGCCTTCCCAGGAAGTTGTAGAACTCACCAACTCGTCTTATGGATCACCGTAGCGTCGAACCCGGCTTTGTCGAACTCCGGCCGCCGCCTTGGAGCTCGCCGTTGTTGTCTCCGGCCACCATAGGCCCGGCCTCCACCACCACTAGACGTGCGCTAGCAAGAGCTTTCTAACAAGCCCAAGAACAGCCTCGCCCGTGCCCTATAGCGCGTTTCCGACGCTCTCCGCCGTCTCGGGCCTCGCCGACGTCGAGTCGCCGGCGGGTTTGACCTGCCGACTAGGGGTTTGACCCCGCTGACCGAGTTAACCCCCAGGTGGGCCCAGTTTGACCCCTCTGGGTCAATGACAAATGGGACCCGCCTGCTAATTAAGTAGGGTTACGACTAACTAAAAACTAGTTAGACTAATGACACTGACACACGGGACCCACTGGTCAGGTTTGACCTGGACCGGGTCTGTTGACCTACCGAGGTCAGCATGACGCAATGCTGACGCAGTAATGCCTTTTCTGGAATTATTCTTATTCAAGAAATTCCAGAAATTAGTATAAACTTCTAAAATTCATATAAAATCAACCGTAACTCCAAATTAAATAATTTATATATGAAAAATGATCAGAAAAATTTAATCTATCCATATGTACCATTTTCATGTATGTTTGAAAAACTTAAAGTTGCTGTATAAGACAATTTGAATTAATGGCATTTGAAATGTCTTATGTGGAGTTTGAATTTGAACCTTGGGTTCAAACCAACTTCATTTAAATTGTTGCTAGTTGCATTAGCTCAAACCACAGCATATCGCCATGTCACATTCATGCATCATATTGCTGCATTGCATTGATTGTGTTTCTTTCTCAGTTGCCGGTAATTGTCCTCTCTCGATAGACGTATTCGAACGATGAGATCGATGACACCGATGAAGAGTTATGCTATCTTCAGAAGTGCCAGGCAAGCAAAACCCCCTTGTTCATTCCGATACAATCCCACTCTCTCGCTCCTGCTCTCTTTTACTGCATTAGGACAACACCGATTCAACTATTACATGTTGCGGTAGTTGAACCCTTTCCTCTGCATGACCTGTCATTGCCACAGTAAATAGATGAAACCCACTAGCATGAGTAGGAGTTGTTTGAGCCCTGTTGTGCCTACTCATTCATGCATGTTTGTCATGCCTGCTACTACTTAGAGTTGAGTCAGGTCTGATTCATCGGGGATGAATTGGAATGGTGTTGAACATGTCCTACGGTGTGTGAGCTAAGTGTGTGAACACGATTTGGTAAAGGTAGCGGTGAGAGGCCATGTAGGAGTACATGGTGGGTTGTCTCATTGCAGCCGTCCTCAGGAACTGAGTTCTGTGTTTGTGATCCATGAACAGTTACTACCACACATTGGGTTCCGGTAACTCGACCCCTCTCGACTTATTAACCAACTTGATCTTTGTCCAGGAGTTGCAACTAGTTTCTGGTGTTTGTAGGTAGTGTTAGTAGTCTACCAAGTGGCACCCGGTGCAGGTGGGCTTGGGACAGACTAGGCACCGTGGCCCGGTGTACCAAGTGGCACCCGGATGGTGGGCTTGGGAACCCTATACACATCGTTTGGGGCCGTGAGCGACACCCCGGCCGGATCTCCTTGCGGATGGAACCTGAATAGGCGATAAACCTAGACTAGAGACTTGTTGGTTAGTCAGGTCGTGGCCAACTCCCTCGCCCGGTTTCCGCTTGAAGGTTGCTGAGGTACATGACGTGTACAGGGCGATAAGTGGCGAGAGCGTGTGTGAAGAAGTACACCCCTGTAGGGTTATCATTATCTATTCGAATAGCCGGATTCCTCGGATATGGAAACTTGGACCCCTTGTACAGTTCATAGACAAATGAAAGTGGATACTCTAAAATGCGCAAGATAAGCGTGAGTGCTATGGATGGAATTCTCGCAGGGAGACGGGAGCGGATCCATAGTGGTGTATTGATATGGTCAATTTGTGGACTCGTGTGCGCCACCTCAAAGAGTTACTTGCAGTCGTAGTTCAGGATAGCCACCGAGTCAAAGTTGGCCTGCTGCAGTTAAACTCCACCACCCCCTTTGTTGATACCGATGCATATGTAGTTAGTTCTAATGTAAGTCTTGCTGGGTACATTTGTACTCACGTTTGCTTAATTTATGTTTTGCAGAGAGACTTCAGTCCCGCTAGTAGTTCCGCTTGGACTTCGACGTTTAGCTCGTTACCTCAGCTACGATCTTGTACCTTGGGAAGGTCTTGTAGATAGTCAGGCTTCTCAGCCTTTTTCATTTGTAGATGTCTGTACTTAGACGTGTTAAGCTTCCGCATGTGCTTTGACTTGTACGCTCTGAATGTTGGGTCGTGAGACCCATGTTTGTAATATCTCGCTCCTCGGAGCCTAATGAATAAATACTTGAGTCGTAGAGTCTTGTTGTGATGCCATGTTGTATTTACACATATCGAGCATATTGTGTGTATGATTGAAATGCTTGGTATGTGTGGGATCCGACAATCTAGTTGTTTATCCTTGGCAGCCTCTTTTATGGGGAAATGTAGTCTAGTGCTTCCATGAGCCATAGTAGTCCGCTACAGCCCAGTTCACCGGAGTCCTGCTAGCCCAGCACTACTGCTCAGGACACTTGACTGGCCGGCATGTGTTTCACTTTGTTCCTGTGTCTGTCCCTTCGGGGAAATGTCACGCGGTGACATCCGGAGTCCTGCCTAGCCTGCTACAGCCCAGGTTACCGGAGTCCTGTTAGCCCGATGCTACAGCCCGGATTCACACGCTGTTGACCGACATGCTAGAGGTTGATTCATGTATGCCTGTCCCCATGGGTTAGTGCCGCTTTAGGTTCACGACTAGCCATGTCGGCCCAGGTTCTTTGTCATATGGATGCTAGCGACACTATCATGTACGTGAGCCAAAAGGCGCAAACGGTCCCGGGCCAGGTAAGGTGGCACCCGTGGGAATACCGTGCGTGAGGCCGCAAAGTGATATGATGTGTTACATGCTAGATCGGTGTGACTTAGGATCGGGGTCCTGACAGTTTTGGTATTAGAGCCTGACTGTCTGTAGGATTACCAAGCCAAGCTGGTCGAAGTTGAGTCTAGAAATGCTTTAGTTATGTAAGGGAATTGATTGTGGAAGGGAACGTAAGGCTCTTTTACTCCTTTACCTTATGCCTTCTGATCTGAGTCAACCTCTTCTTTTTCTACGAGGATTAAGAACTAGGCCTTCTCATCTATCTATCAGGATGAAGAGTTACTATGATAGAGACTTATAGAATTGATGGATTTAAGCCCCAGTTCAGTTTCTACTACTTCCGTGTGTTCATAATTGGTCTCAGAACCTTGATATTGTGATGTTGAGTGGTTATGCCACCATTTTTGCAGGATGTCTCAAATCATTTTGAGCATTTACAGACTTTATGTTGTCCGAGTCATCTCAGGTTTCTAAACAATCTGATGCATTTGCAAATCCCTTCTTTCCATTCCTGATGTCCCTTTGGGCTAGATCAACCACACTAATCTGTGAGTTGAGGTACTCTATTGCCTCGACATATATGTTGGAGCTATTATTATGACCCTAGGTGTCTTAGGGAGTCACCTAGTAATTTAGCCATGTTTTGTGTTCCCGGTGTGATGAATCTGGCCATCATTTCCAAAAGCATCCCGTGATGCTACTTAGTAGTAGGTATTCTATTCCTGGGTACTTGAACCCGAGATTCACCCTACTTATCTCATGTTGATAGTGTTGCTAGTTCCTTTAGGATATTAGTAACCTTTGCATTAGTCCTCGAGGTCCGTGGTAGTTCCTTCTTCCAAACACTACGAACCGCTTATGGTAGAAGTTCGTTGAACCAAAAGATCACAACCGGAGTGCTCTTGATGAGTTCTCCATTCTGCATTGTGAATCTGTCAGTCCTACCTTTCTGCATGGGTTGTCCGAAAGAAATGTTGCGCTTTGCTCGACATACTAATCTATGCATCCACAACTCAGAAAGTTATATGTTCCTTTGACTTGTCCCTCTTCAGTTATATTCCGACCTTCATCTATCAATTGATAGTCAAGAGTATGCATGCATTCGTTCATCGATGCCTATTATTCTTGTGGTCCGTCAAGCCATTCTATTCCGGAATTACTAGGGGAAACAAACTCCAGTACCTCGTCCATTTCTGGGATTGGGTCAAAGTAGTTGTATCGCAGAGCAAAATGCCAATCCAGCTTTTGTTCTGTTCTACCCTGAAGTATTGCCCTCTTGATGCCAGGAACGTCATGATAATTGCACCAACTCTTATAAATTCTTGATGCAGTGATACTTCTCGCCATCATCATTCGCTCCTTGGTTCCGTGTTGTTGCAACTGGAATCCCGACAAGTGAACCGTGATGTGTGAAATCAATACTCCTGGCAACTAGTTGCTTGGTAGTAAATGGGCAATATTCTCATTCTTAGCGTGTTGGGTTTTGACTCATCATTCTAAGATAGATTGTGCTACCTAGTCCTTATTTTCGGTGCACTCTTCGATCAATGAGTTAGGATTATTCAATCCATCACTCTCTTGATCAGATCGTCTTGCCCTGAAAAGCAAGATTGTTCTCGAGCTTAGTAACATATCGGTGGTTCGTGATTTTTCGAATATCTTCCCGGAAGTGTTACCAGGTTGTCACCTGACCGCTATGTTGAGTTCATGATCAAGTTGGTTTCTTGTAACCACGCCTTTCTCCAAGAATCCGTGTTGGATATCACTAAGCTAGTTGGTTAAGCTAAACAACAACTTGGAGATTTGGAAGATAAAAGCTTGTCTGACTTAGTTCATGTTAAGGGATATCTTTGTGTTTGTGCGTGTGTTGAAGAAAGATGATATCTTCACCAATTGGTCCTCGTGATCAGCTGTTGGATCTATTGTCTTGTCAAAACTTTGACTTGAGTATGGGCTATCGTCAAGTCAAATCAGAACCAACAATGTTCATAATGTTGTCTTACTCGTGTTTGATCCCTCGAGCATACACCATTACATCTTTGGTCTGACCAATGTTAGCACTGTGTTCACATGATGGTGGAAGTCCAGTGATATGGAAATTCTGATGAGTTGTTGTTGAGCCCCTCAGCAACATTTTGTCCCCCCCATGATTCATGACTGATCATCAACCTAGTGTTGAAAACCTTGTAAGCAATGCCTTCGTGTTCCATTCATGAAGCCTATGCTTGGATGAAAGAAGTGACCTTCTCCAAGTTCACGTGCACTAGGTGTAAGTTGCCGCCATGAATTTGAGGAAGGTTTTTTATGTTTCCCCTGGAATCATCCCAAATCAGTCATGCATACGTGCGAAGTATTCTATGGTTTGGTATATTAATTACCTCCACTCCATATGTATTCCCTAGCACACCAAGCCACTGATTGATTTGTTCAAGGAAAAGGGGTTGTTATGCGAATACTAGTTCATGCACAAGGACCTCGATATCCTCAATGATGGTTCCCCACCTGAACTCGGTAGTATTTTGTTGTAAGACTACTATGTGGTCATGCTTGTCTTGGACAACGTGTTCACATGTATGTAGAAGAACCAGCTCATGCTGTGGAGCTTGCTATCATAGTTCACTCCCCGAGAATCTCGCAACGTCATCTCATCGATTTGTGTTGCAAACTTCCATTTTCTTTCTAGAATTGATGAGTCTAGAATATCCTGACACCAACCAGATCTGAATCTCAGGCAGATATGATGGTTGGAACATTCCCAACATTTGCATTTTGTTCCCAGCTTTCACCCCATCGTGCCAATTGTCCATGGGCTTCCCCTTCTCAGCAGTGGCTGTCTAGGTTCATCTTCAAAGGTGGACTTACCATGAGTCCCATCCATTTTCCGATGATAAGCAGAAATCATCCATTTCGTTGTCTTCAACAAGGTAGTTCGCATCATCCATTCTAGCCCGAGTGTGTCGTTCTTCCGAACTCCTTCAAACGGTCGTCTGTGATTTTCCTTAGGCTGGTATAGAGAGTTTCAATGATCTATGGATCAAAAGTAATTCTTTTGCCACTTAAGGGAATAATTTTACGAGTCACCTCCTCGATGGTGCCCAGTTATGGGATCATGACAATTATCTCCTCGCTACTTTGAAACCTTGCACCATCTTACTACCGCGTGGAATTATTTCCAACCAAATTGAACCCTTGACATCTATCTCTTACCATCACCCTGATTTGTGTTTTGCGTGTCACTCCAAGAGGTGGCCCATGTCTCATTCCATGAGTTGTTCGTCAATTGCCCGATCTTCGAGAAGATCGATTCTTCTAAATTTTCCTTTTCTTCTCGTTGTCATGCTGGATGAAGATCTCGGAAGCAAGGATGTCAAGATCAATTTGGAGCAATGAATCAACATCTCCGAGAAGGGTAGTTGGATCGAGAAGCCTGTGATAGTTTTGTGACCCCTCTGTCTTCTTACTCCACTTCTTGAATCTCGAGACGAGATTCTTGTCTAGTGGGGGTGAGTTGTCACAACCCTAGAATTGTTTGCAATAGTTGCATATGAGAGCATCCATGCATCATGTCTAAACTCCGAAAGTTGAATTGAGGTTAGTTGAAACCCTCAGAAATCACTTCAGAAATAATCAACATTAAAATTCTTTTCAAATGAGTCCAACGAAATGTTCCTGTTATTCTGTAAAAATATTGGCAAGAGGTAAAATTCAAACCAATATTTTTGGAGTTTCAGAAATATTTATTTTGGGCATTTGAAATTAATTCAATAACTATTTGAATTGGATCTATATTTATTATATAATAAAGATATGTTCAATAATTCTGAAAATTGTTGTGTAGCTTTGGAGAAGTCCATTTAGTTCACACAATTATTTTCATGAATTTTGAAAATGGTTTGGTCTTTGAACTAAATCAAAACCAAATAACAAGAATAGAAAAGCAAAAACAGAAAGAAAAGAGAGGACACTGTACCTGGCTTACCTGTCCAGCCCAGCTGTGGCCCACCACTGTAGTGGCCTAGCCACGGCACCGCCTCCTTCAACCTCGTGCCAGAAGGCACGAGGGCGTGTGCTCGCCACGCGCGCGCCACCTCCACCCTGCTCTGGCCACCTCCTGCTTCCCCAACCCCTTCTAGCGACGCCACGGAGATGCCCCGAAGCCCCTGTCCCCTCTCCCTCACTCGCCGCTCTCTCTCCCCTCCCCTGGCTCTCTCCCTCTAGCTCAACCGAGCGAAACCGTCGCTGCCGACCAGCGCTCGTGCGGCCACAACCACCCCCTTGCTCCCCTGGCGCGTCCGAGAGCTCCGCCTCGACCTACCCTTCCTCCTCACCGCGCCAAGTGAGCCGGGAAGCCCTGCAACGTCCTCACCACCCTCGTCTTCGTCCTCGGCCGCCGTGAACCACCGCCGTCGACTTGCTCCGTCCAAGCCATCCCCGAGCATGCTGAGATCACCAACGACCTCGTTGTGAGCCGCTGACCCGTTCCCCTCTTCTCCCCTTGCAGTTTGCCCACTCGAGCTGCTGTCTTCGCCGGACCGACAACGCACCGCCGCCTGAGCTCCTCGCTGCCGTGGCCACGTCGACTAGAGCTCGAAACCGAGCGTGCCACTGCGCTCAGCGCATCACAACGCAGCGCGTCACCATGCTCAGGAAGCCCCCAGGAGCCTAACGCACACACTCACTCACTCCGACGTGCACCGTAACACCAACCCCGCAATCACCCGAACTCCGGCGCTGCCCCAAGCTCGTTTCCGGCGAGCTCCGCCCGTCCCCGATGCCGCCACATGCAACACTGGATGCGGGTGAGCTCCAGCTCCCCGCGGATGCCCTCCGCTGCTCGTTTCGTCGCCTATGCTGCGTTTCCGGGCCACACCGCCGTCTCGGGCCTCGCCGGCGTCATGTCGCCGGTGGGGTTGACCCATTTGACCACGTGGGCCCCGCCCCCTGGTCAAACCTAGATTAGGAGTTAAACTAACACTAATTTAGTTAGGTTAGCCGCTGACATGTGGGCCCCGACCCCACTGACATTTTAGTTAGGCTTAATTTAAGGTTAATTAACCATATTAATTAGCTGAGTCAATGACATATGGGTCCCGTAGGTCAGGTTTGACCTGGCCGACCAGTTGACCCGTTGACATCACCCTTGCGCAATGCTGACGCAGTAAAGCTTTTCTGGGACTTTAAATAAATCAGAAATGATTTATTTATTTCAGAAAATATCTAAAACTTGTAAAAATCATAGAAAATAATCTATAACTCCAAACGGAATAATTTATATATGAAAAATTATCAGAAAAATTCAAGGAATCCATCTGTACCATTTTCATGCATGTTTGAACAATGTTTGTCCTCTGTTTTGGACAAAACAAATAAAGGGCATTTAATTAATCATATATGGAGTTGGAATTTGAATCATGTATTCAAACCAACTTCATATAAATAAAAGCTAGATGCGTTAGCTCAAATCACAACATTATTGGCATATCACATTCATGCATAATACTGTTGCATTGCATTGATTGTGTTTCTTTCTCAGTTGCCGGTAATTGCCCCCTCTCGATATACGCGTTCCGACGATGAGTTCGATGACACCGATGAAGAGCTATAGTATCTTCAGAAGTGCCAGGCAAGCAAAACCCCCTTGTTCATTCTGATATGATCCCACTCTCTCGCTCCTGCTCTCTTTTACTGCATTAGGACAACAGCGATTCAACTGTTACATGCTGCGGTAGCTGAACCCTTTCCTCTGCATGACCTGTCATTGCCACAGCAAATAGATGAAACCCACTAGCATGAGTAGGAGTTGCTTGAGCCCTGATGTGCCTACTCATTCATGTTATTTGTCATGCTTGCTACTGCTTAGAGTTGAGTCAGGTCTGATTCATCGGAGATGATTTGGAATGGTGTTGAACATGTCCTACGGTGTGTGAGCTAAGTGTGTGAACATGATTTGGTAAAGGTAGCGGTGAGAGGCCATGTAGGAGTACATGGTGGGTTGTCTCATTGTAGTCGTCCTCAGGAACTGAGTTCTGTGTTTGTGATCCATGAATAGTTACTACCACATATTGGGTTCCGGTAACTCGACCCCTCTCGACTTATTAACCAACTTGATCTCTGTCTAGGAGTTGCAACTAGTTTCTGGTGTTTGTACGTAGTGTTAGTAGTCTACCAAGTGGCACCCGGTACAGGTGGGCTTGGGACAGACTAGGCACCATGACCCGGTGTACCAAGTGGCACCCGGATGGTGGGCTTGGGAACCCTGCACACATCGTTTGGGGCCGTGAGCGACACCCCGGCTGGATCTCCTTGCGGATGGAACCCGAATAGGCGATAAACCTGGACTAGAGACTTGTTGGTTAGTCAGGTCGTGGCCGACTCCCTCGCCCAGTTTCCGCTTGAAGGTTGCCGAGGTACATGACATGTATAGGGCGATAAGTGGCGAGAGCGTGTGTGAAGAAGTACACCCCTGCATGGTTATCATTATCTATTCGAATAGCCGGATTCCTCGGATATGGAAACTTGGACCCCTTATACAGTTCGTAGACAAATGAAAGTGGATACTCTAAAATGCGCAAGATAAGCGTGAGTGCTATGGATGGCGTTCTCGCAGGGAGACGGGAGCGGATCCATAGTGGTGTATTGATATGGTGAATTTTTGGACTCGTGTGCGCCACCTCAAAGAGTTACTTGCAGTCGTAGTTCAGGATAGCCACCGAGTCAAAGCTGGCCTGCTGCACTTAAACTCCACCACCCCCTTTGTTGATACCGATGCATATGTAGTTAGTTCTGATGTAAGTCTTGCTGGGTACATTTGCACTCACGTTTGCTTAATTTATGTTTTGCAGAGAGACATCAGTCCCGCTAGTAGTTCCGCTTGGACTTCGACGTTTAGCTTGTTACCTCAGCTACGATCTTGTACCTTGGGAGGGTCTTGTAGATAGTCAAGCTTCTCAGCCTTTTTCATTTGTAGATGTCTATACTCAGACGTGTTAAGCTTCCGCATGTGCTTTGACTTGTATGCTCTGAATGTTGGGTCGTGAGACCCATGTTTGTAATATCTCGCTCCTCGGAGCCTAATGAATAAATACTTGAGTCGTTGAGTCTTGTTGTGATGCCATGTTGTATTTACACATATCGAGCATATTGTGTGTATGATTGAAATGCTTGGTATGTGTGGGATCTGACAATCTAGTTGTTTATCCTTGGCAGCCTCTTTTATGGGGAAATGAAGTCTAGTGCTTCCATGAGCCATAGTAGTCCGCTATAGCCCGGTTCACCAGAGTCCTGCTAGCCTAGCACTACTGCTCAGGACACTTGACTGGCCGGCATGTGTTTCACTTCGTTCCTGTGTCTGTCCCTTCGGGGAAATGTCACGCGGTGACATCCGGAGTCCTGTTAGCCAGTGCTACAGCCCAGATTCACACGTTGTTGACCGACATGCTCGAGGTTGATTCATGTATGCCTGTCCCCATGGGTTAGTGCCGCTTTGGATTCACGACTAGCCATGTCAGCCCGGGTTCTTTGTCATATGGATGCTAGAGACACTATCATATACGTGAGCCAAAAGGCGCAAACGGTCCCGGGCCAGGTAAAGTAGCACCCATGGAAATACCGTGCGTGAGGCTACAAAGTGATATGATGTCTTACATGCTAGATCGGTGTGACTTAGGATCGGGGTCCTAATAGCTTTGTCTACAGGTATGCTGATGGGTCGTCCCGCGGAAGAGATGCCTGGGTCTTTGGGTGATCTTCTACCAGAGCTCTCACAACTGCACGAGCAAGTTCGGCAGGTGATGCAGGGTATTGCCCAAGCCTTGTGGCCATCCACGTCCCCGCCAGGAGGCATGGGGGAGCTTATAGAGAAGCTCAAGGGAGCGCGGCGACGCTTCCGATTATGGAAGATATCAGCCTGCCGACAAGGTGCAAGGGAAGCCTGGGCTATGGTGAAGACATGATATACCAAAGCGGACCCAAACCACATGGCCGAGGTCGGACCTGTGGGGCCCGATAGGAAAGAGATCCCCGTCAGTTTAGTGTATGATCAAGTAGAATTAGCCGCAAAGTACTCCCAACAGGATTGTAGGCTAGACAGCCTGTTGGATGGTATAGAGGACAAATTGAATCAGTCTTAGTGACTATGTACTTCAAGTGACATATGTAATATCCCTAGCCGGATTGTAAATCATTTGTCATGGCGGACCTTTTCGCTTCGACCTCAGGACCCGATAGTCCGGAGTGTATCCGAATACCTGCTCGGTTATGTAGGAACCAGGGTATGCTTGGAGACCAGGCGTAGGGGTCATAAGTGCTTCGACCTTAGGACCCGATAGTCCGGAGTGTATCCGAATACCTGCTCGGTTGTGTACTTCAATTGACATATGTAATGTCCCTAGCCGGATTGTAAATCATTTGTCATGGCGGACCTTTTCGCTTTGACCTCAGGACCCGATAATCCAGAGTGTATCCTAATACCTGCTCGGTTATGTAGAAACCGGGGTATGCATGGAGACCAGGCGTAGGGGTCATAAGTGCTTGAACATAGAAGTGCCCGACTAGCTATGTTATATTACATGGGTAGTAATAAACATCTTCCAGGGAGAATAGTTCCGTTAGGAGTTCCTTTCCCTGGGTACGCATGCCCTGATGTGCATGTCCGAACTGCGAAATGAGACGCGGGCCATAAACATCTGGGGGCATGTGTCAAATGTAAATAAAAGTCATCTTTTATTCACCGACCCAATATTCTCTTAAGAAAGCTAGCTTTCGGCTTCACCCAGCATGAGGTACACATCTGGCTGACCCGCCAGTAACAATTGTAGAGGTGCTCCCCTTATGCCCTAGCCGAATTAACGGGAACGTAGGGCATAAATACAAGAGCCAGGCAACCTAGCTTGGCCAAAACTTAAGTCACATCGATGCATATAATGGCGAAAAAAGGTACATGTGGAAGAATAACACATGTGCGGGGCATAAAGACTGTGTAACCAAGACACAAGTATAATGAGCGCGGCTAGTGCGTCAAGATTGTGTAACCAAGACACAAGTTTAGCCCTTTAGGCCCTTGAAGCGAATAAAAAAAGGAGAAAGAGAGAAAAGACAGATATGCAAAAAATTGACGGAGGTGAGGAGACGAACATAGAGTCCGGCGCTAGGCATAGAATCTTCGGAGTCTGGCTGCGTTCCATCGGTTTGGCTCGAGTCGATTATCCGATGCATCCCGCAGACTGTACACTCTGCCGGTCAGAACCTGGTCAATAATGAAAGGACCTTCCCATTTGGGCTTGAGCTTGTTCTTTTTTGTTCTCCGGCAGGCGTAGAACTAGTTCGCCAACGTTATAGGTTTTGGCCCATACTTCTCTGTTTTGATACCTTCGAGCCTGTTGCTGATAGAATGCGGAACGGGCTTTTGCCATGTAACGCTCCTCCTCCAGGGCGTCCAAACTGTACTTCCGATCGAGCTCGGCCTCTTTTTCTTCGTACATGCGCACTCGAGGTGAGTCATGAATTATATCGCAAGGCAGAACCCCCTCTGTGCCGTACACCATGAAAAACGGTGTGTATCCGGTAGTGCGATTCGGCGTGGTCCGCAGCCCCCATAGTACGGAGTCGAGCTCCTCTACCCAGTGCGTGTTTGATTCCTTTAAGGACCACACTAATCTAGGTTTAATGCCGCTCATGATAAGACCATTCGCTCGCTCGACTTGACCGTTACTTTGCGGGTGATAGACAGAAGCATAATCGAGCTTGATGTCCATGTTCCTGCACCAAAGTTTCACCTCGTCGGCTGTAAAGTTGGTGCCGTTGTCAGTGATGATGCTGTGGGGGACGCCATAACGGTGTACCACCCCGGATATGAATTCTATCACTGGTCCAGATTCAGCCGTTTTGACAGGTTCGGCTTCTATCCATTTGGTGAATTTATCCACCATGACTAGTAAGTATTTTTTCTGATGGGTTCCCCCTTTAAGGGGTCCGACCATATCAAGCCCCCAGACCGCAAAGGGCCAAGTAATGGGGATTGTTTGGAGAGTGGTAGGTGTCATATGGCTTTGGTTTGCAAAAAGCTGGCAACCGACGCAATGTTGGACCAGATGGTGCGCATCTGCCCCAGCCGTCGGCCAATAGAAACCTGTACGAAAGGCCTTGCTTACAAGGGCCCGGGCTGCGGCATGATGGCTGCCGAGTCCAGCATGGATTTCTGCCAAAAGCTTCCACCCTTCCTCTTCGGAGATGCACCTTTGAAGGACTCCGATAGTGCTTTTCTTATAAAGCTCTCCCTCGTGGACCTTGTAGGCTTTAGATCGCCGCACTATGCAGCGTGCCTCATTTTGGTCCTCGGGTAGTTCTTGCCTGGTTAGGTAGGCCAGGAATTGTTCTGTCCACGGGGTGATGACGGCCATTATTACATGGGTTGAAGGTGTTATATCGATGGAAGAGCCTTCGATTGTGTCAGAGTGTTCGGTATCTGGTGTTGTGGCCGGGTCCGGACTATTGTTTTCGGTGTCCCCTTACCATACCACGGATGGCTCAAACAATTTTTCCAGGAAGATGTTAGGTGGGACAGGGTCCCGTTTAGCGCCGGTATGGGCGAGGATGTCTGCCGCCTGGTTGTTTTCTCGAGCCACATGGTGGAATTCAAGCCCCTCGAACCGAGCTGACATTTTGAGGACGACGTTGCGATATGCCGCCATTTTCGGATCCTTGGCATCGAAGTCTCCATTTATTTGGGATATTGCGAGGTTCGAGTCCCCACGCACCTCCAGGCGTTGAATGCCCATGGAAACTGCCATCCGGAGTCCGTGTAATAGGGCCTCGTATTTGGCTACGTTATTGGAGTCTGTATATAGTATTTGGAGTATGTATTGCACTGTATCTCTGGTGGGGGACGTCCGGACGACGCTAGCCCCCAGACCAGCCAGCATTTTACAGCTGTCGAAGTGCATGATCCAATTGGAGTATGCGCCGTACTCTTTAGGGACTTCGGGTTCTATCCATTCGGCTACGAAATCGGCCAGTACTTGTGACTTAATGGCATGCCATGGTTTATATGTTATGTTGAACGGGAGGAGCTCGATAGCCCATTTGGCAATCCGGCCCATGGCATCACGGTTGTTTATTATGTTGTTGAGTGGTACTTCAGAGGCCACCGTAATTGAACACTCTTGAAAGTAGTGTCATAGTATCGGGGATGCCATGAATACCGCGTATGCTATCTTTTGATAATGCGGGTACCGTGATTTGCATGGAGTGAGGACGGTGGATACATAATATACCGGCTTTTGAAGTGGGAATTTATGTTCGTCTGTCTCTCATTCGACGATGAGCACTGCGCTTACAACTTGGTGAGTTACCGCTATATATAATATCATTGGTTCGCCGACATTTGGCGCGGCCAAGATTGGGTTGGTGGCCAAGATGGCTTTTATTTCTTCCAATCCGGCCGTGGCTGCGTCCGTCTACTCGAAGTGTTCGGTGCGTCGAAGAAGGAGATAAAGGGGGAGTGCCTTTTCTCCTAATCAGGAGATAAAGCGGCTTAAAGCCGCCACACATCCAGTTAACTTCCGGATTTGCTTGAGGTCAGTTGGGATAGCCAACTGTGACAGAGCCCGGATTTTGGCCGGATTTGCTTCAATTCCTCTGCTGGAGATGATAAAGCCCAGGAGCTTTCCAGCGGGTACGTCGAAAACACATTTTTCTGGATTGAGTTTAATGTCATATGTTCGGAGATTGTCGAACGTGAGCCTCAAGTCGTCTATTAAGGAGTCGACGTGTCTGGTTTTAACGACCACATCGTCGACATATGCCTCCACTGTTTTGCCAATCTGCTTTTCCAGACATGTCTGAATCATGCGCTGATACGTTGTGCCGGCGTTTTTGAGCCCGAAGGGCATTGTGTTAAAACAGAAGGGGCCGTATGGAGTGATAAATGCCATTGCGGCTTGGTCGGACTCCGCCATCTTAATTTGGTGGTAACCGGAGTATGCGTCGAGAAAGCACAATGAGTCATGTCCTGCGGTGGCATCGATAATTTGATCGATGCGAAGGAGGGGGAAGGGATCCTTTGGGCAAGCCTTATTAAGGTCCTTGAAGTCGATGCATAACTGCCAGGATTTGTCCTTCTTTAGCACCATCACCAGGTTTGCTAGCCAGTCCGGATGCTTTATTTCTCTAATGAATCTGGCCTCCAGTAATTTGGCTAGCTCCTCACCCATGGATTGTCGCTTAGGTTCGGAGAAACGCTGAAGAGTCTGCTTGACCGGCTTGAATCCTTTTAGAATGTTCAGGCTATGCTCGTCCAACCTGCGTGGGATTCCAGGCATGTCTGAAGGATGCCAGGTGAATATGTCCCAATTCTCGCGCAGGAAGTGCCGTAGTGCGGCATCTACGGCGGGTTTTAACTGTGCCCCAATGGATGCTGTTTTTGTGGGGTCCGTTGGATGTACTTGGAATTTGACTGTTTCATCCGCTGGTTTAAAGGAGGTGGACTTGGATCTTTTGTCTAGTATCACATTGTCCCTGTCCACTCTGGAGCGCAGCGCAGTTAACTCCTCCGCCACAAGGGCTTCAGATAATGCCTCGAGGGCCAGTGCGGTTGTTTTGTTCTCGGCGCGGAGTGATATGTCCGGATCTCTAGCTAGAGTGATGATTCCATTGGGTCCAGACATTTTGAGCTTCATGTACCCGTAATGGGGTATGGCTTGAAAAATCGTGAACTCCTCCCGCCTTAGAAGGGCGTGGTATCCGCTACTGAACGGGGCCACTTGGAATGTGATTTCTTCGGACCTGTAATTCTCCGGAGTGCCGAATACCACATCTAGTGTGATTTTACCAGCGCAACGTGCCTCCCGACTGGGGATGATTCCTCAGAAGGTCGTGCTGCTTTGCTCAATACGATTGCTGTCTATTTCCATTTTTTGAAGAGTCTCCTCATAAATGAGGTTTAATCCGCTGCCGTCGTCCATGAGTACTTTAGTGAGCCGAATGCCGTCCACAATTGGACTGAGGACCAAAGCGGCTGGTGGTCGGGCTGTTCAGAATTTAGGTTCGTCACTGGCATTGAAAGTGATAGCTGTGTCACTCCATGGATTTATTGCTGCCACGTGGCAGACTTCGGCAAGGCTGCGGAATGTTCGCTTACGCCTATTATTTGAGGCGAAGGTCTCGAAGACTGTCAATACTGTATGCGGCTTTGGCCGCCTCTTGATCTACCACCCATTCGGCCTTGGCACCTTCAAATTCCGCCCACGTAGGTGTGAGGTCGCGAGCGGTAATGAACTCGGCACGGCGGGATGCCATCGCTTCCCTACCATTTTGTGTGCGGCTGTGGGCGGCGAGGAACTCGGCGCGGCGGGATGCCATCGCTCCCTTACTAGTTAGTGTGCGGCGCGGTGGCATGAACGATGCTTGGTGACAGATCTGGGGTGGAGTGGTCGGACAACCATATAGTGCATTAGTTTGTCAAGAGCTCAAGGATAGAAGACGAAGGAAATTTGGATTCCCCGTCAATCCTGGTCATTTATTAGCGAGTAAAATGCATTGGCGGTCATCAAACTTGTCTTGATAGCTCACTTTGATCATTGTATATGAGATATGGTGATTATGCGGTCACTAGCTCAGCGTATAGCTCTGTATTTGTCTGGTTGACCAGTCAAACAGTCCGCATGCGCCTCATCAGCTCGTGTTCTTTATCTATCTATCTATCTATGCGGGCCTACCTATCAGTGGAGAAAGAAATAAAAACCAAAATTTTGCGTATGTGAGGAATCAAGCCATGGACTCGTCGCTGCAACGCACACTCGTCAGCCAAATGAAAATGAAATACTTTGTGTTAAATGCACAAACGGATTTGTTTCTATTATATGTGATGCACACATTAGCGCACACCGTCCGTAGAGGCAAGTAGCATGTAGGTGTGCAGACACTCACACTCACGCTGTCAAACCATGCTAATGCATGCACGTCGCCCTCTCAATCAAAGTCCTACTCATGGCGCAACGCAAACGGCGAGCCAGTCACCTGCGCGCCCCGGCAGTGCCTAACATTACTGTTTAGACGTCTGCTGGAGGCCTCCGCGAACACCGAGCATGTATTCACCTGGCTCAACACCAATGATCATCATACTCATGACTCGGTGCCTTGCTCATGTATATCGTCCGTCACAACGACAATCTATAAAATAGTCTAGCTAGAGAGGGTACTATGGTACGGAGTATGTACTATAGTGAGAGACCGATCATAGTGCCACTGCACACGAGTGTGTGTCTGATCAATTCGTCCATAGTTCGTAAGTTATGCATGGTTATGTGGTGTCTAATGGTGGTCCTCGAAGGCTAGCTGGAGACAAGAGTAGTTGCATGGACGCCTGGTTGTCAATACGTGTCGCATACGCTTCAAAGGCTCGTCATCCATGAGTTCACATTTTACCACGACGCCAGCGTCTGACCGCCCTGTCCTACCGAAACCCCTTCCATCACTAGCGCGTGCTTCCCGCCTGAAATGGTCACCGTCTCTCTAGAACGTCAATGCCGCACTCACCGGACTTAACTGCAAGTGCAGTCGGTCTGTCACTGACATGCGGGCCAGATGCCCGTTGGGCCCACATGTTAGTGACTCGTTGCACCGCAGTTAAGTCAATGAAGCAGCGTCCGCATTCATGCCCGACGCGACCTCTCACTGGCGCCGGCATTGCAGCAGCGCGACGGTCGAGAGAGCACCACCGACATGGCATCCCGGTGCAAGCGACTGCTCCGCGTTAACGACACCACAGCCATCCTTCCATCCCCCACCCACATTAATGACACGTGGCAGCTGACGAACCCACTCCGACGCCAGCCGTCCGTCCGACTGCAATAGCTCATTGCCATTCACCCGCTATATTAACTTGAGCCCCAGCGCAGCCATATCCAAAGACCCATGCTCATTCTCCTCCGGTCCCTTCCTTCTGTCGGCACCACACCAACCATGGCCTCCTGGCGCTCCAAAGCTCTCTTGCACGTACTGTCGCAGGAGCAGACGAAGGACATCGGCGGCTCCGCTCCGGGCGCGCTCCAAAGCTCTCTTGCACGTACTGTCGCAGGAGCAGACGAAGGACATCGGCGGCTCCGCTCCGGGCGCGCTCCAAAGCTCTCTTGGACGTACTGTCACAGCAGCAGACGAAGGAGATCGCCGGCTCCGCCCTCCCCCCTCCCTCGGTCGCCCTCCGCCGCCACGACCATGAAGCCGGTGTGCGTGGGCGGGTGCAGCCAGCAGCGAGAAAGAGTAGTACACAGTAGGTCGCCGCCGCTCTGGTCCCAGGAAGGCCACCACTCCTCCACTCAGTCGACGCAAAGCTTGGTGGGATAAACATCGGCGGCCAATTAGCCGCTTGATGGCGATGTGGAGGCAGAAATCTTAAAAACCTTGTGCTCCGGAGGAGGAGGTTATCGAGGCGGATGAGGTGGAGGCAAAGGAAATGGCCGGCTTTCTTGGGTTCATGGTCGGACATGGTGGTCGGGCGCCGGTGATCGTTTAGATTAGGTTTACAATAGTTTTTAGTACCATTTGTGTGAAATATGTAATGAATTTCATCCAGTTTATAGGAAAAGTTTTCAAAATGTAATGAATTCATCTGGTTAATTTGAAATTTGATTTGTTTGCACGAATTTCGTTCGGTTAGTTCATATAGTTGTCGAAAGGTATGCGGGCAGCATTGGATGGCATCCATCAGTGTCCTCGGACAGATGCCGGTGTAAATTTGTGGGCCAGCGCTGGAGATGCCCTAACTATCATGCTATAATTGCTAACAGTCCTCCATTATTTCGCAGGGAACAGTTGTCCCTCGATCAAAATCAGATCCGCCATGTTTCGCACTCCTCCCACATAAGAGTGTAGACTCTTGATTACATAAAAATGGATCAAGTGGATGGCATTGTAGCACGTCATATCACTCAAACTAGCCCGCCTAACACGCGGGAAAGCACCGCCCTCGTCATTTTGTTCTGTATTTCTATCGATCGATCGCACGAAAATGTTACGCTTTGCAAGTTCAAAAGGAAAGGCACCACACTTACGACTCGTACGTGTCGCGTTCGCGTCGCATCCCTGACAGTCCGGCTCGCACGCTGCTCACCAAGGGACACGTGTTGTCTTGCATTTTCACTGACATGTGGTACTACAATTAAATAAACCATCAATAGCCGAAATCTAATCGCTCGGCGTGCATCGGCTGAGAAGAGAGAGATGGGGGAGGGAGAAGAGGTCGCCTGCCCGCCGTGCACGGACTCCAACAAATATATGGTGATAATGTGAGGTGGGCCATGCGGGAGTCTCGACCGCTTCCAAGCCCGCTTCTGACCGCCCTGGCCCACCAGAACCACCCCCATCTCCCCACGCGCGCTCCCCCCTCAGACGCCAGCTATCCGTATTTAGAGCAAGTAGTACCAGTAAAATACTGGGCTATAAGCCCGCTTATGTGGAGGAGAGAGAGGCATTGACAAAGTCAAGGAGTGGGCTCTGTAAGAGCCCGTCTCCACACGTTCTCCTATCTATAAAAAACTAATTCTAAAAAAAGAGGCATAAAAACAATTGTGTCTACAAAAAGAAAGGTAAAAAACATTTGAGAGGAAATAGATAGAGAGAAAGTGAGAAAAAGTTGTAACCTTATAGCCAACCTTATAGTCAACACTATGGTAGTATTACATGAGGAAGGAGGGAGTGGTGCACATGCCAAGTTCACTGGGCTGGCGTCTTTCACACTCCTCCATCATAACAGTGGAGACAATAGCTTTCATCAAAAATAAATAATGAATACTCGTTGCTCATCCCTTATGGCCTCATTCGGTTTAAATGATTTTTTCAGGAAAAGCATAGGAACAAAGATTCCAGAGGAAAATTTCTTATAGATGCATTTGGTTCGTAGGAAACGCATACGGGGTTTTCATAGGAATACTACTCATTTCCTATGTTTTTGGAGGAATCTACACATCCACTCAAAGCTCATTTTGTGCGTAGGAACGAGGCAAGACAATTCCTTTGGATGGCAAGTCACATCCTATCAATTTTTTTACTATTCCTAAATCCTACGTTTTGGTTTTCTCCAAACCGAATAAGGCATATATCGGAAACAATACTTTCATTCACCGACATGTGGGATGTCGACCATCCTGGTCCACCTGCCATGCAGAAAATTATCCTAGTCCACACCGGTCGTAGCGTAAGCCCAACCTTTCCCACTGTAAGTTGGTTGGACGAAGGAACCATCATGACTTCGTTGAATTCAGATTCTTCAAGAAAACTTACTGTACCCGCAATACTGCTACGACACGCGAAGACTGGACATCACTGTAGCACGTCATATCACTGAAACCCACTAGGCCAAACTAGCCTGCCTAGGATTTGTACTCCCTCTGTTTCAAAGTTAGTAGTACAAAGTTGAGTCATCTATTTTGGAACGGAGGGAGTATATCTCTGTACTGCTATGATTTTGTGTTGTACGTCTCTGTACTTTTGCTACGATTTTCCTACCCTATGAACCAAATGAGGCCTGAATGTATCCGTGTCGACTATTGTCTGATCGATCGCTAAGCCAACAATTTTAGGAGCTTGGTCTATTGGCCGACCGACGACAGATCAGTATAAGTGTAAAACGAGCTCATCAGCCCCAATGTTTCTCTTGGGTGAGTGTTTTGCAGGTACTATAGCTCGCACAGTAGCTAGCCTACTAACACCAAGAATCATCAAACAAGCCCTGCTGATATGATAAACAGTTCAAACTTACATCTAAGCATGCCGTATATTACATCAAAAGCTGGTGAGGATACATCTATTTCCATAACTCGGAGAGGGTTCGCATGATTCACTATCAAACAAAAGTAGCAAGTACCGCCCACACAAGGCAGTGCACTAGCCCTAAGATTGTTTGATAACGCGCATCATTCTAGTAATTAAAAACAATGCAAAGTACCCTGAAGGATTTGCGTGACCAACTATTTCTTGTCATCGATCTCTCCGGCAATGATCACAGTGTGGACAACAGCATGGGAATCAATCACTGGGGCGATTTCCACAGGATGGACAACGGCATCAGAATTGATCTCCGAGGCAATGTCAACAGGACGGACCCCGACATCGAAAACGATCTCTAGGGTGTTGTCCACAGGACGGGTCACGACATCGGAATCATCAAGGATGTCCACCTGCACCTGCACAACCCTAAATTATTAGCAAGCACACTGCAAATAATCAAAAACCATAAATATGGTAAGACATTATTTTTTACATTGTGCATCTCATTGGGGGATCCCATCCCTCCGGGGGCCATCTCCTCGTCCTCGATGGGGGCCACCACCCTGCCAGGGGAATACTGCTTCTCAACAGCGACTATCTCCTCAAACTCGGCCTTGAGCCTCGCATAGGTGGCCATTAGAGTTTCTGGGGTAGGCACGGCGGGGCCCTTGCTGTTCTTCCAACTTTCATTGTGGAGTCTGTCCACCAACATCGTTAACTCTTTGGCCAGTTCTTGTTTCTTGCAGTTCTTCGTCTCCATGGGTTGGCCCGCCAACATGGTCAACTCGTTGGTCGGTGCTCGCTTCCTGTAGATCGCAGCCTCCAGTGGGTTGTCCGCTGGCAACTCTTTGCCTAGTGCTCCAAGATCCATCAATGAACTAACAAACAAAAATCAATCGAAAGGAAACCACAATCACAATGAAAATGGGAAAAAAATAGGTTGTGAGAATCGATCGGTGCTTCGCAAAAAGAATTCTTGGAATAAAAATATAGTAGCATCACAAATTCGCCCACCTTTCCTTCATCAGCATAGAAGAAAAATGGCAGAAGTCAGTAGCCTGGAGTGAGGTTTTCTTCAAGAAAGGGGAGAAAGGGCTTCAACGAGTGTTCCAGTGAAATGATGGTTGCTTCGTCCCGTCCAACTTCGAGGCCACTTTACCATTGCTGGGAAAGGTGTGGGTTTTGTGATATGACAGGTCATGACGGCCACACCGGGTTGACCGGTGAGTCTCGACTGTAGCACCTCGATATGATTTGGTGGATGTCCCGCGGGCCCGGATGCTTTGATGTCCCGAATGTAGATAGAGTGGCTAGTCATAAAGGAGTACTCAATATTGTGCACCGCGACCAAGGCGGAGAGGAAAACGAGAGAACTACGTATTTATTTACGGTGTAGATTCACTCATTTTGCTCCATATGTACTACTCCCTCCGTCCCAAAATTCTTGTCTTAAATTTGTCTAAATACGGATGTATCAACTCACGTTTTAGTATTAGATGCATCTGTATCTAGACAAATGTAAGACAAGAATTTTGGGACAGAGGGAGTACTACTCATTTAGGGTGTAGTCTAGTGACTTGTTGAAATCTCTAGAAAGGCAAATACTCATTTCAAGTTTACATGGCTATACTAGCAGGTAGTACTACAATAGTGGGCTCAAATAGCAATTTTGTCTCATGCAAGAGCCTGGCTATATGCGTATTCCAAGGCACCGCACCACGCCCCACCCCTACACAAAGACTGCCACGCGAGCGTTCGCAACTGCCATGTTCGGGTTGCGCTTGGCTCTTTGCCTCTTCGAGAAGACAAACAATGATGTTACTACTACTTCTACAGTATCGAATCCACTGCTACATGTTCGTCCACCACGTGCGGGAGAGATAGCTTGTTGTAGTATAAGGCTAGTTGTAATGGGAGTATCATAGGTAGTATCATGCATGCCAACTAGGCAAATTTGATGAGGTGGCATAGAACTAAATGAAGAAAGAGAGGGTTGAGTATCATATCATGATACCATATCATATTAAATGTTGTGCTACTATGTGTCATGCATGCTAAAAAATGAAGTCATCTATGTGTCCGAGCTGCGCTTGGCTCTTCGCCTCATCGGGAAGTCGAACAATGATGGAGTTCTACTGCAGTGGAGGAGTACTACCGTATGCTTCTGGCCATCTGACACCAAATGAACTGTTGCATGTCCACCGCTTGTGGGAGGGAGAGCGTGTAGCGAAAGCATCTCCTAGTCCTGCCAGCTACCACGCTTATGGGCGAGGGAGGGACGCAGCTTCATTGACTTACTCCTCCTGCCTTTGCGTGTATGACAGGTGGGCCCAACAGGTGGGTGGCCCACCTATCATACAGCCAAAGGCAGGTGCAATTAAGGCACCGAAGCTCAGTCCGAGAGGGAGAGGGGGTTGTTGTGACCAAACTTATCATTATCTATGAGTTGACAGGACACATCAAAGCACTGCACTCGATATATTTCAATAATTTGTGTTTACCGATGCATTAGTTACAACGCATGCATGCATGCCGTGACTTTCCTTTTGATACTTGCATGTGTTGATTTAATGGACCTTGCCAAATTTTGACTATAAATTTAACTAACCAAATGTTCATGCATGTCACAAAAAATTACATCATTGAAAACTATGTTCAAATACAAATCAAACGATATAATTTTTGGTAACATGCACTAAAATTTTGCCAGTTAAATCTTTGGTCAAAATTTAGCACCAATTACAAAGCGGCCCAATAAATATTGTACTCCCACATTTTGTTTTGAGGATACTCCCACATAGAAAATATAAATAATAATGCATGTTGGGGAAGCCCACGTTTCCGATAATTTTAGCCGTGGGCTTGTTCACAAATTTTATGAGGCAGTGGTTGTTCATTTAATGCAGGTTCTTGTACCAGACTTGAATGATACAAAGTGCGACCTGGCACACCGTAACACCACTTGGAATAAGTAGGTAGCTATCTCAAAAAACAATCAACAACTCAAAAAAGGTGACCTGGCACGTACACAATTTTAAACG
This sequence comes from Triticum aestivum, assembly GCF_018294505.1. NCBI lineage: Eukaryota > Viridiplantae > Streptophyta > Magnoliopsida > Poales > Poaceae > Triticum > Triticum aestivum. Next base: position 322,156,947 of record NC_057809.1, on the reverse strand, counting down.
ATTGTTTTGATGGAGTGAAAAAGGAAAACTACACCACTATGTATATACGGGCCGGAGCCTCCGCACTTGCTTGCTAGAGTTGCTCTATTCGCACACTCTCATCCTCTCCAGATCTAAACAAGATAGCAGTGGTAACACTATATTTCTCCCTTCAAAAAATATTGTCCTTCTATCCTCACCGCTGGTTATAGATCCAGACATACCCCCCTCCGCTGGTGAAGGGGAGGAGGGGGAGCATTTAGGCCGCCATTGATAGCGAGGGAGGAGACCCACTGTCGGCTGCACCGTTATCTCTGGTCGAGCGCCAACGCGGGAGGTCCTCCGATCCCTTCGTCGTTGCCCTAGTGTGGGCGGATCTAGCCTCCCGCCAACCACCTATCCACATCCCGACGACCTTCAGGTATATCTTCCTTCTAAACCGCCCTAGCTCTACTTCCCCAGCTCGCTACTTCACTGCATGTGCATCTTTTTTTACCTCTCAGCCCCTCTCGATTAGATGGTGCAACGTCACCTATTTTTTCTTCTATTGTTAGAGGTAAAGCTACTTCATGGAGTCGGATCTTGTACTTGGTTCAAATAAGAAATAAAGTGGGGGTGGGGAAATTTAGTATGTACATCAGACTTGGTACAAATAGGAAGGAAAAGGGGTGAAAGTAGTACAGACTGGTCATCCAACCGGTCTCTAGGTTGAAAAGGGAAATATAGGGGAAATGTTGTACACAGTGGAATGACCAGGACTAGATTTGCTATCCACACATAGGAGTAGGTGGCTAGAGTGAACAAAAATGGGACCAACCCAGATATGTTTCTTGGATGTTTGTTTCTCAGGGCAACAAACTCTGAATCACAAATTTATGCCCCGGTTTAGGTACATGGTGCTAGACTGCTGGTGCACCCACTGTCACATGCCCTTATACCAAATATTTAGTTGTTCTTAATCTAATTCCCCTAATAAAATGAAGCCATGCCACTGTTATAAGCCATGACAGGTTTAGCCAAATGTTTTTGCCTATAATTGTTTGAGACTCTAACTATTTCCTTTATAGCTTTTTGTGCAAACATGGATATCCATTTCACCTAGGTGCTGTTGTGACCTTTTGGTGCACTGCACAAAAAACTTCTTAAAAGAAGTGACTTTTGTGCTGTTGAACTGGAACAATTGGTTCATTTCGGTGGAACTGCACAAAGGGAGATCTTTCTTCCAATCCTCATCATCCATATTGGCACCATAACCTTCCTTTAGGTAAGAATGATATTTAATGCATGTGTTCATCTCTATTTTGCGACTGTCATGAGAAAATAATGCTATTGTTTACTAGTACACTTGTACTCCCTCACTGACAAAACCAATTCTGAAATAGAAGGCCAATCATGTACTTGGTTTCACCAAATGGTGAGGATAAAGAGAAACAGAGCATGAAGAGGAAGAAGAAGAAGAATAAACAGTGCCATGGTGATCTTGCTGAAGCCCGAGGCCTCAGTCGAGGCCATTCAAGGGCTCCGACAATGTCTACCTTACATGTGAGACGGTCCTCCAGGGAGCCCTTCCACTTCTGCTGTCTCTCCTGCAAGGTCACTTAATTAATTAGGAGTACTTAAGTACCAGTAATTTATTGCTGCCTAACTTTCTTGTCAAAGTTAAACAAATCTTTAGTAGCACCCTATGCTGAATCATGTACGTGTGTATGTTTGTCTGTGGAGGTGAATCATGTGATCGAGAAGGGAGGGAATCTTGGTAGTGTCATGACATAATAGTGTTATTGTTTGGGAAAACTTTGTTTTTGCCACTCTAATTTTTGCCCACTTTGCTTATGCCACTCTAGAATTTGACATCTTACTTTTGCCACTCTTAGCTTTTGACAATACATCACAAATGCCATTTAGTGGCAAAAATGATAATTTTTCAGTTCACTTTTGCCAGTCTAAGGTTTTGCAATGTATCACAATTGCCACTATGAAAATTTTGCTTTTGTCACTGAATGGCAAAATTGCTATATTGTCAAAAGCTAAGAGTGGCAAAAGTGAAATGTTAAATTCTAGAGTGGTATAAGCAAAGTGGGCAAAAGCTAGAGTGGCAAAAACAAAGTTTTCCCTTATTGTTTTGCATGTCAATTTATTGCCATTGGTTCAATGAGGCAGTGTTTTGCGTATTGTCCATCATGAATTTGATTCTACTGTTAGAGTAATATGCTAATGTTTTTCTATCCTTTCCCACTAAGCTAATGAAGGTTTCACCTTGTTTCTACTTGTGCAAACAGGGATCATGTTGTGCCAATCATACATTTTAGTGGAACTACACAAGACAATAAAATGAACTGTATCCTAGCCAGTGATTTAACTCTGCTGGAAGTTCTTGATAATCTTTCGCTGTAATCTTAGCACTGGTAAACAAGAGTGATTTTAACCATACATTTGAAGTGCACAAAAATATATACTGTTGAGTGATTCAAGTGAGTGCTTTATCATCTCTTCTGGGACTACATGAATAAGAATTTTTTCTCAGGTTGGTATCGGCCTAAGGCCTTCATCCATATTAGTTTGTTGTCATCTCTATTTGTATCGTGCTACTCTCATGAGAAACTCCTTTATCTTTGCACGTTAAAGTTTTGCAACCTATGAGACATGACAATGCTTTGAGTGTTGAGCTAATTTGCACTGATTAAATAAACTAATACCTCTCTTTAAGCAAGACTAATATGTTGCTAACGTTACCCATTAAGATAATGAGGGTGGTTCTATTTGTTAGTGTATGTTTCATCAACTAGTCCCACTATTATAGTAATCTCACTCTCTCAATATATGTGCCAATAGGGATGCTCGATTTTGGTGGAACTACACAAAAACTTTGGGTGCTTCATTGCCTCAACAACTTCCTTCCTTGCCTATTAGTCGCTAATTTGGGCTTGCTTCCTTCCTTTGCTGTCAGTCGCTTCGCTTATCTTGGCTTCTAGTCAACGGAAATAGTAATTGATATGCTACCTCACACAAGTTGGTACTAGTCTTTATCATGATTATTGTGCTTTTCATATGTATTGGTAATTTGATATTGTGCTACTATTTTCTGATTTCATAAAGGAGTAACTTGGAGCCTGAACTCGTAGGCAAATCATTACATTGGGTGATTTTAGTAGAACTACACAAAAAGATCAGATGGACAGATATTTATGATGTTTCTATGTACTCCAAAGTTCACTTAGACAAGCATCAATGTTGACATGAAGTTCCCATATTCATTCGAGTATCAACCAGCGTCAACCGGTTGTCAAACTCCAAGTATTTGGAAAGTGAACACCAAAAATATTGCTTGGTGCATAGCCTAGAAAAACTCAGTCCAGTCTTTGGTCCCAACTTGTGCCTTTTGGTTATCGGCACATATGGTAGCGAACTGTATGGCATGGATTCTAAAGATTCCAGACAAGTTGGTTGACGCGTATATTCACCTGGCACTTAATCAGTCTGCACGCCAAGGATGCTCCATTTCAGTTGAACTGCACAAAAAATTTGGGTGGTTCATTTTCTCAACCGCCTCCTTTCTTGTCTGCAATTTAGAATTTTGGCGAGCTACAAGACCAAGATGAGCCAGTAAACTAGTTAGATGAAAGTAGTGGCCAAGTTGCTCAAACCTCCCTCGACACAAGGCCACTATTTGAGGATAAACCTACAAGCAAAGATCAAATTGTCTGTGTTGCCTCTTATGTACTCGAGAGTTTACTCATACAAGCATTAATTTTAGCAAGAAGTACCTCCGACTGAACACCATTTACCAGTCTGTACCCTAGGTAATTAAAGTTCATCCATGGATGATATTGGATGTGCTCTCAATCATTTGGATGCATAAACATACTGAACATGTGTATACCTGAATATTTTTATGAATTATCTATGAATATTGTCATGTGATCTATCAATCATTTGGATGCATAGACATGCTGAACTTGTGTATATATGAATCTTTTGAGTTGTTGATTGTGAATGTTGGTGATGAATATGAATGTGTCCTATGAACCTGAGCTTGATACGAATGTTCACCTTTTCTTTTGTACTTGTTTGTGAACTTATCAGTATGTCTACTGTGGGATTTGTGACGTGTGGGTGTCAACGGCACACCTTCTTCCCGAGAAGAATTGCACCTGCTTTGTTAGGTAGCAATGGCGCATCAACTATTTTTAATAGTTTTGCTCTGTCTTCCCCCCTCGCCCGCTCAAACCCTGCCGTAATGTTTTCGGCCTCAAAATAAACAAAGTACTGCATTGTTTTTGGGGCTTGATGAAAAATCGAGTGCTGGTTTCTGTAGGTTGGCCCGCCCAGCAAATGGGCTACTGGTCCAGCCCGGACTGGGAGGCTAAAAATACAAGTTGTATGGTGCATAGGCAAGTAAAATAACGCCATCAAGAGCCATCCACTGAAGAAAAAAATGTGTCTGATGTGCTTCTTCAGTCACGCGGCTGGCCCCCTCTTTAATCTAGTTCGCTCGGGGATCTAGCTGGTATCATTTATTTCCAGAGGGCAAACAAGTATCATCTAGGCCTAGGTTTTCTTTTTTAACATGCGTAGCCCACGACATACGGAGACGTGGTTTCAACTTATTTTCTGAGGTCCATACCGGCCCATGGGCCTCCCAGCATAGGTTTTACTTTTTCTTACAGATCGGCATCCCAATGTATTTTTTCAATAAAATGCATATCTCTGTTCTATTTATCTATATATAAGAATAATAATGATGTGTCCATTTTATTTTTTCCCTTCTAACAACATTATATATATTTATATTATTACTATTATTGTATATTTTATAGAGACTTATATATACATTATAAAAACATCTGACGTGTTATTAACTTATAGAAGTAAATGTGCAACAGAAGTTGGCAAGGAAAATCATGTTTGTTCATGACTCACAGGCAAGGAAAATCCTGGTGATTGTGTACAAAAGCTTGCGAAGATTTTAAAGACCAATGTAACAATAACGCGCTCATTTTTATTTTGAGAAATAACTTGCTAATTTGTTAATTATATATATATATAATGTGTCGCTCCATTTTATTTTTTGATATTAATTGCTCCTTCTAAGCTAACATTATATATAGAACGAGCCCAGCTAATTCGTGTATTTCAAGAAAGTGGAAATGGCCTGGGATTTCTTAGAAAATATTAAATGGGCCGCATTGATGCGAAATAATTTGTTCACCCAGCCCATCAAATTGACTGTACATTGTAGAAAACATGGGTTAAATATATGCCACATTTTTGCAGGCTGACATGTGGGCCAGTAGGTCGAAGCCTATGCAGGGCGTTGTCAACTTGGTCAACAAATGATTATGACGTCCAGAGCCATTGGATTTATATCCCACGGCCGGCATGCTCCTTGAATCCCTCGTCTTCTTCCTCCAGCATCGCCGGGACCGTCTAGTCCGGCCTCCGGCGGCTAGCGACTCTGCTTAGCACGCATCGCCGTGAAGCGCTATCCCACCGCCGGCCAGGCTATCCTTCCACCCCTCCAAACATCCTGTTATTCTCCACCGACTGCAGCCCCACGCCGCACCAAAACCAGTTATAACCCTTGTACTCCTCTCAATCTACCGCGTCTTCCAATCTCTGGGTCATTCCCGTCCGGGGCCTCATCGTCGTCCATCGCCTCGCTGCGCTCGGCACGGCGTGGTCAACAAACGAGAGTGATCGGAAGAGGACTATACATGGAGAGCCTGACGGCTAGGACCCATGAGGTCCATGGTCGCACGCAAGGAAAGATCCTCCTTATTAAGCTGAAAAAATGTTTCCTCCCCCTAACAGCTAGGACCCACCGGATGTATCTTTTCACGGAAGAAAGTGCCTCCTTTTATGCGAAAAAAACTATTCCTCCCATAGACAGTTGGGACCCGTCAGATTTGGTGGCTGACTTGTGGGCCTACTAGGAGGATGTGTACGCAGGGCTTTGTCAACTTAATCAAATAATGATTCTAGCAGCTGGACCGTTAGATGTTAGTCTAGTAGCCGTGCTCCTTCTTCAACCTCTGTTCTTGCTCCTGTCTCCCGTGGGTGTGGGACCGCGGCATTGCTGCCGTGCACCCGAACCAGTCAAGTTTCCCACTCCTCTCTGTCTGCGACTCCATTGTCGTGTCTTCCCCATCTCTGTGTCATTCTAGTCTGGGGCCTCGCCGTCGTCCACCGACCTTGGTGCGCTCGGCATGGTGTGGTCAACATGGTCAACAAACGAGAGTCATTGGAAGATGACTGTACGTGAGAGGCTGACAGTGGGGACGCACCACGCCCATGGACGCATGCATGCAACTGTGTCCTTTTTACCCTGAAAAGTAATGTATTCTCCCCTGACTGCTGGGACCCACCAGCTACATCTTCGAACACAAGGAAGTGCCTCCTTATTACTCGCAAAATCAAAAATGATTCCTCCCCCTGACAGCTGAAATCGAGCAGCTATATCTTCGCACGCAAGGAAGTGTGTCCTTATCCTCCCTAACCGCTGGGACCCACCCGGTCAAAGCGTACGCAGCGTTGTCTATCTGGTCACGAACGTGCACGTACATACTGGTCGATCGGTCTTTTTGCAAGTATGAACTGTGGCTGAGTAAATAGTCACACATGTCATAGTAGAGCCCCCCACATAGCAGTTCAGGTTGTCCCGTTTAAACCGTGTACACGTACATACAACCACATGCCAAAAAATTGCCATGTACATACATACAGGTGGGGTCTCGAACGCCTACTCGTGCATACGTATGGCCAGGTCTCGTGTACATGGCTGGGTCAGAACGGAGAAACTGTGTCGTCGTCATGTTCATGGGGAGGCAACCGAATGCGTCGTGTTCATCGGGAGGCAACAGAATACATTGTGTTCATCCGGAGCCAACCGACTTGGATGGAACAGCCGATCAAAACGAGGCCTGGCATACCGCAGAACAGAGGAAACAGCCTTGTGTTCGACCGGCCACGGTCAAAACGGGATCGTGTTCATCAGGAGGGGTCTGGAGTACCACAAAACGGAGGAAACGGACTTCTCTTGGACCTCCTACAGTCAAAACAGGATCGTGTTGATTGGGAGGGGTGTGGCGTACCGCAAAATGGAGGAAACGGACTTGTGTTGGAGCGCTACGGTCAAAACGGGGGTCCTGTTCATCGGGAGGGGTGTGGCGTACCACAAAACGGGACTCCACAGGATACTATTCATCTTCGCCGTCGACCTCCTCCAGCCTCCACCTGCGACTGTTCATCCACGGGCTCTTGTTCATCCAGCCTCCACCGCTCCTCCACCGGCTACTGTTCAACCAGCCCTCTCCACGGGGTCCTGTTCAACCACCCCTCCATGGGCTACTGTATATCCAGCCCTCCACCGGCTACTGTTCAACCAGCCCTCCACGGGGTCCTGTTCATCCACCCCCAACCGGCTCGATAGGGGTCCTGTTCATCCAGCGGCAACAACCTCTACTACCACGGGGTCCTGTTCATCCAACCCCCCACCGGGAACTATTCATCCAAACCCCTCCCCCCCAGCAACGCTCAATGTTATCCAGAGCCAGCATCGATCGGCTTCAGTTAGCAGTAGTGTGGCGAAGGAATCGCTCAATCGGGTTTAGTTAACAGCCATCGATCGATCGCTCGGGTTCAGTAACGCATAGCCTGCAGTGCAATCGCTCAGGTTCAGTAGGTGAACGATGTCGGATTGACGGCTTCGCAGACCATTGAGAGGTTCGAACACTGGGGTGTGTATGAAGAACTCCTACTCCTCGACTTGACGGCCCAACGATTCCACAGCTTGACTCGATGAACCCAAAGAACGAGAGACAGAGAGATTTATCCTGGTTTGGGCCACCTTGAAGTGTAATACCCTACTCTAGCTTTGTGGTGGATTGCCTCGAGGGGCTGAGGATGAACTAGTACAGTGGATGAACAGCCTCAGGAGGTGAGGTGTTCTTGAGCTCGATGAGCTGGTGGGTGAGAGGGTGGTCTAAATGATCTGTCCTTCCTCCTCCTCTATGGTGGTGGCTAACTCCTATTTATAGTTGCCTCGGTCCTCTTCCCAAATGTAGGCAGGAAGGGATCCCACAACAGCCAAATTCAAAGGAAGACAACTAGTACAAGCTATCCTGGCAAAAGTAGTCTTCACCTCCAAAAGGCTCTGGGGGTGACGCTGTAGTGGGCTCTGCGATAGCCTACGTCCTGTTGTCCCTGCGGTCTTGGTCTTGTTGCACCAATATGGGAACCTTTGCTTGATTCCTCGGGACTCCGTGCCTGCGCTTGCCCCGTTAGCACCAAAGGGGAAACTGGTACGTTGCGCCCGCTGGCGCCCACCTGGCCTTTGTCATCATGGCTCACGTCATGTGAACCTCGCGAGGTGTGCCCTGCATGGATATCTCTACTCCTCGGGAGCCAGTCTAGTGAGGCCGCCCCAGGGATGTTTTGGTGTCGTCCGCCTCGCGAGGCTTGGCCCCTCGCGAGTGCCTTGAGTGGTTGCTGCTGAAGTTGGGCCATACCAGGCCGTCGATGGAGCCACGCCATGGGCCACAGGTAGGCAAGTCTGGGCACCCCCGGTCCCAGAACACCGACAGTAGCCCTCGGGCCCATGTCACGCTCGAGCTTGGCTTCGAGGCAAAGCCAAAGGGAAAGTGCGGAGCACCACGGGCCCCAACCGCCTGTGGCCTCGGTCGACGTGTGGCGATTGATGGGACGTGGGTGCCTCCGCTTCCCCATGCTGCCTCAGTAGCCGTCCGACTTCATGAGACGCCGCTGTATGCAGAGGAAAATCATCATTACATGCGATCGTGGGGACCGGCGGTCGGCCTCCTTTTGGCTATAAATGAGGGAAGGGGCGAATCCCCCCTCGCTCATCTCTGCCTTCTCGCAGTCCACTCCTTCTTCTTTGTCTCGGTCCCTCCATCTTGCTAACTTGCCGAAACATCCAAGGCGTCGATCAGGAGATTTTCGGCAGCGAAGAAGGAAAAGACCCCCCCTCATGGAGCACGAGCTGTTTCCGCCGAAGAAGAGGCCCCGGCGCCCTCACGACACCGGGGTGAGGCAGGAGGTGATGCGGCCCTGGTACAAGCAGCCACCCCCTGGCTTCCCACTTCCTCTATACTGTCAAGCACCAGACTTAGGAGGAGGTGGCAGCGTCCCACACTGCTCAAGCCGCGGGGACCAGGCTGGGGCCGTACGACCGTCTGTCTTGCGATCCCACGCCTAGGCCTCCTCGCGTGGGTTCGTGCTGGGGGCGGCAATGCCTCTGCGCATGTGGATCCGGTTCCTGCAGTTCTTCGCCGAAGAGATGCGGCCGAGGGGGCCGCTCGAGTTGTGGCTATAGCACGCTGGGTGCTGTAGTCTAGCCACGGGAGCAGAGGTTGTGGTTGTCTCCCCGGCAAGATCTTCATGACTCGCGGATGGGGCGAGGTCGCCCGTGCCTACCACGCGGAGGGGGCTCTCACCATCCATTTTGAGTATGACGGGGCCTCCACATTGTTCTTCATGGTCTTCGATGAGGAAGGCTGCCGCCTGGAGTGCTACCATGGGGGAGACCGTCAGCAAGGAGAGGCAACAGGCACAGTGCCTGCCGTGGGTCCTGCCGACAGCTCCTCCAGTAGCAGCGATGACTCCTGGGAGTCCAACAACTCTCCTGAGCCTAGTGAGTCTCCGGAGTCGAGAGACGACAGCTACGTGCCCTCGAGCTCCCGCCGTGCCCGGAGTGCCGCGGCGGCCTCTGCTCGGCACCGATGGTGATTTGGATGGGGTTGGCACCGGCCTCACGTGGCCCACTGTTGATGATGGCATTGGCGGTAGTGCCCATAGTCGGGGTATCTCGAGGATGTTATTCTTTTGTTCCCTGTGAGGAATCGAAACGAACCCCGAGGGGGTATGTAAAGAACCTGTAATACTTTTGCTCCATCGCTTATTACTCTCAACATGAGATTGTGGCTTCGTGTCTCGCTTAGGCATTACTCCTCCTTTTCGTTCTTGCGGTAGCTTTAGCTCTCTACGCCGTCAGGCCCCAGACCCTAGGTAGGCTCCAGCCATCGCTAGTAGGCCAGGTCGCGATGCCATGGTCAAGGACAGGAGGTGAGCGGCCCGAGGTCTGGTAAGAGCTCCTGAGGCACGATAATTAGGAGGCCCCCCTTGGCGTGCAAGCAGCTCCCTGGTGACCGAAAAGGAAAGTCGTACTGCCGGAGCGAGTTTACGAGAGCGGAGGGCTTTAGACAGAGAGATTCGCTTCGTTACACATGGGTGACTTATCTTTTGGCAACCCGGTGGTGATTCCTTGCACAACGCCTGGGTTGTGCTTCCGTGGTGGTGATACTAGGTCGGGCCGCACCGGTCTCCCCTTTCCCCACTTATATGAATGCTTTGCGTCCTCGGGTTCTGACCCTCGAGCGAGGCTCAACCACTGTTGGTATGCTAGGTCGCGATGCCGTGGTCAAGGCTAGGGGGTGAGAGCTGGAGAGTCGGTAAGAGCTCCTGAGGCGCGATGCTCAGGAGTCCCCCCTTTAACGTGCAAGCGGATCACGTATAAAAAAGGGGGCGGCCGATGAGGCTGCCTGTAGCTTAGCTCCGGAGGTTCCTGCAGGTTAGTTCAAGAAAAGAGCATGACTCATAATCGCATTCCCTATCCTGCCTCCATTCTTTCCACAAGAAGATGAAGGCACCGAGGATCTGGTGAGGTGATGTGCGCGGAGAAGGCCGCGAGCCAGAGCTCGATCACCCAGGTTTATAAGCATTGCAGGGACGGACCCGAGCACAAGTGCCGTGCCAGCATGTGAACCCCCCGTTGTAGGATGAGTGAGAGGCCGGTCAGCTACACGGGGAGCAACGAAGGGCGTTAGGCAGGTAGGTGATAACATAAATCATCCCATGGGAGAAGATAAAGCTAGTCCAGATAGATGCGAGAACGATACATGCCGGAGGGACAGACCCACGCGACTTGGGGATGATGCAACCCAGGGGGCGCCCCAACAAGGTAAACTAAGGATGCAAAAAGGATAGGCACCATAGGGACAGGCCCATGCGACATGGGGATGATGCAGCCCGAGGGGCACCCCCAACTGAATAAACTAGAAAATGCCACCTGGTGCCATTGCTGGAGAGATGTTGAAGTAGCTGAAGATGCACCCTCAAGAGGTTGCTCCTCATGAGTTGCCTTGGTCTTGAACCTCGGGACGCTCTTGAGGCTCGCGAAGGGCCGTTGCTACCTTTGCCAGGACCATGTGATACCTGGCCTCCTGAACAGCCACGATGCTTCGCAGGCGACACTGGAAGGTGGCAGCCGCGTTCGGCAAGCCAAACGGCATGCGAATGTAGCTATGAGGTGGGCCCTCACACCGACCAGCGCGTGAAGGCCAGAAGTGCCCCTGAGTTGTGCTTCCGTTGAGCACTGGGATGTTTATGCAGATGTGTAGCTCATCATCCTCACCAGGACAAGGAGCTGCGCCAGGTGGTGGGCGGCGGTCACCGCGCATGGCTCTTGCCTCTTGAAGCTCCTCGGTCATCTTGGTGATGAACTCCTAAGCACCTAGCACCTTGTGCCTAGTGCCCTCATGAGGGAAGCGTGCGGTGAAGCATGCCTCCACGTGGTGCCCGAGTGCCTCCCTCGTGACATTGGCCAGGTCAGAGGCCCTCCAGAAGAGAACCCCCAGGCCCAGCCTGAGGGGGGCGTCGGACGCGCCTTCCTATGCGAGAGAGGGACGTGCACCATCCGTGGGCGCTGGTCCTAAGGTTGCGCCGCTGGAGACGCCGCTCTCCTGAGGCTCTTAGTGGAGCAGCTACTTCTTCTTCTTGGGGACTGCCTCGGGAGGGTAGATGGCACCTTCGTTGTCTGTGTCTTCAACCACCGCAGCCTGGTAGGCGTGCTCAAGGGATCACACCGCGTCCTTCTCCTCGCAGCCGATCGTGATGACACCGCAGCTTCCTGGCATCTTGAGGATGTTGTAGCCATGGTGGGTCACTGCCATAAACTTGGCCAGGGCTGGATACCCAAGGATGGTGTTGTCAGGGAGGCGGATGTGCGCGATGTCAAAGTCAAGGAGCTCGGTGCGGTAGTTGTCGCACTGTCCGAAGGTGACACGGAGGCAGATCTGCCCTATAGGGGTGGTGGATCTACCCTATCGGGCTTGGTGGGCTACAGCTGATCATATGGCACTTGGAGGCGGTCAAATGTCTCGATGGAAAGAACATTGAGCCCTGCGCCACCATTGATGAGGGTCTTCGTGACAAGGACATTGCTGATGACCGGCGAGCAGAGAATTGGGAGAGCGCTGGCAGTTGCCGCGCACTTGAGCTGGTTAGACGAGCTGAAGGTGATGGTGCACTTGGACCACCTCAGTGCACGCGTGGCCTCAAGCCAGGGGAGGGCCGCGTTCACCACACAAGAGAACTGCTTGAGGATGCGGTGGGAGGCCGGGGCCTGAGCGGCACCCAAGATGCATGCGATGGTGTGAGGCTCCTGGAAGCCCCCAGCCCCCTCGTCTTGGTGGAGGTCGTCGTTCCTTCTTGGTGGTGGTGGAAGCGGAGGGAGGTCGCCATTTCCTTGAGGATGGTCCTCATGAGACTGGTCTCTCAAGGTGCCCTCACGAGGCTAGTTGCGCCACTCCTGGCGGGGGTCGCGGTCGTCCCAACGTCCTCCACTTCTACCTCCTCCACGACCGTAGCGTCGGTCATTGCGTTCGGGGTGTCGACCGAGGCACCCGTCGCGGATAGCCCTGAGCTCCTGACAGTCGTTAGTGTTGTGGCTGTGTATGTTGTGGAAGATGCAGAATGGATGGCTGCCCTTCGACGACTCTGGGTGGTCGCAGCCGCGCTTCATCTCTGGTTCGGCCGCGACCACGGTAGCCCCCTTTTGCTTCACGTCCTTGACTTTGGCCTTCTTGTCTTCTGGGTCGGCAGCTGGGAGCTCGAGGAGGGAGAGGCGCCCCTCCTCAGCTCTCGCGCACTCGGTAGCCATGTTGAACATCTCCAGAGCCGTGCAAAGGTCCTCGTGGATGGTGAGCTCCTCCATCATCTTGACATCGCAGACTCCATCGGAGAACGCTGAGATGATGGCTTCGTTAGAAATCTTGAAGATCTTGAGGCGAATGTTGTTGAAGTGTTGGATGTACTTCTGCAGGGTCTCCCCAGGCTGTTGCTTGATGCGCCGCAGGTCACCCGCGGCAGGCGGGCAGTCACAAGTACCTTGGAATTTGGCGACGAAGCGCTCGCGCATTTTGCCCCAGGAGGAGATTGATCCCGTGGGTAGGTTCAGGAGCCACGAGTGCATGCCATCCTTGAGGTCCATGTGGAAACAATTCGCCATGACCTTCTCATCTCCGCTGGCCGCCTCGATGCTCAGCTCGTAGAGCTGCACGAACTCCACGGGGTCGGGGGTGCCATCAAAACGCAGAAGCAGGTCAGGCTTGAACTTGCCTGGCCAGACGACGCTACGTAACTCAGGGGTGAAGGCACGCCAGCCTGCTGTTGCCACTTGGGCCCGTCGTGGAGGTGGAGGCTACTCTTGGTGCTCGCGCACCACCGCTGCAAGCGGCGTGCAGTCTTGACGTGGTGGTGGAGGGAGCGCTGGAGCACCTTCTTGCGGCCACTGTACCTCCCACAGCTTTCTTCTTCATGCGCGGGTGCCTAGCGCGGTGGGTCACACCGAAGGGCCACGCGTCTTGGGCCGAGGGCGACGTCCTGACAAGGAGGTGGCGGAGGCGCTCCATCGGCTACATTGCCCGCAGCAGGCGGCGGACGAGGCAATGATAGGGATGATGCAGGCGAGCCCCCAGACTCTTGGTGCTCACGCACCACCACAGCAGGCGGCGTGCGGTCTTGACATGGTGGTGGAGGGAGCGCTGGAGCACCTTCTTGCGGCCGCTGGACCTCCCACAGCTTTCTTCTTCATGTGCGGGCGCCTAGCGTAGTGGGTCATGCCAAGGGGCCACGCGTCTTGGGCCGAGGGCGACGTCCTGACAAGGAGGTGGCGGAGGCGCTCCTTGGGCTACATTGCCCGCAGCAGGCGGCGAACGAGGCAGCGATAGGGATGATGCAGGCGAGCCCCCAGCCGTGCTGACTTGCTCGGCTATGCGGTCCAGCCAATCCTCCTAGAGGTCGTCAACTGGGCGGTAGCACAGGAGCTCAAGCGCCATGAGCAACAAAGCCTGCGCGTTCGTTGGGTCGTGACAAGCGTGGGACGATGAGCCGGCCAGAGTCAACGACGGGGTGGCGGTGCATCCGTCCCGCCGCATGGAGGGATGCTGCGACGAAGCTTGCTGCTCGTGCCCCCCCAGGCCGGTGACGGCGTTAGTGGCTAGTGATGGGGAACAACGGGGAGGCCCACCGACGAGTGCCATCGGGGCGACGCACGCGGCGAGAGAGGCTCGATGCTCAGCACGGGCTCGGCGAGCATCTGCCATGGAGACTGTGGAGCGGCGGCGAGTCGATCGACGGAAGAGACGCTTCGACGCACCCCTACCTGGCACACCAAAGGTCGGATTCAGGACTCAGTAGACCCTTGAGAGCTTCATGGACCCTTCATGGGTGGAGCCCTCCATGGACTCGCGCAGCCGTTACCCTTCGTGGGTTGAAGTCTCCATCAACGTGGATGTATGATAGCACCACCTATCGGAACCATGCCAAAAATCTCTATGAATACACTGCGTTTGCTCCCTCCAAACTCCTCCCTTTACCTTCATGTGTAATGTTTTACATTCCGTTGCTATACTCTTAGACTTGCATGTGTAGGTTGATTGCTTGACTTGAGCTAAGTTGTTAAAATCTGCCAAGAATTAAAATTGGGAAAACACTAGATTTTTATTTGGTCAAGTAGTCTAATCACCCCCTCTAGACATATTTTTGATCCTACAAGTGGTATCAGAGCTTTGGTCTCCATTTGCCTTGCTTTCCATAGCTTTTGGTGATCATAGCCTTGGTTTCACAAACTAGGAGAGTATGGCGTCTAGCGAGGGAAATTACCACCATAGAGGTCCTTACTTTGACGGTACTAATTTTGCTAGTTGGAAGCATAAGATGAAAATGCATATTCTTGGACATAACCCTGCCGTTTGGGCTATTGTGTGTATTGGCTTGCAAGGTGAGTTCTTTGATGGGAGAGAACCAGACCATGAAGCTACCGCAGAAGAGTTGAAGATGTTGCAATACAATGCTCAAGATTGTGATATTCTCTTCAACGGATTGTGCCCCGAAGAATTCAACAAAATCAGCCGTCTTGAGAATGCAAAGGAAATTTGGGATACTTTGATTGATATGCACGAGGGTACTGAGGAGCTTGACAAGTTCAAAATGAAGGATGGTGAAGGTGTCGCTGAAATGTAATCTAGGCTCGCTCTCATCACAAATGAGATTGCCGGCTTAGGAAGTGAAGAGATGACCGATATATTCATCTTCAAGAAAATCCTAAGATCCTTGGATGGAAGATATGATACCGTGTGCAGATTGATCCAACTGATGCCGAACTACCAAGATACCAAGCCAACGGAAGTCATTGGAAGAATTGTTGCTCATGAGATGTTACTCAAGTACAAGTAAGAGCTTGACAACAAGTCAAGTGGTGCCTACAAAGCCTCATGTGATGCTCCTACATCATCAAGTGAGAAACAAGCCTTCAATGAAGAATTGAGCCTAATGGTGAAGAACTTCAACATGTTCTACAAGAGTAGAAGCAAGGAAAGGAGTTCCAAGTCAAGGTCCTACGATGACAAAAGATCTTAGAGTCGTGAATTTAATTTCTACAATTGTGGAAGACCCGGACACTACTCCAATGAGTGTACGGCTCCCTACAAAAGAAGAGAAGATTCACCCAAAAGGAGAAGTAGAAGAGAAGAGTTACCACCTAGAGAGAGAAGGAGTAGAGATGACCATTATGAACGAAAAACATCACGAAGAAGCAATGATTCGGAAAGGAAGGACAAATCATCAAGGAGCTACACAAAACGAAGACATCAAGCTCATGTTGGTGAATGGGTATCCGGCTCCGACTCTGATAATCACTCTGAGAAAATTATCACTCCGACTCCGAATATACTCAAGATGAAGGTGTTGCCGGTCTAGCACTTGGGTCAACCAACTCCTACGACATATTTGACTCACCGAATGAAGGAATTGGAAGATGCTTCATGGCTAAAGGACGAAAGGTATCACACCCCAAGTATGTTGATTTCAATAGTGATGAAGATGATTTGTTAGGTGATGATGATTTACTTGTTGATAACTCTAGTGATGAAAACTATGATGAACTTGCTATTAATCATGCTAATGAAGATAAAACGAATGACGATGATAAGGAGATTGGGCATCTAACTAAAGAACTAAACACTCTTAAGTTAGCTCATGAAACTACATTGGAAGATCATCGAGAACTTTTAAAGACTCATGAGAAGTTACGCTTTGAAAAGCTCAACCTTGAGCAAGAGCATGGGTTCTTAAAGGCAATCAATGATGATCTTCGCAAGAAAAGTTCTTCTTACATTTCCAAGCATTTACTCTTGTCTACATACATGCCACAAGGTAAATCTAGCAACAAGAGTAAGAAAGATTCTTCTTCTAGTAGTAACAACAATCATCCTAAATCCAATATTGTTGCCTCTAGTAGTTCTCTTGATTCCACCAATGATTCTCTTAGCCAAGTTACACTTGAGCAAGAAAATATCCTATTGAAGGGAATTATAGAGAAAGGTGTCTACAAGAGTCTGGCTGGAAGTAAGCAATTTGAGGAAATTGTACGCAAGTAAGGAAGGCACCGGAAGAAACAAGGTATTGGTTTTGAACAAAAGTTCAATGCCAATGAAGTTGAGTGGGAAGAAGATCAATACCCCAAGACAAAGTTTGTTCCTCAACAAGAGAAGTATGATCCTACTTCTTTCCAAGGGACACAAGCTCAAGATGATCTTCCACCACAAGACCACAAGCAAAAAAGGCAAGGACAAGCTCCAAGAGGAGATTGATGCATTTGAAGAAGCTCCTAAGGCCTTGGTCAAGTGGGTTCCCAAGACTACATGAAGTTCGACTACATCAAGTATGACTACAACTCCAAGGATTCCCATCAAGATGATGTGGATCCCAAAGAAAAAGAACTAGAGAGTTCTTGAGGGTGACTCCGCCAACATACTTCACTCATATCACTTTGGCGAGAACAAGTGTAAACACTATCCACATCTTGCACTAGTTCTAGGGGTCACAAACCCTCTTGTCGATAAGACGAGGGACAAGGTAACCTAATGCTTTCATGGACATCATCTTTTGTGTACATCACTCTATGTCTATGGATATCCTTGTTTGTTCCTTGTGGGACTAAACCGTGTAGGTATTGAAAGTGCAACTCACTCCAATGGATTGCTCCAAATGATGTACATCAACATTGAGCATCCACATCTTCAACATCTACATCAAGTCATCATCTACAAAACCCAAGGTTAGTTCATCCCTCATAGGGGGGATATCACATCTAGGGGGAGCTTTACTCTAATCAATTGAGCTAAAGCAACTCTAATGGTGTGAACACAACAATGCTTTATGTAAAAGTGGTAACCCCACTTGTGTTTAAACGATGAGTATGACTAACGATAAAATGTTCTCATTTGACTCCTAAGTCGATATACTCATATATAGATGACCTAGTCATTGCCAATTGCTTGATAGATGCTAGAATATTTGTGCATGCTTTGCCACATATTTCATTTGCCATTTTATTGAGTGAGCATGTGGATTGCATATTTTAATCATTCAAGGACATCCATTTGTTTCCTTGATTGTTTGGCTTTTTCTCTTTTGCCAAATGGATGGACAAGAATGCCTAAGAACCTCCTCTAGCTATCTATACTTTTCTCGTCTCAAACTCTATTCATGCTACATCACAAAGTTTGATCAAGTCAGATGTGTGAGGAGTACTCGGAGTTCCTGATTCGTCATAGGCTTAAACTTCCAAAACCTCTTTGTGCATTTATGTATGACCAAGTCATTCACTTCGGTCACACCGAGTTCACCAAGTTTATCTGGGTTTTCCATTTCGGTGCAACAGATTTGAACTTTTCGGTCACACCAAGTTGCAGTAACCGCTTGTGATTCTGCATCTCAGTGCGACCGAGTTGTTCCACTCGGTCACACCGACAGGGTCGGGATATATATATATATATATATATATATATATATATATATATCCACGGGTGAGATTTTGGAAATTTCTTCAACAACCCTCAGCCCACGCATATCCTGCTCTGCCTCCTCGGGTCTCCGGATCATCTCCTCACCGCCAGCGACCTCCCACCACTGGTTTCCATCGCTGTCAACTACTCCGTCGTTGTCGCCGTAGTGAACTCCTGCCGAACTAGGGTATGGGTTTGATACTTTGTGCTATTTCCATACTCCGATTCCTAGCACATTGCTTCGCCATGATTTTTTCTACGTATGAAAACAATCTATCTAGAAAAACATCCTTTAGGTTAGGTTTGATTCGAAAAGTTAGGGTTAGGTCTCCGCCGAACTCATCTCGGACCGATCGAGTTGTAGAAATTGGTCTCACCGATTTGGCTTAGGCCATTGCACATGCATTTTTTGGTCTGACCGAAAATTGCAAATCGGTGCGACTGAGTTCGAATCTTTGTGAAACCCTAGCAATCTCGGTGCCACCAAACTGTGACTCGGTCTGACCGAGTTCACTAGTTTAGGTTCCAAAAGTTGCTTCGGTATCACCGAGTTTAACAAATCGGTAGTTCTGAAATGCTTTCTGTGGAGAACTAAAACTAAGTTTTTGACTCATCTATTTTGCAAAACTCTGCACTTTGTGATGCTCATCCATTCTACCTCATCAATATCTATTCATAGGGTTTGCTGTCAGTTTGCCTGCCAAGATGTCTGACCAGAGTGATAGCAAAAACAGATCTGAAGAGCCAGTGCAAATGAGTGAGGGCACTAGTCCCTCAAGCACCTCATATGATGGCAGCATTAGCACTCCCAGTAATTTTCCTAAGGCAGCCACTAGGTCAAGGAAGAAGAAAACATCAGATTCTGAAGATGAGGACTATGTGGCCACTGAGGAGGAATTCGTCTCCAAGAAGAAGGTGTTGAAGAAATAGTATGGTACTGCTGCAACTACAAAGCCTGGTTTGCACAAGAAGGCCCCTACCAAGAGGGTGCTAACCTTAAAGCTCAGAAGCCTTTTAAACCCAAGAGAAGCACCAAAAACATTCCTACTGAAGAGAAGAACAAGGCCCCAGTGCCCGAAGCGGAAGAAGTAGATGCAGAAACCCAAGTGCTTAGAAAAGTAAAACTAAAGATTCGAGAACACAATGACACTCATCCAGTGGCTGAGGACATGAACATAAGAAAGGATGCAGGATTGAGACTCTGGAGGCAGTCTGATCCATATGCTATAAGAAAGAGAATTGCAGTGGACTATTTGTTCCACACCAAAGAACATCAATATTTCTATGAGACCATTCTGCTTGATAAGAAACATATAGTTTGTGACATGAAATGGGTTGATTGGGAATTCATTGATGAGAATGTAGACTATTTCCCAGGAGTGCATGAAAGCTTCAAAGCTTGTGGAGTTGATAAGCTTGTGGGACAGAAGCTTACCAAATGGAATGACGACCTCATTATGCAACTCTACTCCACTGCTCATTTCTATCCAGATGGCAGAATCGTGTGGATGTCTGAAGGTACAAGGTATCAATCAACTATAGATGAGTGGGACAAGTTGATCAATGCCCAGAAGAGCAAGAGGATGATTTGGATGTGTATGCCAAAAAGAAGAAAGACCACAACTCAATGGCAAATATGTACAAGGAGATCCCTGACAAAGCTTTGGAGACACACAAGCTTGGATCTATGCACTATTTGTTGTCTGGTCTGCCTACTATTAACGCCATCTTAAGGCATACTCTGTTACCCAAATCTGGAGATCACAAGATGATCGGAGGACATTCCATCAACTTGCTGCAAATCTTTGATGTACCACAAAAATTCAAAGTCATGAGTCTGATTGTGGAGACAATCAAGAGGACAACTGCTGACCAGAAAAGATCTTGTGGGTATGCTCCACACATTTAGGTGCTCATCAACTCAAAGATGGGCACAGGTACTTACTTGTTGGACAAGGAGCATTTACCCTTGCACCCAGATTTTGAAGATAATGAAGTTGTGATGATTGAGAATGAACCTTCATCAGCACAAGCACAAGAGGAGAGAGCTAAGGCAAAGGCAGAAAAGGCTGCAAGGATGCCAAGTGCGGAGGAAGCATCTCAGGTACTTTTAAAGAGCAAACAAGATCAGCGAGGTTATCTGATACAAGCAACATTGAGGATTGAGAAGGGCTTGTACACCCTGACTCGGAATCAGGAGAGCTTGGAAAGGATTATTGAGACAAAATTCTATGATCTTGACCTCAAGGTGACTGAGATATAGACCGCAGTTGATCAGCTCCAGGAGGAAGCAGAGGAGAATTGAGGGTAGGCAACTACATATGCTTTTCAGCGTGTGCCAAGGAGTCAGAGGTCAGCTGCAGTGCCATTATCAGATACAAGAGCTACTTCATCTGCACCAGCAGCGACAGCTTCAGTGCCACCTCCAGCACCTCCTCCATCTGCTCCAACCACATCAACTGATGCCTTCGTCCTTGTAGTTCTCTCTACATCACCTCCCAACCAAGCCTGAGAGACGCATAGCACTGTGCATTTTTGAACTTTTTGGTAACTTGTTGCCAAAGGGGGAGAAATGTATAGATCATGGGCTTCGAGAGAGAGTGTTTTGCTACTTTGTCTCTCTTGCATTTTGGTTGAACTTTATTGTATGCTTGTTTGATACTTTATGTCTGTGTGAGATACTTGTATGATCATGTGTTTGATCATATGCTACGTTAATGTTTGCTTGGATGACATTATCCTTTATATCCTTATATGATCATTCACTTTGTTTGGTGATGAGTGCATGTTTTAATTCATATCATTTTGAGAGCTCCACCATGATGTATGTGACATGGAAGAGTGACCCATGATCCTAATAGATTGTGCATTTGCATTCAAAAGCAAATCCAAAATAGTGCACAAAGTTAGGGGGAGATCTTGCTTATCACATACTTCTCAAAGCGATGATGTATTTCAATCTTATTATCATTTGTCGAAGCTTTGATCTATATGTTGTCATCAATTACCAAAAAGGGGTAGATTGAAAGTGCAACTATCCCTAGGTGGTTTTGGTAATTATTAACAACATATAGCTCATTGAACTAATACTATTTCAAGATGACCATTTCAGAAAGTTCAGTGATTGGCATGGCATGGATTAGGAATGTGGAACCCTCAAAATGCTAAGAACACACATTGGCTCAAGCTCAAGACTCTACATTTTCATTTTAGTGATACAAGATCACATTGGGTCCATAGGAAAAGCCAATACTATTAAAAGGGGATGAGGTGCTGCTTAATGGCTTGCTTGCTCAAAATGCTTAGTGATATGCTCCAAAAACCCTCAACCACTTTCTCATATCCACACATGTCCCAAACCAAATGTCACACCCTGATTTTCATGCCACAGCACTTAAGCTAATAAATCATGATAAAATATGGTTTGACAAAAACTTTTGAGTGTTTTGTCTTTGCTTTGATTGAATGTTTGACTGCTGTTTACAAGTGCTCTAAAAATCAAATAAATTCTCCAACTCTTATACTCCTTATCCTTGATCCAAAAACCTTTCCCAATGATCATGCCATGTGTATAGGACATAAAAATAATTTCTTACAAAAATAATTTGGCCAAATAGTATTTTCACAAATTAGCTTTCCAAAAACCCCTGAATTGAGATTGCACTACAAGTACTTGATTAAGAGCAGTAAAAATCTTCTCAAAAATATATTTGACTCCTATTAGATATAGGACACCCAGAAATGACAAAAATATAATTTTAAAAGTTATTTTCCTATTTTATTTGAAGGCTTTTCTTTAGGCCAGAAATGGTCTTTAATAGGTTAAAATTATTTTAATGCTTTAAAAATATTTGGGAAAACCTAGGGAAACTCGGTGGACATATATTGTCCATATATAAGAGTTTCAACACATGGTCACGTTCAAAATATTGGTCAAATCCCTCAAAAACCCTTTCTGGATATTTCAAGCTTTTGAAATATTTACAAAGGAAATATTCCCCAAAATTCCAAGAAAATTCTAGCATGTCAAATATGACATGTTTTATGCTCTTGCCAAGTCTCATGTCATGGAGAATAGTATAACCCCATGAAACCCTCTCCAAACCACTTCTGTCCTTTTTCAAGTTTGAACAACTTTGCACTGTCAAACATGTCCAAATGCTCTGAAACTTGGTGCACATGCTCAAATGGTGTAGTAATGCATCTATAACAAATGGCACAAGTTGGAGAGAATGTTATCTTGATCAAAGTGCCCCAAAACCCTCTCTGTCCAGAACCAAATTTGAACAACTTTACATTGGAAACTTTCTCCTTTTGATATCAAATTTTGTGGACATGTTTAGAGCCTCAAATGATGACACTACACTAAGTGGTGCATCAAGGAGAATAGATTTGCATGACTAAATCTTGAAAAGTCCATTTCTACTAATTTCTAGGGTTTACAAAAGATGCATTGGCAACTTTGCCCAAATGAGCTCAAGATCGGTTGAACGACCTAATTATATGTGCCATTTCACCCTCTGGAGTCTCATGCCAAATAGAGAACATTTGCTTGCCCAAACCTACATCAAACACCTTCTGGCAAAAACTTAAACTACCTATTTTGGCCATTTCCACTAATCTCCTTGAGTCCAAATTTGTAGCACAACCTCATGTGATACTCCTTTAACCCCCTGCATCTTTCCCTACAAGAGAAGCCATGATGAAGGGGGTGAAAAGCTCTTTTTTCTTCTCTGGACAACATCATTTTCACTCTCTCTCCACCCCTCCTCTCTTCTACTGGATCCCCAAGGCATCCAATGACATTTCCACTTTGTTTACTCCCTCCCAGTGCCCCCAGACACAAGTGGCCACACGAGGACGCGGGAAAAAGCCGCACATGCCGGCCAAAGACGCGCTCTGGAGCATGCTACCGTGCTCCCGACTGTTGACAACGTGCTCCCGTCCATCTCGGGCCGCCCGAGCGCGCCAGTCGACGTGCCTCGGCGCCCGCATCACGCCAGCAGGTCTCCCACTTGCTCCCGCGCCCTCCTCTCTCCTCTGCAGCCCGCGTCAGAGCGCCGCCGCTCGGCCAATGCTCGCGAAAGCCCGTGGCTCCACCAGCAGCTCGCCCGCTCTCTCTATCCCTTCCCTGCACCCAACACCACGCCCACAAACGCCTCAGACAGTCCCTCACCCTCTCTCATGGCCGCCCGAGCCGTTGTCGCGGCCACCCATGCGCCGCGTCCACGGTGAGCCATGGCTTCGCCATGTAGAGCCTCCCCAGGCCTCCCTCTGGATCCCCTTCGCCCTCTCTCCCTCCCAGCGACCCACTGGACGAAGCCAAACCTCTCTCCCTCCGTTGCTCCCCATGGCCGGAGCCGAGCTGCCGGACTCCACCTAAATTTGCACCCACCGCTCCTCCTCCTCCCCTCTAGACTGCACCAGAGCATCTCCACCATCACCGCAAGCCATCCCGCGCTTCTCCCTCTCCTCCCCGTGATCGTGCCATCGAGTTCCATCATCACTGTCAGCCTCGTCCAGCACGGTCGACGCCCTACTCAACCCGGTGGCCCTGGGAGACCGTGCCACCCACAGTTGGGTGCGGCCGGGTCCCCCGAGCACGCCGGTGGGCGGAGCATCGCCCGAGATGCCCTGCAGCACTGGCAAGTCGCCGTCGACACCGCCCCTATTGAGCGGGAGGTTGGGGATGAACCCGACAGGCGGGACCCGCCTGTAAGCCACCGGGCAGCCAGGCCTGCGCACAAGTGGAGGCGGCTTCTCCTCGGTGCGCCTCCCTGCAGTGAAAATGCCCATGATAAGTGCGCCTTCGAAGTGGCCCAAGCACCTGCGCGGCCGAGCCACCGGGCCGGACCACTGTCTATCTGTCGCCCCATGCGCAGGATAAGGTTAAAGCCTTATTCCCTTTTTCTTTTCCAGTCAACTTCAAAAATCCATAAATAATTCAACAGAGCTCCAAATTTGATGATTGAAATTTGTAGTAGTTCATAAATTCAAGATCTATCACATGGTGTTGTTTGCACATTTTTCCAGGAAACTTTTCTTCACACAAATCCAATAAAACCCCATTTTCCAATTCTATGATGAACTTTAGAAAATCACAAAGAGATCAAAAGTTATTCAAATGCCATGATTCAAGATTCTAGATACTTCTAAGTTCATAACATAGTTTTTCAACATTTTTCCTAATATTTTCTGTGCCACACAATAAAATGAGCCATTTCTTCATAATAGTCCACTTTGCAAATTCATAGGAAATTCATTTGAACTCCAAATCCAGTGAAACCAACTCCTAGATGCTTCTAAAATCATGGTTTGTTAAATGGGTGCCTTTGCTCATTTTTCAAAAATATGTTTCTGTACACTTCTTAGAAATCCATAAACCCCTTGATTCCATCATATCAAAACGTTTAGAAATATCCACTGACCAAATTCCATTGAAACCAGTCTGGTTAATTTTGATATAACCAGAGATGTCCTAGAAAAGTCAAATCAATATTTTTAGAGCACTTTTATTTTTCTGCCTTGTTGTGTTGCTTATTATGGTTGCTTTCAATGATAGTTGACGAAGTAGATGAAATGCTTGGAGTTGGACCAGAGATATTTGAAGACCTCGAAGACATTGTTAAAACAGGCAAGCAACCCTTTGACCATGTCTAAGGAACCCTTTTTATGCATGTCATATAGCACCATATTGTTGTTGCAACGGAATCATGATGAGGTGGTAACCACCTTGATGAGTTACCTCTGTTACTTCCTTGTTGATACTTGCATTATGCATGACCCTACCTTCCTATGAGGGTTATGCCGGTGGGAGTAGATAGGATGCTAAAGTAGTTGCTACGCAAAAGGGACAGGAATATGCATGGTGATGGGAGCAAGATTGTTTTCAAAAGACTTTTCGAAAACCCTGTCGGGTGCCACTTATGACCGAAGGAGATAATGAGTTGGGTAACCACTTGATGAATAAGTGGTGTACCGAGGCAAGTGTGTGTGTTTTTTTCAAAACGGATTGGTTTAAGTTGTGACCGTTATTCCAACCTTACATGCGCAACCACTCTACCCTTATATGGGAAAGGGCATTATTGATTACCAAGGTCGATACTAGCTTGGAGCCCGCATTACTTGTGACGGGAGAGTTGTTGTTGCGCTCTCTCGGGACGGGATCGTGCCAGGTAGGGCGGCCATGACTGTTTTCACAGGGCGCCGGACACATCATTGGTACCCCGTGCTTGTGGTATGTGATGAATATGGGAGCGAGGCTCCACAATTTTAAGATGTGAAATTTTGGGCACGGGGGTTACTACCAATCGAGTGGACTCTATGTTTGTGTCGTCTAGGGAAAGATAGTGATTGGGTGCTTACCCCGGGTACTTGAGGTATCGCGAGTCATGGGTGACACGGAAGTTCCTCGGATCTTGTGGGTAAAGTGTGCAACCTCTGCAGAGTGTAAAACTATTCGAATAGCCGTGTCCACGGTCAAGGACAGTTGGGTTACCGCTCTCGGGCTACGTCCACTTGTTTACAAACCAGGGTGTGTGGGAAGAACTATTTGGGTTTAGTCCAAGGACTTGATATGGATGAGTTGGGTTGGAGCCCACTCCCTTTATATTGATATCTGTAACCAGTTCCTAAGGTTACTTGAATTCATATGATGCATGTTTTATCAGTTGTTGAACATGTCATAACACAACAAAATTAACTTTCTGCAAAAACATTTACCTACGTCATGCATTGTTGTATCTTGAGCCAAAACATGGGTTGCTTGCAAGTACATTCAAAGTACTCATTGGCTTGCCACTGGTTATTTTATTGGCCAGGCATGAAAGAATAGGATATGATGAATAATACTTCGGTAACAAACATGCGAGCTAGGACGCTTCACAGTCAGAATGCCTGTAGGGTTAAGGCAGATGGCATGGGTCCAAGTTATCGACGAAGATTTCCGCTGCGAAGTTATACTCAAGACTCGACCATAACAGTCATAATTTATGTAAGATGGTATGTATGGATGTAAGACTCTTGTTATTCAGCTTCTGTGTGTTCAGTGAGCATTGATCTCTGGGATCACTGTACACATGCATTTGGTGATCACGGCTTACGAGTCGAGGTCCCCACAGAGCTAGTATTAGAGCCATCCTGACTGTAGGAAGCCTTAGTTAGCATGGTTGTTAGTTAGGGTAAAACTTTTTCCTAAACTATTACTAGTTTTCAAAACTATCTATACTTCTTTTCCCCTCTGAGTTTTTCTGAAAAACTAAGGTATATTTTCCCTATTGATCTCCTTCCCTTCAAAACTATTGCAAAGGGTCGCTAGCACCCTCAAGCCTCTGACCATAGGATTCCTTGTAATCCTCATAGATAGCCTAGAAGGAGTACACCTTGCCAAACACTCACCCACCTCTTCTGAACACAAGATTGGTGACACCACAGGAAGACGATGCCAATAGGAGATACGCCTTCGAGGAACGAGGACATGAAGACCCAATGGATGGTGACGCCTTTGAATTTGCCCCGGGATGATACAACCTTGTCGTATGATGATCAGGGTGTAAGATATGCAAGATCATGATATACATCGCTAATAGAGCAACATGTCCTTACTGTTGTTGTATTGGCAAACCACCGGTGGATGAGAACCTCGCCATTTGGTCCGCCTCACTATTGTAAGCAGCAGAACGGTTCTCCTCATCCCCCGCTCTTGGTGTCGATGTTGTCACCAATGTAACCGACATGTTGGACCTCTACTATACCTTGTCAATGTCATTGCATAAAGGATTACTGTCAGTGTTCTGGGAACGGGGGTCCCCATACTTGCCTGCTTGTGGCCTGCGGCGTGGCTCAAGTGGGGGCCCAGCGCGGCCCATCTTCATTAGCGCAAGCTCAAGACCCTCGCGAGGGGCCAAGACTTATGGGGCCGATGACAGAGAGCTTCCTCTGAGGCAGCCTCATCAGGCAGGCTCGCGAGGAGGCAGAGAGATCAAGGCAAGGCTACCTCGCAAGGAACCC
Source organism: Triticum aestivum (assembly GCF_018294505.1). Classification (NCBI taxonomy): domain Eukaryota; kingdom Viridiplantae; phylum Streptophyta; class Magnoliopsida; order Poales; family Poaceae; genus Triticum; species Triticum aestivum. The sequence goes on along the minus strand of NC_057809.1, from coordinate 322,129,816 downwards.
ATGACGCAAGCCATGACGTTCGAAGACCAGGTGGGCGCCAAGCGGGCGCCGACCTGCGCAGTGTCCTTGTTTCCCCTTTGGTGCAAAGGGGGCAAGCACAGGCCAAGGCATCAGGCAAAGGTTACCATTCCGGTGCAACGAGACCAAGACCAGCAGAGCGGCAGGACGGAGATCACCATGGACCCCAAGACAGTGTCATCACATGTACTTTTGGCAGCCGAAGACCACCTTTGGTTAGGATAACTTGTACTAGATGTTCCCCTTCAAAATGGCCAATTGTTGGCGCCCTTCCCACTCATTATTTTTGGGAGAGGCCCAGGGCCTCTATAAATAGAGCTAGCCACCACAGAGTAGATAACGGACAGGAGGGACCGAAAAAGAGAGATAGAGAGAGAGAGAGGCGACTGAACTCACCCTAGCAGTTCATCGCACCAGCTCAAGAACACCTCTCGCGAGGCTGTTCTTCCCTTGTACTGTTCCTCATCAGCCCCTGAGGCAATCCACCACACCACACACTGGAGTACGGTATTACACCACAATGGTGACCCAAACCAGTATAAATCTTGTGTCCCTTGTGTCGTTCGTTGTTTTCAGCTCAAATTACGCGAGGAGATTGGACGTAGATCGGTAGGGGAGAGATCTCTGCGCGCACCCCAGTGTTCGAACCTCAAGGGTCTGCCGGAACCCGAAATCCGACATTTGGCGCGCGAGGTAGCATTGCACCGGAATCCTTCTTCCTCCGCATCACGTTCCGTCGCCTCGCCATTCAGATGTCAGGCGACCCGGCTGCCAACGCCGACTGCTGGGCAGCGTGGCCCGCCCATGCCGTGGCACCAGCCCAGGGCGACCTCAACCTTGCGCCTCAGGCAGCCCGCGCTCCGCAGGGTGATGTGGGGTGCGGGCAACACGGCCAGACGCCGCCTGCCCTCACACCACGGCAGGTGCGGGCCGCAGCAAGGGCCTCGGACCACGCCGTGGCCACAGCGCCGTACACCCGACAGAAGCAAGCAAACTCCAGGGCCACGCTCACGGTGGCCCGAGAGCTGCTACGGTGCCAACTACTAGAGGGCGGCCGTGACGTGTTGTTGGAGTGAGTAGCCGAGCTCCTGGACGCCGCCGCCTCAGGAACACCTCCTTTCTGCGTCCAGCTGCCACCCCAGACCCAAGGCGGGCCGCATGGTGGCATCATGCGCACGCGCGCAACTTCCGGTGGACTCCAGGGCCCGTCGAGCGCCAACACCTCCGCCGGCACCAGGCGAGAAGTCATGCCAGCCCCCTCTCAGGCTAGCGAGGGGGTGCACGCCGCGGCCTTCGGCCTCGGCATACCGTCGCGCCATCACCCCAAAGACGGTGCTCCAAGCCAGGCTGCGTGGCATACGGGATGCTACGGCGAGGCACACGGGGTAGTGACCCCAGAAGCTTATGTGCCCCGCATGGTGGATCAGGGGTGCGCACTGGAAGAAGATCATGGATCATTCCTCGGGCCAGGCTGAGGCGAGGAGACGCTAGGAGCTGAGCTCTTTCAGGAACCCCAGGAGAACCTCGACGACCGCACCATCGGCGGCAACTATCGGGTACCACTCATCCCTCAGGAGCAAGCTTATGCTAACCATGGGTCGCAGGAGATACAGGTCTCCGCAGCGGGTGGCTGCCCCAATTCTGCAGCCTCATACCCCTCAGGAGGAGGGCGCATGGGGCTCCAGGAGAGGGGCCGAGATTCGGGTTCGTCACCGCGGCGGTCGGAGCAAGGCGTTCTCTAGAGGTAGGCCCCCTGTCGGGGAGGTGCCCCAAGGCCTACCCCTGGCAGGGGACGCGTGGTCGTCGGGGGAACCGCTGGCGACTGCTCTGCCTCATTGGCGTCGTCCTGGTTTCCGGTCGCCGTCGATGGCGGCAGAGTGTGGCGCAAGGCGGGGCCCTCGTCTGGCGATATGAAGCAAGGCCGGTACCTGTGAAGAAGGCCCAGTGCCTATGAAGCTCGCCGCCCCGTGACACTCTCACGTAATAATGAGTGGGGCTGTACACGCCCTGGAGTCTCCGGAGAGCCGCCCTCGGGCCTCGGGGGCTCCCGCCCACGCCCAGTGGCAGCACTTAGCTCTGCGTTGGTGAGAAGATGTCGAATACTAGACTAGGTGCCGGACGCAGCCTTTTGCTTTTTGCCTTTCCTTGTTGACAAGTTCTTCGATTTGGATTTAAGTTGGATTTGAGCTCGATGCTTTCGTGTGTTTGGGGGGAAGGGGTGTTTAGTCTCATTCGAGCAATCTCTCGCGTTCTAGTTTTGGCTTTGTGTCCAAGTTTAACATCGGCTGCCCCCCTCGCGAGCCCCTCGCGAGCCGGGCCGGGCCAGGCCCGTTCACAACCAGGACCACTCTTACCACACCCTTTCTGGAGGTTTTTGTCGCGGGATCCACAAGTTAATCAGAAGACACCTGAGGTGCAGCGGCCCCCGCAGGCCCGCTCGGGACTCGTCGGGGTCGGAAGGTACACAAGTCAGCTGACCCATCACTGGGCCATCTGCTAAGTTCACACGCAACATTATGCTTACCAGGGTACTAATTGCAAACCTTTACATGAGGGGCTTCCCCTCCCAAAATGCTCTTACATCCTTCAGGGCCAAGCCAGAACTTTCTTCGTGCAGGTTAAACAGCAGTGACACGCGGTCAGTCGGACATATCACTCACCACGTCGCCTTCATTGGTGCCCACGACCACGCCGTCGTCATCAGATGCAAAGGCCCTGACGAGGGCGTCCACGTTGTCCTCCACCCACCGCGCCAGGTCGCCCTGGACGGCAATGGGCACGGGTGCGATGGCAACATCAAAGTCAAAGTGGGGTCCCTGTCCTGCAGATAGCTGAAGACGCGGGAGAAGGCACGCCCGAGCAAGGCTCGGCTCCTCTCTTTGACAAGACAACGGGACCTCTCGGACCGGTTCTCTAGAAGCGTCACCACATCGGTGAAAAATTGGAGGTTGCCGGCGTAGTTGACCTCGTGCGTGTCAGGACCCCGATTCTAAGTCACACCGATCTTGCCTGTAACACCTCATATTACTTTGCGGCCTCACGCACGATATTCCCACGGGTGTCACCTTACCATGGCCTAGGACCGTTTGCGCCTTTTGGCTCACGTATATGATAGTGTCGCTAGCATCCATATGATAGAGAACCCGGGCCGACATGACTAGTCGTGAACATGAAATGGCACTAACTTACGGGAACAGGCATACATGAATCAACATCGAGCATGTCGGTCAGCAGCGTGTGAATCCGTGTTGTAGCACTAGGCTAACAGGACTCCGGGAACCCGGGCTGTAGCAGGCTAGGTAGGACTCCGGATGTCACCGCATGACATTTCCCCGAAGGGACAGACACAGGAACAAAGTGAATCACATGCCGGCCAGCCAAGTGTTTCGGAGCAGTAGTGCTGGGCTAGCAGGACTCCGGTGAACCAGGATGTAGCGGACTACTATGGCTCATGGAAGCACAAGACTACATTTCCCCATAAGAGAGGCTACCAAGGATAAACAACTAGGTTGTCAGATCCCACACATACCAAGCATTTCAATCATACACACAATATGCTCAATATGTGCAATACAACATGGCATCACAACAAGACTCTACGACTAAGAGTATTTATTCATTAGGCTCTGAGGAGCGAGATATTACAAGCATGGGTCTCATGACCCAACATACAGAGCATACAAGCCACAAGCACATGCGGAAGCTTAACATGTCTGAGTACAGACATCTATAAATGAAAAAGGCTGAGAAGCCTGACTATCTACCAGATCCTGCCGAGGGCACAAGATCGTAGCTGACGTAACAAGCTAAACATCGAAGTCCACGTGGAACTACTAGCGAGACTGAAGTCTCTCTGCAAAAACATAAATTAAGCAAACGTGAGTACAAATGTACCCAGCAAGACTTACATCAGAACTAACTACATATGCAATAGTATCGATAAAGGGGTGGTGGAGTTTAACCGCAGCAAGCCAGCTTTGACTAGGTGGCTATCCTGAACTACGACTGCAAGTAACTCTTTTGAAGTGGCGCACACGAGTCCACATATTCACCATAATAATACACCACTATGGATCCGCTCCCGTCTCCCTACGAGAACGCCAACCATAGCACTCACGCTTATCTTGCGCATTTTAGAGTATCCACTTTCACTTGTCTATGAACTATGCAAGGGGTCCAAGTTTCCATATCCGAGGAATCCGGCTATTCGAATAGATAATGATAACACTACAGGGGTGTACTTCTTCACACACGCTCTCGCCACTTATCGCCCTGTACACGTCATGTACCTCGGCAACCTTCAAGCGGAAGCCGGGCGAGGGAGTCGGCCACGACCTGACTAACCAACAAGTCTCTAGTCCAGGTTTATCGCATATTCGGGTTCCATCTGCAAGGAGATCCGGCCGGGGTGTCGCTCACGGCCCCAAACGATGTGAGTAGGGTTCCCAAGCCCGCCATCCGGGTGCCACTTGGTACACCGTGCCACTGTTCCTAGTCTGTCCCAAGCCCACCTGTACCGGGTGCCACTTGGTAGACTACTAACACTACGTACAAACACCAGAAACTAGTTGCAACTCCTGGACAGAGATCGAGTTGATTAATAAGTCGAGAGGGACCGAGTTACCGGAACCTAATGTGTGGTAGTAACTGTTCATGGATCACAAACACAGAACTCAGTTCCTGAGAACGGCTGCAATGAGACAACCCACCATGTACACCTACATGGCCTCTCACCGCTACCTTTACCAAATCGTGTTCACACATTTAGCTCTCAACGGTAGGACATGTTCACCACGTTCCAATTCATTCTCGATGAATCAAACCTGACTCAACTCTAAGCAGTAGCAGGCATGGCAACAAGCATGAATGAGTAGGCACATCAGGGCTCAAACAACTCCTACTCATGCTAGTGGGTTTCATCTATTTACTGTGGCAATGACAGGTCATGCAGAGGAAAGGGGTTCAACTACCACAGCATGTAACAGTTGAATTGGTGTTGTCCTTAATGCAGTAAAAGAGAGCAGGAGCGAGAGAGTGGGATTGTATCGGAATGAACAAGGGGGTTTTGCTTGCCTGGCACTTCTGAAGATAATATAGTTCTTCATCAGCATCATCGATCACGTCGTCGGAAACATCGTCGACTGAGAGGGGACGGTTACCGGGAAACAGAGAAGGACACAATCAATGCAATGCAACAACATGATGCATGAATGTGACATGGCAATATGTTGTTGATTGGCCTAATGCAACTAGCAACAAGTTAAATGGAGTTGGTTTGAACACTAGGTTCAAATTCAAACTCCATATGTGCTTTACTAAATGCCATTTATTTGAATTGTCCTAAATAGAGGATATAAGTTGCTCTAACATGCATGAAAATTTCATAAACAGATTCTTTGGATTTTTTTGATCATTTTTCATATATAATTTGTTTCATTTGGAGTTACGGTTGATTTTCTATGATTTTTAAAAGTTTTAACTATTTTCTGAAAATAATAAATCATTTCAGATTTATTTAAATTCCAGAAAGGAATTATTACGTCAGCATGACCTCACAGTGATGTCAGCAGGTCAACGGCTCGGTCCAGGTCAAACCTGACGTGTGGGGTCCACACGTCAGTGACACAGTTAACTACCAGGGTTAATTAAATTAAACTAACCTTATCTAGATTAGTTAAGGCATGGGTCCACATGTGAGTGGCACTTGCTCTAATTAGTGATTAAGATAAAACTATTAGGGTACTGGGCCCACTAGTCAATGACTATACTAATTAATCTAAGTTAGTTAGCACTAACCTAAAACTAATTAGAGATTAACATGGCGGGCCCGCGCGTCAGTGTCCCTGGGAGGTCAAACAAGGTCAGACGGGGTCAAACCCTCGGGTCAACTCGCCGGAGTTGACCCACAGCTCATTGCCGGCGAAGCCCGAGACGGCGGAGGGGATCTGAAATTGCCCACGGTCGACCAAATCAGCCGCGGTTTGGTCCTACACGTAGCTGGGGCTCGTGCGCATTCAGCGGTGGCAGTGAGAGGGCGCGAGGTGGTCTATAGCGGCGGCAGCGGCGAGCTGGGCGGCGGCCGGAGCTCGGCTGCCGACGGAATCGATGACACGGCGCGCGGGAGGACCAGAGAGGGGGGAGGGAGATGCAGGCGGTGCCGTGGCGCTCTTGGCGCCCTCCAGCAGCAGCGGCGGCAAGAAGGAGGTGGCCGCGCACGTGCTGGCGTGCGGAGTCCACGCGCCCCTGCCTACTGGCGTGAGGTAGGGGATGACTGGCGTCTCCAGTGGGCTGGGCGGCTATAGTAACGGGCTGGCCAGGTAGGCTACAGGTAAGTTTGTGTTCTGTTTTATTTTCCTTCTGTTTTTTTTGTTTTTTTAATCTCTTTTGCCACTGTTTTCAAATAGAACAAACCCAAAACCAGTGACAAAAATCCCCTAAATATTTATATGCTGCACAGTGGAGTTATCCAAAAGCACATAAACTCATTCAAAGTTATTTGAAATTATATTCCATATGTTAGGAATATAAATCCAAATCCAAATAAAATATTGATTAAAAATCAGAGCCCAAATAATTCCTTAGAAATGTTCCAAAATTTTTGTTTGAATTATAACTCTTTCCAAATTTCTCAAAACTATTTCTAGGGTATTTTGGGTTCACTAATTACAATTTTAGGGTTCTTGCCCCTTCATTAAAATGATTTCTGAGGCTTTCAGCTTTCCCCAATTCAACTTTCAGAAATTTAAACATGATTCATGCAAGATGCAAACACTGGGCAGCACCAGAAGCTAGGGATGTGATAGTGCGACTCACTAGCGGCAGCCTCACAGATATAGCCCAAAGTTGTGTTGGCCCTCTTTCGGAGCGTTTGAAGTATGGGGGCATGCACATGCTCCAGAACCCGCCGCCGACGAAGCTCGCCCTCACTCCGCTGCGCGACGGCGTCGGCATCATCAACCCTCTGTTGAAGAAGAAGCTGCTCGGCCCGGGAAGAGGACAGCTCCTCCTGCGCCGTGCTGAGGGCGGCTGCGGAGGAGTCCGCACGCCGCGTCCCTTCGGTCAGTTTGGCCTTGAGGGTTGCGTTCCTACCCTCGGCCTCGACCTTGATCAGCCCCAACCTCGTCTCATATTCACGCTCGAAGGCTGAGCAAGCTTCCGCCACGCGGCGATCGACTTCTTCCTGGGCCCAGGCTTTGCGCGCGGCAATGTCATCCTCCGCCCGGGCCACCAGGCGCTCCCTCGTCTCCAACCGCTCAAGGTCAAGGTTGCGCTCGGCGGCCTCCAGCATCAGCACCTCCTCGCGCTTCAGAAGCTCCGCCCGGTCAACAGAGGCCACCCCCATCGGCTCAAAGGCCGCCTTGCGCAATTCCACTTGCTGCTCTAGGGAGTTGCTCCAGGCTTGGAGCTCCCATGTGCGCTCCTCCGCATCCTTGCGCCGTCGGTCTACCTCCTGAGCCTCCTCAACAGCCAGGGAGCAGGCCTCCCGCAAAGCTACCAGCGATGCTTCAGCCTTCGCATTGTCAAGATCACGTTGATGACGCGCGAGGGCGACGGCTACCTTTAGTTTGCGCCTCTCCTCAGCAAGGCGCAAACCTTCGGCCTCGAGGCGCGCATCCTCGTCAGCAAGCTGTGCCCTGATCCGGCTCACCGCATCCGCAGCCCTCTAGAGGAACTCTTCGCGGAGGACGCGTCTCTCCTGAGCGCGCCTAAGCATGTCTTCTGTATCACCCTCTTCCACCGGAGCATGCAGAGGGCCCTGGGGCGGCTGGCCCCCTCCCGGCGCGGTGCTGGCACCCTAGTCATCGCCAGATGGACCTCTCTGGGAATCCGGCCTGGCGTCGGTCCACCCACGAAAGAAGAACCAAAGACAGACCTCAGCCATTCACCATCTATGATCAGAGGAGGAACGCGGGGCAAGCCAGATGTGCCCAAGGAGGACTCATGAAGAAAGGATAGCGGGCGCGCGGGCTTGAGGTGCCCTATGGAATGGACCACTCCACCAACTGATCCGGCTGCAGGGGTGCCGCTCGAGCTCGGTGAGCCCAGAGCCAGCGGAGAAGGCGAAGCTTGGGAGGATGGCTCCCGGGCTGGCTCGGCAGGTTTCGCAGGGCAGGGCCTAAAAGGACCACAATCAGTCGCAGGGATAGCAAAGCGAACAAGCAAGGAAAGAAGAAGACTTACTCGTCCATGGCAAAGTACTTCCTGCGCTTCAACAAGCGGTAAGGGCGGTCTTTGCCACCCAAGGCCTCCTTCCTCTTGCGGAGGGCCTCGAGGTCTACGCGGAATCGACCCAAGCGCCGGGAGGACAGGTTAGCCCCTGGTGCAGAAGAAGCGTTAGGATGATCAGCGCTGGAGGAGTTAGCTTGGGGGGCGCCGTCAGGCGCCGCCTCGCGAGGAACGGCCGGGGGCTCAGGAGCCCGGCGTCAGGAACCACAGGCCGCAACTCCGCACTTGCCGCCGCTCCAGGGTGGGCCTCGGGAGACACCACCTTCAAGACTTCTCGCGGCGTCGGCACCTCGACATCGGTCGCCTTAACTCCCGCCGGTTCTCGTCTCCTCGCCCTGTCACCCAAGGAAGGATTGCTATGGGCAGCAGGGGAAGCAACCACGGCGGCTGGGTTCTCGCGGTAAGCCAGCAGGGCGCAATCCCCACTCGTCGAAGCTGGGCATCTGCCTCACAAAATTGGCCCTGCCGGAGCAAAGGTACAAGAGGATGCCATTACTCCGAAGGCTGCCTAGGGAAGGATCGCCAGTCAAGACCTTGAGCACCGTCTGCAGCACTTGAGGCGCCAAGTCCTCCTCCTGAAGCCGCATGCCATCTCTATGCCCCGCAAAGTCCCACATCCGGCGAGAGTGGCGCTGAAGAGGAGCAAAGCGACATTGGAGGAACTCCTTCACCACCTTGGGCGCTGTCACATTGAGCGCCCTCAAACTCTGGAAGCGGCGCCAGACGAAGGTGAGCCGGGAGCTCGCGAGCACCTCATGGTCCCAACCCACATGAGGAACAGCAGGAGAGGTCGGGTGTGAGAGCAGAGGATTGGGCACTCCAACGTCCACGTACAGCCACCGCTCTCTGAACCTGGCCTCAGGAGGAGCAAGGCCGAAGTCGATCCCTGAAGCTGTCGTCTCTAGCATGGCGAAGAAGCTCACGCACCCTGAGCACTGAGTGGGGTCGCTCATGCGCAAGGAAAAGAAGTGGCGCAGCAGGGCAACGGAAGGAGGTATGCCTAGCATCGCCTCGCAAACAAAAGCAAAGACAGCCAGAAGGGTAATGGACTCCGGCCCGAGGTGCATCATATGGATCTGATAATGGGAGAGCACCGCATTGAAGAAGGCGGAAAAGGGGGGAACCAGACCCGCCCATAGAGCATCGGCGAACAATCGGACCTCTGTGACGATCCTATCAAGGGAGGCATGGGACACAGGCCAGGGCGTGGTCCTGCCGCACTCATTGATGATAGTTGCAAGGGTGGAGCCGACCTTGTCCAAAGCTTCTGGATTGAGTATGATCGACCGGGCGACGGCGGGGGTCGAGGCTGGAGGTGTGCGGGGCGAAGGCGCGGGCTTCTTTCCCCTTCCTTTCTTCGTCGGTGCCATGCCGGTGAAGAGGAGGAAGAAGTCGAGCCGGATTGGCGGCAGAGGCTGGAGCACAAAGAAGAAGGAAAGGTAGGAAGCAAGCGTGCAGTGGAAAGGAGGAACAACTGTGTGCAACTACGGGTCCGCTTAGCCGGGCGCGTAACAAGGCATCGTGGGGAAGCGCAGACGTCCACAACCAATCAATCGCCACACGGCGCCCAAGGCCGCAGGCTTTTGGGGCCCACGGCGCTTCGCGCTCGCCCTTCGCTTCCCTGCTAGGCCAAGCCCGGGCGGGCCTTGGGCCCAGGGGCTACTGTCGGCGTTCTGGGAATGGGGGTCCCCATACTTGCCTGCCTGCGGCCTGCGGTGTGGCTCAAGTGGGGGCCAGCGCGGCCCATCTTCATCAGCACAAGCTCAAGACCCTCGCGAGGGACCAAGCCTTGCGGGGCGGACGATAGAGAGCTTCCTCTGAGGCAGCCTCATCAGGCAGGCTCACGAGGAGGCGGAGAGATCAAGGCAGGGGTACCTCGCGAGGAACCCGTGACGCAAGCCATGACGTTCGAAGACCAGGCGGGCGCCGGCCTACGCAGTGTCCTTGTTTCCCCTTTGGTGCAAAGGGGGCAAGCACAGGTGTGACGCCCCGAGATCGATGTGCCAGGTGTCTTCCAGTTATTCGCAGTTGTTGTCTTGTCATTGCTTGTGTGTCATGCTTTGCATATCATGTCGTCTTGTCCATTTCATTTGCATACATGTTCGTCTCATGCATCCGAGCATTTTCCCCGTTGTCCGTTTTTCAATCCTGCGCTCCTATGTCACCCATTGTCCCTTTCTACCTCTTTTCATGTGCGGGCATTAAACGTTCTCGGATTGGACCGAGACTTGTCATGCGGCCTTGTTTCACTACCGGTAGACTGCCTGTCATGTTTCGTGCCATTTGGACTTCGTTTGATACTCCAACGGTCAACCGAGGGACCGAAAAGGCCTCGTGTTTGTTGCAGCCCAACACCCCTCCAAAGTGGCCCAAAACCCACCAAAACCTCCTCCATCATCTAGAGCGTTCGATCACGATCGCGTGGCCGAAAAACGCACCTCATTTGGAGCTTCCTAGCTCCCTCTACCTCTATATATAGACCCCTCCTTTTCATTTTCGGGTCTTCTCCCCCGAAACCCTAGATCTCACCTCTCTCTGCGCCGCCGGACATGTCCGCCCGCCGGCGGACGCGTCCACCACACCGCCACGTCGCCCCGGCCAACTGGGAGGCGACACGTCAGCCGCGCCACCGCTCCCAGCCTCTCACGGCGCGCCACATGCCTCCCCAGTGCCCCACTTCGTCGCGGGCCCACCGAGCCCATCTGAGGCCCACGCGGCCCAACCGCTCACTGCCGCCAACCGCTCGCCTCCCGCTGCGTGCCTCGCCGCCTCAGGAGCCGTGCCACCGCAGAGCGCCTTGTCGCCGGAGTCCCGTCGCCGGCTGACCGTTCCAGCTCGAGCACTCCGCAACCGCCGCTCGATCTCGCCGGTCACCAGCGCCTCGCCGGAGGTCGCCTTCCTCGCTGTCGTTTCCCTCGTGCGCCGCACGTCTCCTGTTGCTCCGCCGTGCAAGCACCGCTCCAGCGCCAAGCCTGCCGCTCCACCATGCCTCGCGCACCGCCGTCTTCCTCGCCGCCCTTCGCCGGATCTCCTCCGTCGCCGCGTCCTCGCCCCGATCTCCTCTGACCCGCGTCGTCGAGCTCCGTCAGCCCAGGGATCGGGCCCCGCAGCCCCGGATCCGCCGGCCTCCGCCCGCAACTCCATCTCCGGCCTCCCTCCTCCTCGCCGGCGCTTCGCCGTCCTTGTCCCCGCCACCGGAGTCGCTTAGGCCAGCCTCCTTCTTGCCTCCTGTGAACCAGAGCCGTCGTGGACCGGTGAACCGGCCGGTTCGCTGAGGAACCCGGTCCGGTCAACTCGGTTCGTGCCCGTCGCCCGTGAACCGCCCTGGAACGCCCCGGTTTTTCACCTTCAAGTCCAAGCCAGCCCATGGGACCGAAGTGAGCTCTCCCATCCTATTCCCCGCCTGGGCGTGTTTTATCTATCCATCGCCCATGTGATTTTGTCAAGTCCCAGATTCCAGTAATTTTTATGCACTTTTCATTGCATCATAACTCATCATCCGTAGCTCTGTTTTGCGCGTGTAGCATATCGAAATGTTCGTCTCGATGAGTACATCATTTCATCTCACTGCATCATTTTGATTTGAGCTCATCTTTATGCCCGAAATGCTGTTGGAAGAGGGCTATGTGATGAATTTGTCAGATCTGTTTCAGCAAATGGCATTTTGTCATTTTTGCCATGTTTAATGTGTGCATGATATGACCCTGAGCTCTACATGTGTTTTGTTATATGCCATGCCGTCTTTACAGTGGTGCTTACCATGTATTTTTGTGATATTTGTGGTGACTAGCACAAGCTTGCAAAGTAGCGTAATCGGTAATGCTGATTTAAAGGACTTAGAATTTCACTAAGTCCTTGTCTTGATTTTGTCATTATGCCATATGTTCATGTTGTTTCGTAGTGATCCGTGCCTCTTTTAAGGATGATCAGTAATGATGTTTTGTTAATATTGTGGTGCTCTATCCATCCATGTCTTTGTTTGAATTTATGGAGAACCCTAGCTAGAGTCAATCAAGCTCTACTTTCGCTATTTCGTGAATCCTGGCAGATTGTTGACTTGTTAGCGATTTTTCCGAGGATGTTTCTATTGATCCGTGCATGCTATGTTGTTTTTCTTGCCTTGTCTAGCTTCTATGCCATGTATTCTTGATGGGTATATGCTGAGTTTGTCATGCCATGCTCTGTAGTGAGTGCATCGAGCTCGTAGTCATGCCTACTCGTTAACTGTTTTGCATGCTCCAGTTTTTCACTAAGTCTGAATCTGTTTATGTTTTGCCATGTTCACATGCTTGAAATTGTATTTTCTGATCCCTTTTGGCTCAAGGTCACTAAGGGACTTTTGTTAACTGCTTTGAGTAGCTTTATGCCATGCCTTGCTTCGCCATTTTATGTTCTTGTAGCATGTAGTTTTCATGCTCTAAATTGTGCTTCCTGATGATAAATTCCAGACTTGTGTTAATTTCACTAAGTCTGAAACCTGTTATCATTAGCACTTTTGCCATGCTTGTTTGAACCTGTTAATGCGTGATTTATCCATATCTCCGTGTTCATCATTTGTTAAGCTTCTTCAGTGGATCCCTTTCATGTATTTTTTTGCCATGTTTGTGTGCTGTAGCATATTTATCTTGTTGAATTTATATGGCTACTTGCTGATTATCGCAGACCGGTGCCATATTTGTTTTGCTTGCCATTTCCAAACCGTGCATCCGATTCCGGCGATCTTTATATCGATTTCAACAAAATCACCTCACCTTTCCAGTGGCACTCTTGGATTTCCAAGTTGAGGCCAGGTTCAATCATTCCTTTGCAAATCATGCATATGCATCGCATACCGCATCCCGCATATCATACCATGTTCATGTGTTGGTTGTTTACTATGTTGTGTGCTTCTTTCCGGTGTTGCTTCTTCGGGTTGGTTCCGGTAAAGTCGCGTTTGTGAGGACCCGTTCGACTACGTCCGTTTGTCTTCTTCATGGACTCGTTCTTCTTCCTTGCGGGATTTCTGGCAAGATGACCATACCCTCGAAATCACTTCTATCTTTGCTTGCTAGTTGCTCGCTCTTTTGCTATGCCTATGCTGCGATACTTACCACTTGCTTATCATGCCTCCCATATTGTTGAACCAAGCCTCTAACCCACCTTGCCCTAGCAAACCGTTGTTTGGCTATGTTACCGCTTTGCTCAGCCCCTCTTATAGCGTTGTTAGTTGCAGGTGAAAATTGGAGCTTGTTCCATGTTTGGAACATGGATATTTTGTTGGGATATCACAATCTCTCTTATTTAATTAATGCATCTATATACTTGGTAAAGGGTGGAAGGCTCGTCCTTATGCCTGGTGTTTTGTTCCACTCTTGTCGCCCTAGTTTCCGTCATATCGGTGTTATGTTCCTGGATTTTGCGTTCCTTACACGGTTGGGTTATAATGGTAACCCCTTGACAGTTCGCTTTGAATAAAACTCCTCCAGCAAGGCCCAACATTGGTTTTACCATTTGCCACCTAGCCTTTTTTTCCCTTGGGTTAGGCCAGCCCAAGGGTCATCTTTATTTTAAACCCCCGGGCCAATGCTTGTCTAAGTGTTGGTCCAAACTAGAGCCCCTTGCAGCGCCACCTCGGGGAAACTCGAGGGCTAGTTTTAGTTGTACGCATTGCTTATCCGGTGTTGCCCTGAGAACGAGATATGTGCAGCTCCTATCGAGATGTCGGCGCATCGGGTGGTCTTGCTGGACTTGTTTTACCATTGTCGAGGATGTCTTGTAACCGGGATTCCGAGCCTGATCGGGTCTTCCCACTAGAAGGAATATCCTTCGTTGACTGTGAGAGCTTGTGATGGGCTAAGTTGGGACACCCCTGCAGGGTATTGAACTTTTGAAAGTCGTGCCCGCAATTATGGGCAGATGGGAATTTGTTAATGTCCGGTTGTAGAAAACCTGAAGTTGATCTTAATTAAAAAACATCAACCGCGTGTGTAACCATGATGGTCTCTTTCCGGCGGAGTCCGGGAAGTGAACACGGTGTTGGAGTTATGCTTGACGTAGGTTGTTCTAGGATCACTTCTCGATCATAGTTGTTCGACCGTTCTTTTGCCTTCTCTTCTCGCTCTCTTTTGCGAATAAGTTAGCCACCATATATGCTAGTCGCTTGCTGCAGCTCCACCTCATACCTTTTACCCTTCCTATAAGCTTAAATAGTCTTGATCGCGAGGGTGCGAGATTGCTGAGTCCCCGTGACTCACAGATACTTCCAAAACAAGTTTGCAGGTGCCGATGAAACCGTGCAGGCGACGCAACCAAGCTCAAGGAGGAGATCTTCGAAGATCTTGTCCTTTGTGTGTTTCGTTCTAGTTGATCAGTAGTGGAGCCCAGTTGGGGTCGATCGGGGATCTGTGTAGCATTTGGGGTAGTCTTCTTTTATTTTGGCTCCATAGCCGGGCCTTGTTTTTAACTGGTTGATGTAATGCTTTATTCATGTAATTGTGTGAAGTGGCGATTGTAAGCCAACTATGTATCTCTTCCCCTTATGTATTACATGGGTTGTTTGCGAAGATTACCTCACTTGCGACATTGCTTTCAATGCGGTTATGCCTCTAAGTCGTGCTTCGACACGTGGGAGATATAGCCGCATCAAGGGCGTTACAAGTTGGTATCAGAGCCTTCCCCGACCTTAGGAGCCCCCTGCTTGATCGAATTGCTGGCGTTATTGAGTCTAGAAATGTTTTGAGTCATTTAGGATTATATATATCGGAGAGTTAGGAATTCTTTTTACTCCTTAGTCCCTTCGTCGCTCTGGTGAGGCACCCTGACGTAAAGTTTTGAATCTTCTCTTCTCAAATTTCACTAAAAAATTAGGATCACGCGGGTATCTTGGAATCGTTCTGATGGTTTTGTGACGAGAACATTGTTCTTGGTGCCTCCTGACATTTAGGGGTTGTGGCAGTGTCCTGGGGAGTTGAGCTCCGAGGTGTTGTCGTCACAATTTTATCGTTGCAATTCTGGAATACCTGAGTTTAGTTTCGCCGACATCGAAAATCTCTTTTATGCAGTTGTTGGTGAGATAACCTCGACGCCACGCAGTACTGGGGCGAGAGTTCGGGATTATTGCCATAACTTGTATAATGGATGCTTTTCGAAGGTTGAGGTAAACAATTTCTGAAGGTTTCTTGGTTATGTGTTGAAGGATGGATACAGCTGGATGTAGGATTTGCTAGTTTTGGGTGAGATATTATGCTTCCCCTGTATCCCCAACACCTGATTGCATAACCGGAAAATTTTCGGGAGTTTATAAGTGGGAATTCAAGTAGCTCTTAGGATATCTTTCCAACGTATGATATGAAATTGGGGTTCGACGTCTAGTGGTCCTCCTATTCACGGTTGGTTTTACAGTGGTCTCATTGTGTCTTAAAGAGTCCTTGGCTATGCCGGCTCGGGGACGCTTCATATGTCATGTGCACTTCCTTGTACATGATGGTGTTGTACGATCGAGCCCGTGTAGGCCCCACCATGAAAACTTCGGACGAAATCTCTATCATATGTTTGTTCCGGCTTATTCTGCAAGCCAATCCTTTGTTTTGTTTTGAGTTGTGGTATTCGAGTTACTTCAAAGTCAATTGTTGATTCCATACCTGTTCCTAAGTGGTGTTCTCATACTCCTATGTGAATACCAATCCTTCATGATAAGCGAGATTGTCATGTCAATCCTTTTCAACCGGTGTGCTTCTCCTCAAGTGGATCCGATCATTTCAATATCAGTAAGATCTATTACTAGTTCTTCTCAACGGCGTTTGTTTCGTCCGTTCTAAGTTGTCTTTGTTTTTTTCCCACCCTCCCACCCTTGTTTGCCTTGAAGGATTCAGATTTCTTAATCACTATCCATTTTATTGATGGAAGTCTCTCCATTCTTTTCCCTTCATGTTCTTATCCGGTGATTCTCATGAAGATTCTAACGGAACCTCAAGTTCATCATTATTCATTCTCTTTCTTCTCCGGTGGAACTAATTCAAGCTTTGTTGATCATATCCTTCCCTCGTTTCAAATGCCTTCTCATATCGGTGCACCTCATAAGATTTCATTTCTCGATATTCAATTCTTCCGGAGTCCTCAAGATATCTCGAAGATTCATGTGTTCACTCTGCTTTCATTCAAGTTTTTTTTCGAGGATGTTATCTCATTCAAGCCTTTTAATTCAACCGGTGCATTCTCTCTTTTAAATCGTTCAACGGTGTTTCTTTTGAGTGGGCCCTAACCCACAGGTCTTTTTCCAGGATCTTACCTTGACTCTTCTAGTTCTCCCGGAGTTATTCTCAAATTCTTTTCCAAGTTTGACGTAAGAATGAATTATCATAAGTCTTATGTTTTTCTCCAAGATCGTCCACATTCTTTTCATCGTTGGCTCAATCTCTTCATTTTTGATTCTTTCGGAGTATCTCAACAATTCACGGTGGTGTTTCTCGTTGTCATTCTCATCATTTGAAGACCAAAGAAGTTTTTTCCTTTCAATCTTGTTCTTTTCTCTTCAAGATTCATGGTTCTAGTTCGAGGCCATCCTCTCATAATTGTTTTGATTCTGAAAATTCTTTTTACCTATCTAGAGCAATTCAAGATTCTTGTCAGTTTGTTATCCGGAGTCCATCAATTCTGGATTTTCATGTCAGCTCCCAGTTATCATTCTCAAATCTTACCGGTGCATCTTTCAAATTTCTCTAATCAGCTCAGGATCTATTCGTTCACTTGTATCTAAATTCTCTCAAGTATCTTCTTTCGTTCTCTTCCCGGCGGTTCTTTATCTTTTATTCGTTCATTTTCAACTTTTTTTACGGTGGTTCATTCAAGATCTCTCTTCCTTGGCTATCATATCAATTCTTTCGTTATTTCAGATTATACCGGTGCTTTGTTGAAGACCTTCTCAAGTTTGATTTATATCTCTCTTAATCTTTTCAACGAGAATAAGTAGTATGCCAAACCCATTGCTTGTCATCAATTTAATTAGTGAAAGATGAGCATAATGTAATTCTTATTCTTGTTTCATCAAGTAAACTCAATTCCCTATTCTGGAGGCTCATCAAATTCGTGATTTCAATTGTCTCATCTTCTCTTTTTCCCAGAGTTCCAACCTTTTTCAATTATTTCACCATGGAGATTCATTTAAATTGGTACACGGATTCACCTTGTGTTTTCAACTTCTCTTTCTTTCCGTTTGATCATTCTTGTGTTTAACGGAGTTCTTCATGGAGGTTCTACATGATGGTTCATCAAGGATTTGATTCCTTCTCGAAGTTTTCATCGAGATTCATTTCTAGGGAGCTCAAGCTTTCTTCTTCTTGCAATCCGGAGTGCAATTCTTTCTACCGTATCATCGGAGGTGGTGTTATGTCGTTCTTGATAATTTTCCTTCGTGTTTCATGATTCACAAGTTATCAAGTATGAGATATTTTAAATCCATCAACCTATTCATTGGAATTATCTTGGGTTATATTTCACCTAAAGCCTTCCCTAAGGTTTGCTGCTATCTATGGTGCTTATAAAGGACCCAAGTTCTTCTTTATCCTTCCGATGAACAAGTTCCTCGTCTTCTTGTTCTTATCAATCCAATATTGTTTTCGTTAGTGGCAGGATTTTACCTCAAGTTCTAGAGATCTTTTCCATAAGCCCACTACAAGCTTACCCTCTTCGTTGTTGTTTTCCCAACAACCCCGTGAAATCCTTTCTTGCAAGGATGCTTTCCGAGTTCAATTGTGGTAGAAGTTGTCATTTTCTTCTTCGCTCTTTTGTTCCGACAATCTACCTTTGATTCTTTCATCCGGAGGCATTGTGATGTTGCTCTTTTCTCTCATCATCTTGGATCGTGTTTTTTTCATGCTTATCCATTTAACCGGAGTGTTCTGTCCTTTTTGCTCAAGTTCTTTCGCCTTATCAAGCCTTGCATCCCTTCTCAACCGGAGTGGTGCCCAAAGTTGTTCTTCCTTGTCCCTCTTTGCTTACAGAGTGTTTTCAACTTCATTTATCTCTGTTGTATTCTTTTCTCGAAATGGTTTAACCTTTTTCAAGGTTCTTTGGTCTCACTCGTTTGTCAAAGGAGCAACTTAGTTTTACCTCTCCTCTTTCTCTTCCGTTGTCCCTCCGGTGCCATTCTAGATCTCGGGACGAGATCCTCTCGTAGTGGTGGAGTGTTGTGACGCCCTGAGACCGATGTGCCAGGTGTCCTCCAGTTATTCGTTGTTGTTGTCTTGTCATTGCTTGCGTTTCATGCTTTGCATATCAGGTCATCTTGTGCATTTCATTTGCATACATGTTCGTCTCATGCATCCGAGCATTTTCCCCGTTGTCCGTTTTGCAATCCGGCGCTCCTATGTCACCCGTTGTCCCTTTCTACCTCTTTTCATGTGCGGGCATTAAACGTTCTCGGATTGGACCGAGACTTGTCATGTGGCCTTGTTTCACTACCGGTAGACTGCGTGTCAAGTTTCGTGCCATTTGGACTTCGTTTGATACTCCAACGGTTAACCGAGGGACCGAAAAGGCCTCGTGTGTGTTGCAGCCCAACACCACTCCAAAGTGGCCCAAAACCCACGAAAACCTCCTCCATCATCTAGAGCGTTCGATCATGATTGCGTGGCCGAAAATCACACCTCATTTGGAGCTTCCTAGCTCCCTCTACCTCTATATATAGACCCCTCCTTTTCATTTTCGGGTCTTTTCCCCCGAAACCCTAGATCTCACCTCTCTCCGCACCGCCGGACATGTCCGCCCGCCGGCGGACGCATCCACCCCGCCGCCACGTTGCCCAGGCCAACCGGGAGGCGACACGTCAGCCGCGCCACCGCTCCCAGCCTCTCACGGCGCGCCACATGCCTCCCTAGCGCCCCACTTCGCCGCGGGCCCGCCGAGCCCATTTGAGGCCCGCGCAGCCCAACCGCTCACCGCCGCCAACCGCTCTCCTCCCGCTGCGTGCCCCGCCGCCTCAGGAGCCGTGCCGCCGCAGAGCGCCTCATCGCCGGAATCCCGCCGCTGGCTGGCCGTTCCAGCTCGAGCACTCTGCAACCGCCGCTCGAGCTCACCGGTCACCTGCGCC
This sequence comes from Triticum aestivum, assembly GCF_018294505.1. Lineage (NCBI taxonomy): Eukaryota > Viridiplantae > Streptophyta > Magnoliopsida > Poales > Poaceae > Triticum > Triticum aestivum. The sequence continues at coordinate 322,110,507 of NC_057809.1, read as the reverse complement.
TCGCCGAAGGTCGCCTTCCTCATCGTCGTTTCCCTCGTGCGCCGCACATCGCCTGTTGCTCTGCCGCGCAAGCACCACTCCAGCGCCGAGCCCGACGGTCCGCCATGGCTCGCGCACCGCCATCTTCCTCGCCGCCCTTCGCCGGATCTCCTCCGTCGCCGCGTCCTCGCCCCGATCTCCTCTGATCCTCGCCGTCGAGCTCCGTCGGCTCAGGGATCGGGCCCCACAGCCCCGGATCCGCCGGCCTCCGCCCGCACCTTCATCTCCGGCCTCCCTCCTCGTCGTCCCCGCCACCGGAGTCGCCATGGTCAGCCTCCTTCTTGCCGCCTGTGAACCAGAGCCGCCGTGGACCGGTGAACCGGCCGGTTCGCTGAGGAACCCGGTCCAGTCAACTCGGTCCGTGCCCGTCGCCCGTGAACCGCCCTAGAACGCCCCGGTTTTTCACCTTCAAGTCCAAGCCGGCCCATGGTCCCAAAGTGAGCTCTCCCATCTTATTCCCCGCTTGGGCGTGTTTTATCTATCCATCGCCTGTGTGATTTTTTGTCAAGTCCCAGATTCAAGTAATTTTTATGCACTTTTCATTGCATCGTAACTCATCATCCGTAGCTCTGTTTTGCGCGTGTAGCATATCGAAATGTTCGTATCGATGAGTACATCATTTGATCTCATTGCATCATTTTCATTTGAGCTCATCTTGATGCCTGAAATGCTGTTGGAAGAGGGCTATGTGATGAATTTGTCAGATCTGTTTCAGCAAATGGCATTTTGTCATTTTTGCCATGTTTAATGTGTGCATGCTATTACCCTGAGCTCTACATGTGTTTTGTTATATGCCATGCCATCTTTACAGTGGTGCTTACCATGTATTTTTGTGATATTTTTGGTGACTAGGACAAGCTTGCAAAGTAGCGTAATCGGTAATGCTGATTTCAGGGACTTAGAATTTCACTAAGTCCTTGTCCTGATTTTGTCGTTATGCCATATGTTCATGTTGTTTCCTAGTGATCCGTGCCTCTTTTAAGGATGATCAGTAATGATGTTTTGTTAATATTGTGGTGCTCTATCCATCCATGTCTTTGTTTGAATTTATGGAGCACCCTAGCTAGAGTCAATCGAGCTCTACTTTCGCTATTTCATGAATCTTGGAAGATTGTTGACTTGTTAGCGATTTTGCCGAGGATGTTTCTATTGATCCGTGCATGCTATGTTGTTTTTCTTGCCATGTCTCGCTTCTATGCCATGTATTCTTGATGGGTGTATGCTTAGTTTGTCATGCCATGCTCTGTAGTGAGTGCATCGAGCTCGTAAACATGCCTACTCGTTAACTGTTTAGCATGCTCCAGTTTTTCACAAAGTCTGAATCTGTTTATGTTTTTGCCATGTTCACATGCTTGCAATTGTATTTTCTGATCCCTTTTGGCTCAAGGTCACTAAGGGACTTTTGTTAAATACTTTGAGTTCCTGTAACATGTAGTTTTCATGCTCTAAAGTGTGCTTCCTCGTGATAAATTCCAGACTTGTGTTAATTTCACTAAGTCTGAAACCTGTTATCATTTGCACTTTTTCCATGCTTGTTTGAACCTGTTAATGAGTGATTTATCCATAGGTCAGTGTTCATGTTTTGTTAAGCTTCTTGATTGGATCCCTGCCATGTATTTTGTTGCCATGTTTGAGTGCTGTAGCATATTTATATTGTTACATTTAGATGGCTACTTGCTGATTATCGCAGACCGGTGCCATATTTGTTTTGCTTGCCATTTCCAAACCGCGCATCCGATTCCGGCGATCTTTATATCGATTTCAACCGAAATCACCTCACCTTTCCAGTGGCACTCTTGGATTTCCAGGTTGATGTAAGGTTCAACAATTCCTTTGCAAATCATGCATATGCATCGCATACCGCATCCCGCATATCATACCATGTTCATGTGTTGGTTGTTTACTATGTTGTGTGCTTCTTTCCGGTGTTGCTTCTTCGGGTTGGTTCCGGTAACGTCACGTTTGTGAGGACCCGTTCGACTACGTCCGTTTGTCTTCTTCATGGACTCGTTCTTCTTCCTTGCGGGATTTCTGGCAAGATGACCATACCCTCGAAATCACTTCTATCTTTGCTTGCTAGTTGCTCACTCTTTTGCTATGCCTATGCTGCTATACCTACCACTTGCTTATCATGCCTCCCATATTGTTGAACCAAGCCTCTAACTCACCTTGTCCTAGCAAACCGTTGTTTGGCTATGTTACCGCTTTGCTCAGCCCCTCTTATAGCGTTGTTAGTTGCAGGTGAAGATTGGAGCTTGTTCCATGTTTGGAACATGGATATTTTGTTGGGATATCACAATATATCTTATTTAATTAATGCACCTATATACTTGGTAAAGGGTGGAAGGCTCGGCCTTATGTCTGGTGTTTTGTTCCACTCTTGCCGCCCTAGTTTCCGTCATATCGTTGTTATTTTCCCGGATTTTGCGTTCCTTACGCAGTTGGGTTATAATGGAAACCCCTTGACAGTTCGCTTTGAATAAAACTCCTCCAGCAAGGCCCAACATTGGTTTTACCATTTGCCACCTAGCCTTTTTCCCCTTGGGTTAGGACAGCCCAAGGGTCATCTTTATTTTAAACCCCTGGGCCAATGCTTGTCTAAGTGTTGGTCCAAACTAGAGCCCCTTCCAGCGCCACCTCGGGGAAACTCGAGGGCTGGTTTTAGTTGTACGGATTGCTTATCCGGTGTTTCCCTGAGAAGGATATATGTGCAGCTCCTATCGGGATGTCGGTGCATCGGGTGGTCTTGCTAGACTTGTTTTACCATTGTCGAGGATGTCTTGTAACCGGGATTTCGAGCCTGATCGGGTCTTCCCGCTAGAAGGAATAATCTTTGTTGACCATGAGAGCTTGTGATGGGCTAAGTGGGTACACCCCTGCAGGGTATTGAACTTTCGAAAGCCGTGCCCGTGATTATGGGCAGATGGGAATTTGTTAATGTCCGGTTGTAGAAAACCTGAAGTTGATCTTAATTAAAAAACATCAACCGCATGTGTAACCGTGATGGTCTCTTTCCGGCGGAGTCCGGGAAGTGAACACGGTGTTGGAGTTATGCTTGGCGTAGGTTGTTCTAGGATCACTTCTTGATCATAGTTGTTCGACTGTGCTTCTGCCTTCTCTTCTCACTCTCTTTTGCGAATAAGTTAGCCACCATATATGCTAGTCGCTTGCTACAGCTCCACCTCATACGTTTTACCCTTCCTATAAGCTTAAATAGTCTTGATCGTGAGGGTGCGAGATTGCTGAGTCCCCATGACTCACATATACTTCCAAAACCAGTTTGCAGGTGCCGATGAAACCGTGCAGGCGACGCAACCAAGCCCAAGGAGGAGCTCTTCGAAGATCTTGTCCTTTATGTGTTTCGTTCTAGTTGATCAGTAGTGGAGCCCAGTTGGGGTCGATCGGGGATCTGTGTAGCATTTGGGGTAGTCTTCTTTTATTTTGGCTCCGTAGTCGGGCCTTGTTTGTAACTGGTTTATGTAATGCTTTATTCATGTAATTGTGTGAAGTGGCGATTGTAAGCCAACTATGTATCTCTTCCCCTTATGTATTACATGGGTTGTTTGCAAAGATTACCTCACTTGCGACATTGCTTTCAATGCGGTTATGCCTCTAAGTCGTGCTTCGACACGTGGGAGATATAGCCGCATCGAGGGCGTTACAATAGGCCAAGGCATCAGGCAAAGGTTACCATTCCAGTGGAACAAGACCAAGACCAGCAGAGCGGCAGGACGGAGGTCACCGTGGAGCCCAAGACAGCGTCATCACTAGTACTTTTGGCAGCCGAAGACCACCTTTGTTCAACATAACTTGTACAAGATGTTCCCCTTCAAAATGGCCAATTGTTGGCGCCCTTCCCGCTCATTATTTTGGGGAGAGGCCCAGGGCCTCTATAAATAGAGCTAGCCACCATAGAGTAGACAACGGACATGAGGGACCGAAAAAGAGAAATAGAGAGAGAGAGAGAGGGAGGCGACTGAACTCACCCTAGCAGTTCATCGCACCAACTCAAGAACACCTCTCGCGAGGTTGTTCTTCCCTTGTACTGTTCCTCATCAACCCCTAAGGCAATCCACCACACCACACACAGGAGTAGGGTATTACACCACAACGGTGGCCCAGACTAGTATAAATCTCGTGTCCCTTGTGTCGTTCGTTGTTTCCAGCTCAAATCATGCGAGGAGATTGGATGTAGATCGGTAGGGGAGAGATCTCTACGCGCACCCCAGTGTTCGAACCTCAAGGGTCTGCCTGAACCCGAAATCCGACAATTACCTACTTGGTTCCATCGACGCCTTAGAAGACAAAAAGGGAACATCATGATTAAGAAGACACTAGAAGACCGATTCAATGCCTGCTACGAGGAGCCACCTTCACCCCATCACTTCAACAGGCGAGAAGTTGTTGAAGAATCTTCAGGCTCAACCTGGATTGTTTCATTGAAAAACTACAAGAGACGTAACAACACCTGAGGAAAACCCAGAAGACTGCACGAGGCACAAAGCAAAGCATGACTACTGAATTTGAGAACCCCTAGGGTAGGATGAGTCTTGTACCCCCTATGTGCAGTCAAGTTCGTATGATGGTTCGAATAGAACCATGATTGTGTGTTTCTTGTTTTTATTTATTTGTGTTTTGATAGCAGTCACCCTTTATGCCCTAGGCAACAAGTACGCGACTATACATCTTCCTTATCTTGATGCTTGTGTTTGGCCCTTTTTGCACTTGTTTGTTTACACTTGCACTATAGAACCCCTTTTAGGCATTCCCCTCCTCTATGCTACTTCTCCCTCTCATCTCTCTCATCAACTGAAGATAAGCAAGACAAGATGCACCAAGGATTCCACCTCAGCGAGCAACTAGCACTGAAGACTTTTGCTACAGCCTCCTTGACCAAGTACAACCCCGTAGAGTTATGGTTGCCCCTCAAGATTAGAAACCCATTCCTAGACCCTTCGAGACTTCACAAGATACCCCAGCTCGAATCCTTAACCATGAGCTTAACCTACGGAATTACAAGAGAACAAGTTAAGCTACATAGGACTTGCTTATCACTGGGTTCATTATGGAACTAGTGGGCATAGTGAGCGAGCACATTATCATCCTGAGGTAGCACCAGAACTAACGATGCCATAGGAAAGACCAATTTGGGGATATATGAACAAAGGACAAATGACTTGATGAGTTTATATTAATGACCTTGAGGAATTATCTGAGACTTTTGGTGGATTATAAGGCTTTCATGTTGATAGATGGACTTGATGGGATCGTGTCAATAGAGAAGCATAGTTTTCATTACCCCCCTGAGTAAATTGGATTTAGTGGGACAATTAAGACCTCAAGCTAAATTCTTGGAAGTATGAGGATTTGTCTTGACCAGGGGATATTGATAGGAGATAGTTGGCATTACAATGATGACTTAGGGGAAACATGTAGGATTCCTCGTTGGACAAGAGATTTGTATTAGATGGGTGATCATAGTGGAATCTATATGCTAAGTAAGTCTACATGGTTCGGAGTAAATTGGATTTAGACTGATGATCTCGATCATGATACCATGTCTCGGTGGACAATAAACTAGGAGATTGAATTAATTGTCAGAGTTTATTTAGGGATCTGTATGAGCTTGACCTTGGAGTTTACTTGATCGCGATAACGGGAATTGGTGGACTGACTATAGTAGAGATAGCCTTTTCAAGTATTTGGGGATTATAGGACATTAGAAGATCATGTGGAATGCCATAGACATTGGATTTGTAGAATTAATGAATTATGTAGTTAATGGGCTATTAGAGTTGATTCATAGGAAGGAAACAGGATCTTGGATTGGTACACGACGTGTTTCCTTAGGATAGAGATGCACTAAGCATCTTAGACCTTGGAAGAATAGGATGAGCACTTGAATTGTCATGTTCAACTCAAGCTTAGCAGCTTGAATGCCCTACCCATGGATTCTTAGGGGTAGCCATACATATGATTTTTGGGGGACCGTAGACATGTATGATTCTGTTAAACCTCCTCTTGGGAGTCATGAGGACGTGAATAGCGTGAGTGATGATTAGAGTTGACCTATACGAGATGATGCTTTTGGTGGTATATGGTGATCTGTCTGGAGGACTAGATAGAACAATTGGCATCTCAGGAATTGTGCTCAAGGATAGGATGATAAACGTTCACTCACACCCTAGAATCCTTGAAACCCTAAAACCCTACCTAGCCACCACATGGTCGGATCATGACAATGGGTTTTGGCTCTAGGTCAAGAAAAACTTGGCCAATACTCAACTATGACCACCATCAATGCCCCATCCTACCTTACGTACCTCGTGAACAAGTCATCACGGAGTACTTGGACAATTTGGGTGCCTTCATTATATGATGACATATCTTTCCACCCGAAGACAAAAGAAGAGCCATTCAGTTGGTTAAGGAACATCTGAAGACCGCCATGTCAAGGGGGAAGAACTAAACAACTGCCATCATTAAGAAGTAAACTCCTGCGTCGAAGACCATGTGTACCAATGGGTTACTCCTCTTAGAAGAACCAAGCATTTCCATGTCAAGTAGAAGCTCACTCCAAGATTTAACAACCCCCTCTGAGATCACTACGAGACAAAGAGAAGACAGTTACCAGCTGGAGTTGCCACCTGAGTTACCTAATGTGCACAACATTTTCCATGCATCACAACCCTAGAAGTGTTTCCAACTTCCTGATAAGCCCGATCTCTACAAGGACATCGAACACCGAGCCATCGACCTCCAGCCCAATATGACCTACGCGAGAGACCCCAATTGCAATCTGGATCAAGCAGGACGTCATACATGAAGCCACGCCATCGAGTACTTCAAGGTTGAATGGAGCACCACACGAAAGCAGAAGCATTATGAGGACGTGAAGACTACCCCAGATTTAAGTTTTGTATTCCTTCCCGCGCCTAGTTTGGGGATCTCGGGGACTAGATTCTTGTAAGGGGGGTAGGTCTGTCACACCCTGATTTTCATGCCACATCACTTAAGCTAATAAATCATGACAAAATGTGGTTTGACAAATCTTTTGGGTGTTTTGTCTTTGCTTTGATTGAATGTTTGACTGTTGTTTGCAAGTGCTCTAAAAATCAAATAAATTCTCCAACTCTTATACTCCATCACCTTGATCCAAAAACCTTTCCCAATGATCATGCCATGTGTATAGGACATAAAAATAATTTCTTACACAAATAATTTGGCCAAATAGTATTTTCAAAAATTAGCTTTCCAAAAACCCCTAAATTGAGATTGCACTGCAAGTACTTAATTAAGAGCAGTAAAAATCTTTTCAAAAATATATTTGACTCCTATTACATATAGGACACGCAGAAATGACAAAAATAAAATTATAAAAGTTATTTTCCTATTTTATTTAAAGGTTTTTTCTTTAGGCCAGAAATGGTCTTTAATAGGTTAAATTACTTTAATGCTTTAAAAATATTTGGGAAAAACCTAGGGAAACTCAGTGGACATATATTGTCCATATATAAGAGTTTCAACACATGGTCAACTTCAAAATATTGGTCAAATCCCTCAAAAACCCTTTCTAGATATTTCAAGCTTTTGAAATATTTACAAAGGACATATTCCCCAAAAATTCGAAGAAAATTCTAGCATGTCAAATATGACATGTTTGATGATCTTGCCAAGTCTCATGTCATGGAGAACAGTATAACCCCATGAAACCCTCTCCAAACCACTTCTATCCTTTTTCAAGTTTGAACAACTTTGCACTGTCAAACATGTCCAAATGCTCTCAAACTTGGTGCACATGCTTAAATGGTGTAGTAATGCATCTAGAAAAAATGGCACAAGTTGGAGAGAATGTTATCTTGATCAAAGTGCCCCAAAACCCTCTCTGTCCAGAACCAATTTTGAACAACTTTACATTGCTAACTTTCTCCATTTGATCTCAAATTTTGTGGACATGTTCAGAGCCTAAAATGATGACACTACACTAAGTGGTGCATCAAGGAGAATAGATTTACATGACTAAATCTTGAAACGTCCATTACTGCTAATTTCTAGGGTTTACAAAAGTTGCATTGTCAACTTTGCCCAAATGAGCTCAAGATCAGTTGAAGGACCTAATTATATGTGCCATTTCACCCTGTGGAGTCTCATGCCAAATGGAGAACATTTGCTTGCCCAAACCTACATCAAGCACTTTCTGGCAAAAACTTAAACTGCATGTTTTGGCCATTTCCACTAATCTCCTTGAGTCCAAATTTGTACCACGTCCTCATGTGATACTCCTCTAACCCCCTGCATCTTTCCCTGCCCGAGAAGCCATGATGAAGGGGGCGAAAAGCTCTTTTTTCTTCTCGGGACAGCTGCATTTTCAATCTCTCTCCACCCCTCCTCTCTTCTACTGGCTCCCCAAGGCATACAATGCCATTTCCACTTTGTTTACTCCCTCCCAGAGCCCCCAGGCGCAAGTGGCCACGCGAGGACGCGGGAAAAAGCCGCACATGCCGGGCAAAGACGCACTCTAGAGCATGCTACCGTGCTCCCGACCGTTGACACCGCGCTCCCGTCCACCTCGGGCCGCCCAAGCGCGCAAGTCGACGCGCCTCGGCGCCCGCATCACGCCAGCAGGTCTCCCACTTGATCCTGCGCCCTCCTCTCTCCTCTGCAGCCCGCGTCAGAGCGTCGCCAATCAGCCGATGCTCGCGCGAGCCCGTGGCTCCACCAGCAGCTCGACCGCTCTCTCTATCCCTTTCCTGCACCCAGCACCACGCCCACAAATGCCTCAGACAGTCCCTCGCCCTCTCTCTTGGCCGCCCGAGCCGTTGCCACGGCCACCCGTGCACCGCGTCCATGATGAGCCGTGGCTTCGCCATATAGAGCCTCCTCAGGCCTCCCTCTGGATCCACTTCGCCCTCTCTCCCTCCCACCGACCCACTAGACGAAGCCAAACCTCTCCTCGTGCCCTCCCTCGCTCCCCATGGCCGGAGCCAAGCCACCGGACTCCGCATAAATTTGCACCCACCGCTCCTCCTCCTCCCCTCTAGACTGCACCAGAGCATCTCCACCATCACCCCAAGCCATCCTACGCTTCTACTTCAACTCCCCGTGGTCGTGCCATCGAGTTCCATCGTCATCGTCAGCCTCGTCCGCCACGGCCGATGCCCTACTCAACCCGATGGCCCTTTGAGTCCGTGCCACCCACAGTTGGGTGCGGCCGGGTCCCCCGAGCAAGCCGGTGGGTGGAGCATCGACAGAGATGCCCTGCAACGCTGGCAAGCTGTCGTCGACACCGGCCCTGCCTCTGCTCCCTCGAGCGGGAGGTTGGGGATGAACCCGACAGGCGGGGCCCGCCTGTAAGCCACTGGGCAACCGGGCCCGCGCATAAGTGGAGGCGGCTTCTCCTCGGCGCGCCACCCTGCAGCGAAAATGCCCAGGAGAAGTGTGTTTTTGACGTGGCCCAAGCGCCTGCGTGGCCGAGCCACCGGGCCGGCCCACGGTCTATCCGCCGCCCCATGCGCAGGATATGGTTAAAGCCTTATTTCCTTTTCCTTTTCCAGTCAACTTCAAAAATCCATAAATAATTCAACAGAGCTCCAAATTTGATGATTCAAATTTGTAGTAGTTCATAAATTCAAGATCTATCACATGGTGATGTTTGCACATTTTTCCAGGAAACTTTTATTCAGACAAATCCAATAAAACCCCATTTTCCAATTCTATGATGAACTTTAGAAAATCATAGAGAGATCAAAAGTGATCCAAATGCCATGATTCAAGATCCTAGATACTTCTAAGTTCATAAATTAGTTTTTCAACATTTTTCCTAATACTTTCTGTGCCACACAATAAAATGAGACATTTCTTCATATTAGTCCACTTTGCAAATTCATAGGAAATTCATTTGAACTCCAAATCTAGTGAAACCAACTCCTAGATGCTTCTCAAATCATGGTTTGTTAAATGGGTGCCTTTGCTCATTTTTCAAAAATATGTTTCTGTACACTTCTTACAAATCCATAAACCCCTTGATTCCATCATATCAAAATGTTTACAAATATCCACTGACCAAACTCCAGTGAAACCACTCGGGTTAATTTTGATATAACCAGAGATATCCTAGAAAAGTCAAATCAATATTTATAAAGCACTTTTATTTTCTGCCTTGTTGTGTTGCTTATTATGGTTGCTTTTAACGATAGTTGACGAAGTAGACGAAATGCTTGGAGTTGGACCAGAGATATTTGAAGACCTCGAAGACTTTGTTAAAACAGGCAAGCAGCCCTTTGACCATGTCTAAGGAACCCTTTTTATGCATGTCATATAGCACCATATTGTTGTTGCAATGGAATCATGATGAGGTGGTAACCACCTTGATGGGTTACCTCTGTTACTTCATTGTTGATACTTGCATTATGCATGACCCTACCTTCCTATGAGGGTTATGCCGGTGGGAGTAGATAGGATGCTAAAGTAGTTGCTATGCAAAAGGGACAGGAATATGCATGGTGATGGGAGCAAGATTGTTTTTGAAAGACTTTTCTAAAACCCTTTCGAGTGCCACTTATGCCCGAAGGAGATAATGAGTTGGGTAACCACTTGATGAAGAAGTGGTGTACCGAGGCAAGTGTGTGTGTTGTTTTCAAAATGGATTGGTTTAAGTTGCGACCGTTATTCCAACCTTACATGCGCCACCACTCTACCCTTATATGGGAAAGGGCATTATTAATTACCTAGGTCGATACTAGCTTGGAGCCCGCATTACTAGTGAAAGGAGAGTTGTGGTTGCGCTCTCTCGGGACGGGGTCGTGCCAGGTAGGGCGGCCATGACTGTTTTCACAGGGCACCGGACACACCATTGGTATCCCGTGCTTGTGGTATGTGATGAATATGGGAGCAAGGCTCCACAATTTTAAGATGTGAAATGTTGGGCACGGGGGTTACTACCAATCGAGTGGACTCTATGTTAGTGTCGTCTATGGAAAGATAGTGATCGGGTGCTTACCCCGGGTACTTGAGGTACCACGGGTCATGGATGACATGGAAGTTCCCGGGATCTTGTGGGTAAAGTGTGCATCCTCTGTAGAGTGTAAAACTATTCGGATAGTCGTGTCCACGGTCAAGGACAGTTGGGTAACCGCTCTCGGGCTACGTCCACTTGTTTACAAACCAGGGTGTGTGGGAAGAACTACTTGGGTCAAGTCAAAGGACTTGATATGGATGAGCTGGGTTGGAGCCCACTCCCTTGATGTTGATACCTGTAACCAGTTCCTAAGGTTAGTTGAATTCATATGATGCATGTTTTACCAGTTGTTGAACATGTCATAACATAACAAAATTAGATTTCTGCAAAAAAATTACCTATGTCATGCATTGTTGTATCTTGAGACAAAACATGGGTTGCTTGTGAGTACATTCAAAGTACTCATTGGCTTGCGACTGGTTATTTTATTGGCCAGGCATGAAATAACAGGATATGATGAAGAATACTTCGGTAACAAACATGCGAGCTAGGAAGCTTCCCAGTCAGAATGCCTGTAGGGTTAAGGCAGATGGCATGGGTCCAAGTTATCGACGAAGATTTCCGCTGCGAAGTTATACTCAAGACTCGGCCATAACGGTCATAATATATGTAATACGGTATGTATGGATGTAAGACTCTCGTTATTCAGCTTCCATGTGTTCAGTGAGCATTGATCTCTGGGATCACTGTACACGTGCATTCGGTTATCACGGCTTACGAGTTGGGGTCCCCACACAAAAAGTCAAACTCGGCCCCATCGAAATGTTCTATCCGGTGCCACCGAGTTCACTTGACATAGCCATTGCCAGAAACCCTAGTCATTTCGGTCTCACTGATAGGGATCTCGGTCTCACCGATATGGGATTGCAAACTCTCTGTTTCCCTTCGTAACATTTCGGCCCAACCGAGATGAGCGATTGGTCCCACCGAGTTTGCAATGCAAACTCTCTATTTCCCTTTCGTAACGTTTCGGTCTCACTAAAATGAGTGAATCGGTCCCACCGAGTTTGCCTGACCAACTCTCTGGTTAGCTTATTACCAAAGTCGGTCCTACCGAGTTTCTGTAATTGGTCTCATCGAGATTACGTTATGCTCTAACCCTAATGGAATTGGTCCCACCGAGTTGACATGTCGGTCCCACCGAAAAGCCTAACATTCAAAATTTGAACTAAATCGGCCTAACCGAGTTTTCTGATTCGGTCCCACCGAGTTTGGTGAATTCTGTGTAACGATTAGATTTTGTGTGGAGGCTATATATACCTCTTCATTAGTGGAGAGAGCCATCAGTACGTGCCTACACTTCCAGCATACATTTTCTGAGAGAGAGAACCACCTACTAATGTGTTGAGAGAAAGATATTCCATTCCAACCATATGAATCTTGATCTCTAGACTTCCGCAAGTTGCTTTCCACTCAAATCATCTTTCCACCAAATCCAAATCTGTGAGAGAGAGTTGAGTATTGGGGAGACTATCAATTGAAGCACAAGAGCAAGGAGTTCATCTCAACACACCATCTATTACCTTTTGGAGAGTGGTGTCTCCTATATTGGTTAGGTGTCACTTGGGAGCATCCGACAAGACCGTGGAGTTAAATCAAGGAGTTTGTATGGGCAAGGAGATCACCTACTTCGTGATCTACTCTAGTGAGGCAAGTACTTCGTGGGAGATGGCCATAGTGGGATAGACAAGGTTGCTTCTTCATGGACCCTTCATGGGTGGAGCCCTCTGTGGACTCGCGCAACCGTTACCCTTCGTGGATTGAAGTCTCCATCAACGTGTATGTACAATAGCACAACCTATCGGAACCACACCAAAAATCGCGGTGTCTACATTGCATTTGCTCCCTCCAAACTCCTCCCTTTACCTTCATATGCAAATGTTTTACATTCCGCTACTATACTCTTAGACTTGCATGTGTAGGTTGATTGTTTGACTTGTGCTTAGTTGCTAAAATCTACCAGGACTTAAATTGGGAAAAGGCTAGATTTTTATTTCGTCAAGTAGTCTAATCACCCCCCTTTATACATACTTTCGATCCTACAATGCTCATGGTGTTTATATCCTACTCATGCTAGTACTCAATGTTAATTGTTCATAATGCATGATCATGACCATTTTCGCTCTCTAGCTGGTTGCTTCTCAACCTAATTGCTGGCCTTCGTGTGTACTACGCAGGAATACTGCTTGTGCATCCAAATCCTTTAACCAAAGTTATTCCAGATGAGTGCACTATATCTACCTATATGTGGTATTACCCTGCAATTCAAAGTAAATTTACATGTTCCACCTCTAAATACTAAAAGGCGATGAGGTGTTGCTTAATGGCTTACTTGCTCAAAATGCTTAGTGATATGCTCCAAATACCCTCAACCACTTTCTCATATCCACATATGTCCCAAACCAAAAGTCAAACTTGGTCCCACTGAAATGTTCTATCCGGCGCCACCGAGTTCACTTGACATAGCCACTGCCACAAACCCTAGTCACTTCGGTCTCACTGGTAGGGATCTCAGTCTCACCGAGATGGTATTGCAAACTCTCTGATTCCCTTCATAACATTTTGGTCCAACCGAGATGAGCGATTGGTCCCACCGAGTTCGCAATGCAAACTCTCTGTTTCCCTTTCGTAACGTTTCGGTCTCACTGAAATGAGCGATTCGGTCCCACCGAGTTTGCCTGACCAACTCTCTGGTTAGCATATTACCAAAATTGGTCCCACCGAGTTTGTGTAATCGGTCTCACCGAGATTACATTATGCCCTAACTCTAATGAAATCGGTCCCACCGAGTTAACATGTCGGTCCCACCGAAAAGCCTAACATTCACATTTTGAACTGAATCGGTCTGACCGAGTTCTCTGATTCGGTCCCACTGAGTTTGATAAATTGTGTGTAACGGTTAGAATTTGTGTGGAGGCTATATATACCCCTCCACCCTTCCTCCATTAGTAAGGAGAGCCATCAGAATGTGCCTACACTTTAGCATTCATTTTCTGAGAGAGAACCACCTACTCATGTGTTGAGACCAAGATATTCCATTCCAACCATTTGAATCTTGATCTCTAGCCTTCCCCAAGTTGCTTTACACACAAATCATCTTTCCACCAAATCCAAATCTGTGAGAGAGAGTTGAGTGTTGGGGAGACTGTCATTTGAAGCACAAGAGAAAGGAGTTCATCATCAACACACCGTCGATTACCTTTTGGAGAGTGGTGTCTCCTAGCTTGGTTAGGTGTCACTTGGGAACCTGATGACCCACAAGTGTAGGGGATCTATCGTAGCCTTGTCGATAAGTAAGAGTGTCAAACCCAACGAGGAGCAAAAGGAAATGATAAGTGGTTTTCAGCAAGATATTCTTTGCAAGCACTGAAATTATCGGTAACAGATAGTTTTGTGATAAGGTAATTTGTAACGGGTAACAAGTAATAAAAGTAAATAAGGTGCAGCAAGATGGCCCAATCCTTTTTGTAGCAAAGGACAAGCCTGGACAAACTCTTATATAAAGGAAAGCGCTCCCGAGGACACATGGGAGTTTTCGTCAAGCTAGTTTTCATCACGCTCATATGATTCGCGTTCAGTACTTTGATAATTCGATATGTGGGTGGACCGGTGCTTGGGTACTGTCCTTCCTTGAACAAGCATCCCACTTATGATTAACCCCTATTGCAAGCATCCGCAACTACAACAGAAGTATTAAGGTAAACCTAACCATAGCATGAAACATATGGATCCAAATCAGCCCCTTACGAAGCTATGCATAAACTAGAGTTTAAGCTTCTGTCACTCTAGCAACCCATCATATACTTATTACTTCCCAATGCCTCCCTCTAGTTCCAAACAATGGTGAAGTGTCATGTAGTCAACATTCACATGACACCACTAGAGGAAAGACAACATACATCTCAATGTGCGTGAAATTATCACCTTTATATACAACTTATCTAGACATGGAAAGCATTGCAGCAAGACAATAATCCTGTTTAGATCAAAATTATTCATTTGGATATATAAGATCTTGATAGAATCCAGCACCGTTGATAGGCTATCCGTGGAGAAACTCTTCAATGAGCATAGAACATAACATTAGTACAAAATGTGTACTCCGAGATGATATATAACTTATGCGCGGAAATTTAAAATGCAGCTTGTGGTTACAATTGTAGATGATAATATAAAGTACCTGATGAACTATGGAGCCAAACACCATCTTGAAATGAGCACAAAGATCATGTATTACACCCAAGGTCTCCAGTTTAGGCGCAGAGAGGACAATTATTTGCGATGGTGAATAACTAGAATCAAGGATCAACCTTTGAAGTGAAGGGGCATCTTGGATGATGAGCTGCCTTCCATCAAACGAAATTCCAATTCTTACAAGGTTAGGCAACTTTATTTGGAGACAACCAGTTCTAATTGTGAAAACAAGCACCAAGCACTCCAGGGTAGGGCAACTGGAGTGGATGATGTGCAATGAGGCCTCTGATATACGAACCCGCACAAGTGAAAGTTTCTGGAGAAATGGGAGTCGAAGGTTTAGTACCAGATTGTCTGGTAGGTAGCACAGCGCAAAGGTGGCGGCATGGAGAGAGGAGGAAAACCGCGAGATGGACATTGGTGCTGAGGGCACAGGTAGATGGCGTTCGGTATCTGGTAGGTGATTTCCAGGGGAATAATAGAACTCAAGCAGTTGTAGTTCTATGAATTTAGGGGATTTCAGCCAGGCGTCCATCGTGCAGGGCATGGTATGCTTGCTCAGGTAGCATGACGGGATGCAGAGGCTTTAAACGGAGCCGTGGTGGGAGGATATGATGGCTCTGGGGATTTCAAAATCATTGAAGAGAGATAGCTGACGACAGTCGAGATTAAGGGGCACGGCGCACCATAGAGGGCGGCACGGAATTGAGAGGACTTGGGTGCGACAGCAATCCTTGGTGGGGAGAAGCGAGATGATCTCCCCAAGGACGGTGTCCGGGAGATTGCTGATGCGGTCCACCCGAGATTCTACGGGTTCTTGGGATCAGGTGGGGGTGGGGTCGCCATTTCTCCCTGCGTTTTCGAGTGCGGGATCTACAACAGGCGTCACCGCTGGCGGGAGCCTCATCTTCTTGGCGCTGGGGTCAGTCGACTCCATTTTCCTCGTGGGCGTCGCGTCGCGCTCACAGATTTGAGAAGATTAACGAATCACGAGCCTAGTTGTAGTGCGAGTGAAGAAGAAGGGGAGCTAGGCTTTTTTTTAGTAGTGAGGACGAAGTGGAGCTGGGTTTTTCTTTAGGAGTGAGGTGAGGAATTTGGGGGTACGAGTGGAGCGAGCTGACGTGAGGTGGGTGGGAGTGAGGAGGAAGAAGAGCACCCAGGTTTTTTTGGGGGGAGGTGTGCTGGGTGTGGGTAGCGCCTCTCATTAAGTAAATATATGGGCTTTTGAATTGATTTTATTATTTACTAGGGTGGATGGTCTGTTTTGTCTTGGGCCCAGAGAAACAATTACTACTAGTACAGTGGAGACACTCTATAGCTACCAGAAAAACAATTACTACTAGTACAGTGGAGACACCCTATAGCTACCAGAAAAACAATTACTACTAGTACAGTGGATACACTACCGCTTCTGGCTCCTCCTAGGTCATCGAAACGTCTCCCTCTATTGAATGTCATTTTACTTTTGTTCACCGACATGCAGGCCATGCCGCGCGCGGGCCAAATGCCATCCACAAAATTAGAAGGTAGTATGCAGGCAGAGAGTCACCCCGGTCGTAGTGCGGCAATAACGAGCCGTCGTATCACAAAACCCCACCTCCCCACAGTCTAAGTTTGACAGATGAAGCAACCATCATTTCACTCTTCACTGAAACCTGTTCTCCCTCACCGTCTTCAAGAAAACCAACACTCGCATCTACCACTGTTCTTCTCTCCCAATGAAGGGAAGGTAAGCGGATCCATGATGTTGGTATATTTTTGTTCAGAGAAAAAAAATAACTTTTGCAAAGCAGTAACCGATCCTCACTCTCTTTTTTTGTTTCGTTGTCATTGTGATTGTGTTTTCCTTTCAGTGGTCTCCTAGTATTCGTTAGTTTCATGATGGACCAAGGAGAACCAGGCAAAGATCTATCGATATTGGAGCCGACACGGGAGGCTGATCCCCACGAGACAGAGAGCTCCAAGAAGATGGAGGCAGCCACCGAGCCGACCCTAGATACGCTCATGGCCACTATTGAGATGGTCAACGCCCTGTTTGAGATTACAGCCCTCGTGGCATTGTAGGAGCAGTTTTCCCCCTTCGAGGAGGTGCCCCCCCCCCCGCTGAGCTGCCCAAGGTGATTTTCTTCTTTGCCAATCTCGATTGTGGTTTTTCATCTAAGTATGTGGTGATGAATAATGCAAAATGTTATTAGCCTCGATGCCATGCTATACATAGATGTTTAAATAACTTGTGTTTCTTATACTGGAAAGTAATTCAAAATTTGTTTCTGTTTCAATTAGAGCCCTGATGCAGACAAGGATTGTGTGGTTGTACATGTCACTTTCTATGAGGCAGATGACCTGAATATACGCACTGGGTAAAGAGAGTTCTTAGGCTGTTGGATCCTAGAAGCGATTTGCTCCTATACCGATGTCGAGTTGTATTATAACCTCACTGTTGTCAGGCGTGTTGTCCAGGGTGTACTGAAACACAAGAAGTTCAAAGCTACTCCTTCATTTGTGAGGCATACTGTTCTTGTCAAGCTTACACAGGAAGATGATGTGGCATACCTCCACAAACAAGTTTATGAGTGGCAAGGCCACAAGGTTATCTTCATGAAGGTTCACATGATTGAGCTACTACTGGACGTCCTCGATGATGTTCATGGCAAGGTCTGTCTTGTTTCCAACCCAAATTAGACCGAGGCATGAAATAGTTGCCCCAGCTAATGTTTAATACTAGTTTGGATTGTGTCTACTTATCCGAACCTTGCCTATTATCGAGCCCTCTAGGGCTAGTACTCTGTTTGAATCCGTCTATGGGAACTGCTAGTACTTTTGTGTGCCCGTGAACCATGTGAGAACCATCATAATTGTTGCCGAAACAGATGCATCCTCACTAGTTTTTTCATGAATATGGCATGGTAAGACATAAGTTGTCACGGTTTATCATACGAGCAGTGTGTGTTTGATGAAATAGAGTACTCATTCGAGAAATGTGTGCCGACGTATACATAAGTACTTGTAAACACTGTTGGTGCTACTCCACTTGTAAGTAGTTGTGCAAAACATGACACATTGGATCAGCTTGCGTCAACACTAGGCTATCGACCAGCTAACAATCAATAATCTGCTGTCTAACATATAAGCAACTACGTATCTTGTTAAAGTGGTTCATGCAGTTAACTAAGGCCACAATGTAAATTCCAAACGTTCACATGCTAGTCTAGTGTTCATGTGGAACACTCACATTAAACTCAGCTTCATAAAAAACTTGAAAAGCATAAGTTAAGCAATTTTATACATCTCAGTGATTCATAGAACATAACAAACATATATTAGTTCACAGCAAAAGACAAAGTTGTGAGAAGGTTTACAAATCAGGAAAAATCAAGCAAGGCTTCTCTGAGCAAAGGGCCTCCCTGGGAAGGCTTAAATTTCCTAGAGTTCACCCTGGTTTTTCCTGGAGTTCACTCTGAAATGTTGAACGGAACCCTGTAGTGTACTTACCAGCTGAAAGTCTTGTGCATTTCACTAAATTTAAGCATTGCTATTTGTAGAAATAAGCAGACAACTATGCCTCGTGTCCGCGCACCTGTCCCAAAAACCTCCGTGCAGCCGTTCCAGCTAGTCCTGAGTCCATGGATGAACTGGTAGAAAGTGCATTCCGGACTAGGATGCAGTTGTTTTTGCTCGTCCCTGCACTGCAATCAGGAAGTAAAACGTACGAATCAACTTCTTTTAGATTGCGTTAGAGGATGACAGCTAGGAATAGCCATCTCATTTTGTATGAATCAGCTAGTTAGAACCAATGTAGGAATACCTGGAACACTGGTGGTTAGAGGACGACAGCTAGGAATAGCCATCTCATTTTTGTGTAGTTGTACTAAAACTGAGGTGTGTACTTCTGATTGCGCAGATAGAAACGATATGGAGACAGACATCCCTGTTAGCGCAAATACAAAATACGGTTATTTAAACAGTGACAGATATTTGAAGTGGCGTCTGATTAACAGCAGGATCTATTGTGTTATAATTGGCTGTAGACTGACAATATGAAAGTGCCCTTAAGTAAGTAGCATCACATCACATGAACACTACCACTAAATTAACATGCAAAACAATAGCATTAGTATTACTGTCATGAGAGTAGCACATGTTGTAACATCCCAAATTTTCAATTTGGAATGTTATACATTAGATCATCATGCATATCATATTTTATTTTGCTTTTGGTTTTGATCCTAGGAAATCCTAAGCAACTCAAGGACCCACGGAGAGAGTTGGGGATTTCGTTATTTACATATTTGAGTTTTCTCAAATTATGTAAACAGGATCATTTGATTTTATTTATTTTATCATCAATTATTTCTATTACAAAAATATAAGAGAGGGAATAAAATGACTTTCCCAAAATATAGAAATATTGAGGATTTAATAAAAAAATCAAATAAGTTTAATTTCGGAGTTTTTCGGTATTTTTATTTGAATTTAGGAAAAATGCGCGTTTTTCAAAGTTGTAGTTTGGGCCCAGATAAATATTCACTTTATCGGGCTTGATTCTAGGAACCCAGCAAAATTTATTTCGTGATTTTTGGAGTCCGTTTAGTATTTCTTTTTATTTTTCTTCCGAGCGGAATTTAAAAAAAAACGTAACCGACTTCGGGCCGTACCAGGCCTGGACTCCGCCGGCTAAGGCTATAAAAGCCGCCGCCCCGGGGCTCGAAAGCCCAGCCGCCGCCGCCACCTAAACCCTAACCCTAGCCCCTGTCCCGCCGCCGCCCGCCGCCGCCGCCGCCGGAGCCTTGCGACTTTCGGGGCTCGCCGCCGCCTCATTTTCCGTGTAGTTTTTTAGAAAAAAAATCTGTTCGTCGTTTTTCTTTTTCGTCGGATTTTCCGTGGTTATTTTCTGATCGCGATTTCTGACCCGATTTTCGTTTTAGTATAACTTTTCGCTCGTTTATCGGAATCAGGCGATTCAAGCGCCTGGAGTTTCGTCTCGAAACCCTCTTTCCGAATAATCAACTTAAACACGTTTTTGCTACTGTAAAGTTTGACCTAGATTCAAATTGCTAGAATGAAGTTGTTTTCTCGCCGTTTGATTTCTTTCGCTTCGTTCGATTTGATTCTTTTTGCCAACCGGAGTTCTTAAGTTGAACTTCTGGTTAGATCTTCTATTTGAGTTTTACCTATGCATTAGATGAGTACTTATTGCGTGCTTGTTGTTTGTCTGCGATAGAATACCCGGAGTGCGCCACTTGTTATGTTGAATCTCTAGGTTACGCGGATCATCAGCAAGGCAAGTAACACTTTGATCATACCTTTTCTACAACCCAGTTTTATTGCATTAGATCAATCCTCACACATTGCATGATTAGGATCTAACTAAATTGTGGGATGGGAAGTAGATGAGGTAGTACCTATTGCCTGTTTTATTATCAAACCTTTGGGAGCTACTTCTACGTTTGCTTATTATGCCATGCTATACTAGTAGACGTGGATTGGGTGAGTGATATCCATGACAGATGTGAGATTGTTAATTAATGGTTTATCTAAGGTGGCAACCTAACACACATCTTGGTGGATTGAGGCACCTGGGGTTACCAGGACTTGCCTGTTTTTGTTTGGACCGCCACCCAGGCTCAAAGGGGTCATGAGATTATTCATACTAGAAACTTCCGTGTGCAGCCACAAGCCATTATGGGCTCTGGCATAGTTGACTAAGTTGTGCGAACTCTTACAGTGGTAGACTAGCAGATGTAGGGGATGTAGGTGGTACAGTCTACCCGATCGTAAGGTGCTAGCGCTTCTGAAAGACTATGTCTCGGTCATCCGTCTTCTCAAACACCCTGTAGTGCGAGAAAACAAACGGAGGCGATCGAGTCTTGTGGGGAAAAGTGCGCAAACCTCTGCAGAGTGTAATAAACTAATCATGGTTAGCCGTGTCCCCGGTTATGGACATCTTGAGTATCTAGTACCTGGATTATCATGTGAATCTCAACATGTTACTCTAAATTAATTTTGTGGGATTTTAATGATGATACTTAATTGGGATTGAGGATGCTGTCAACCATTCTCAATGTTTCACAACCACCATGATAGTAATTAAATTTATTCCTTTGAAGTAGGGAAAAATTGGCTTTACGCAAAAACAGTAACCATAGAGCTTTCCACCATCCAAATATGCATATAGTATAGCTGTTGCATTCCATTACTCTCTATGTGTTACCTTGCCAGCATATTCCATGTGCTGACCCGTTTTCGGGCTGCAACGCTAATGTTGCAGACTTTTCAGACGACGATTAAGGAGTTTTAGGTCATGGTTCTATACTCAGTGATGCCGTTGGAGTTGATGGACACACTTATCTTCCAAGCCTTCCGCTGTTATCGTCACTAGATGGCCTTAAGCCATATTTATTGTAATAAGTTCTCTTTTGAGACACTCGATGTAATAAGTGTGTGATTGCTACTCTGCTATAAATCCTCCGAGTACTGTGTGGTGTCAGCATTACTGATCCAGGGATGACAACGGAGCACAGAGATCAGACTGTTTGAGGTCTGGTCGCTATAGAGATGGTATCAGAGCACACGCTGACTGTAGGACACGACCACTAAGCTAAAGACCTAGATCACTCTCTTCTCTTCTGACTTCTCATCTTTTCTACTCTTTAGGATGGCGGATGCAAGGAACAAGTTCACACAACCAGATGAAGATACACCCTTTGGACGCCACTTGAAGGAAGTCACTAGATACCTGAACATAGGAGTACCAAGCTTCACGGGAATCTACAACGCCACTTTACCTGAAGAAGAGCGCTGGATGATTCAAGTTCAAGTTCCAGGAAGGACGTTCATGCCAATCACTGAGCCCATAGAGTTTTCTTTTGATGCACCAACTTGGAGTCTAGGAAAGAGTAGGGCAGCTCACATCGCCATGGGACGCATTGGAGAAGTCTACCGCAAGGATCTCAAGGATACTATCTACCAGATTTGCGGACACAGAGATAAACACTGGGAGATGATCAGCACCAGGAAAGATAGATCAATTGCAGCTTTTATGCAGGAGTTAAACCAGCAGATTCGACGACAGGAGAATCAGATGTGCGCCGACATGATAGATCTGAAGAAGGCTAGGACTAGAATCAAGGAACTGAAGGAAGAACTCAAGGCTACACGCGAAGATTATGAAGAAGAAATTGAAGTATTGGTGGATAAGAATGCCGACCTAACAAAGAAGATTGGCATATTTATGGGAGGCCCGACACCAGTGGATGAAGACGAGGAACCCAAGGAGATTAGCTCGGAAGACTACATCACCATTGACGGCACCGACTCGGAACAAGATAGTAGTGATGATGACTATGTTGATGAAGCAGGAGCAGATATCATGGAGTCTACAACCGTAGAATATTTTTAGTAGACCACCTCATCAGTAGTAGTAGTCCACCATGTAAATATAGTAGTCCGAGCACTTTTGCGATAGTTAGATCGATTGTATGTCTTGTTTGATTGATTGGAGTGAATTGTGTGCTTTTGCCTCATGTGCATATGGGTAGTGTTTTCCCTTTAGACCCCCTCTATTCTTATATCTCATCTTTTCTAAAAACCCTCAGATGCCTCCGAGACGTGACCCCGGATTTGCCTTTCTGCCGGAGCTCACTCAGTTGATCCAGCAGCAGAACACCTTGATGCAGTTGCTAGTTCAGAATCAGAATCAGGGGAACAACAACAACAATCCACCACCACCACCACCACCTGTTGACCACTTAGCCCATTTTCTTAGGCTGAATCCACCGGTGTTTTCCAGTAGCACTTAGCCGATAGTAGCAGATGATTGGCTCCGCAAGATAGCTAGGGAGTTGACCACAGCAGGATGCACAGATGCGGAGAAGGTTAAGTTTGCCGCACATCAGTTAGAAGGACCCGCATCATCTTGGTGGGAGAATTTCACAGCCACCTTTCCAGTCGACACTGTCTCATGGGACCAGTTTCAGCAAGCTTTCCGTACTGCCCATGTTTCAGCAGGAGCAATGGCCATGAAGAAGCGTGAGTTTCGTAACTTGCGCCAAGGAGGACGGACAGTTGGCCAATATGTGGAGGAGTTTAGTAAGCTAGCACGTTATGCCCCAGATGACGTTGCTACGAATGCAGCTAAGCAGGAGAAATTCCTGGAAGGACTGAATGATGATTTGAGTATGCAGTTGATGGTAGCCACCTTCAACAATTACCAGGAGTTGGTAGATCGTGCTCTTATGATTGAAGGGAAGCAGCAGCAAATTGAGAACCGCAAGAGGAAGTATGGACAAGGAAAGTATAATTCAGGAGCTCAGCAGAAGCCTCGTTTTACCCCTAGGCCAGGAGGACATTTTCAGCATACCCATGGAGTAGGTAGCTCGCACAATCACAATGGCACCAAGAATGGTAATGGGAATGGAGGAAGCAATGAACAGAACCGCAGCACCCCATCGACCCCAGCCAGGAACGACTTGAGCCATGGCACTTGCTATAAGTGTTTGAAGCCAGGACATTATGCAAATGACTGTCCTGAAGGACAAAACGGCAATGGAAGTTCTGGAAAGAAGCTGAACCCTTTGAACAGGGGACAGGTGAACCACGTTAGCGTGGAGGAGGTTCAAGCTCAGCCCGATGCAGTAATAGGTAAGTTTTTGGTTAAGTCATTTACTACACTCGTTCTTTTTGATACTGGAGCATCGCATTCATACATATCAAGGGGATTTGTGGATAAGTATGACCTACCAACCCAAGCCCTTAGGTCACCCATGTTAGTAACCTCGCCAGGAGCAGAGTATATGGCTAGTCTATGGTGTGATCGGTTACCATTAAGGATTGGTAACTATGTTTTTCCCTCAGACCTAATAGTATTGGAATCTCAAGGATTGGATGTGATATTAGGCATGGATTGGTTATCAAAGTATAAAGGGAATATTGAGTGTGCTAGTAAGTCAATTTTGCTTACCACACCAGAAGGGAGAAGGATCAAGTATGTATCCCGGCATGCACCAAACAGGACACAAGTAAATTCCTTATCAGGAGTAGTGCAGGAGGAAGTACCAGTGGTAAAGGATTTTCCTGATGTATTTCCCGAAGAGTTGCCAGGCATGCCACCGGATAGAGACATTGAGGTTTTGATTGAGCTTTTGCCAGGCACTGGGCCAATGTCAAAGAGACCATATAGGATGCCAGCAAAAGATTTGGTGGAAATTAAGAAGCAGATTAAGGAGTTACTAGATAAAGGATATATTCGCCCAAGTTCTTCGCCTTGGGCATCGCCAGTACTTCTAGTGGAGAAGAAGGATGGATCGCTAAGGATGGTTGTTAACTATCGAGGATTGAACGAATTAACAATCAAGAACAAGTACCCACTACCAATGATCAATGATCTATTTGATCGATTGCAAGGAGCTAAAGTGTTTTCCAAGATCGATTTGCGATCAGGATACCACCAGTTGAAGATTCGAGAACAGGATATCCCGAAGACAGCTTTTACCACCAGGTATGGGCTATATGAGTATACCGTTATGTCATTTGGACTGACTAACGCGCCTGCCTATTTTATGAACATGATGAACAAAGTGTTTATGGAGTTTTTGGATAAGTTCATCATAGTGTTCATTGATGATATCCTGGTTTATTCGAAGAATGAAGAGGAGCATAAGGAGCATTTGCGTTTGGTACTTGGAAAGCTCAGAGAACATCATTATGTGCCAAATTCAGCAAATGTGAGTTTTGGTTGAAGGAAGTAGGATTCCTCGGACACGTTATATCTAGAGAAGGCATAGCAGTAGATCCCGCTAAAGTTGAAACCGTGACCAAGTGGGAAGCACCAACAACAGTCGGAGAGATCCGGAGTTTTCTTGGACTCGCAGGATACTACCGGAGATTTATTGAGAATTTCTCAAAGATTGCAAAACCTATGACAGAGTTGTTGAAGAAGGATACTAAGTTCAAATGGACTGAGGAGTGTGAGGCAAGTTTTCAGAAATTGAAGAACCGTTTGGTTACCTCACCAGTGTTGATTTTGCCAGATCAAACCAAGGATTATGAGGTGTATTGCGACGCTTCACGTCGAGGACTTGGTGCAGTGCTTATGCAGGAAGGTAGAGTTGTTTCGTATGCCTCAAGACAACTGAAGTCCCACAAATTGAATTACGCTACGCATGATTTGGAGTTAGCAGCCGTAGTGCATGCATTGAAGACATGGAGACATTTCCTCATCGGAAATCATTGTGAGGTGTACACGGATCACAAGAGTTTGAAGTACATTTTCACGCAGAAGGAGTTGAACCTCAGAAAAAGGAGATGGTTGGAGCTCATCAAGGATTATGATATGAAATTGCATTATCATCCCGGAAAAGCTAATGTAGTAGCTGATGCATTAAGCCGTAAGATCCATGTCAATACACTAATGACGGGAGGAATACCCAAGGAGTTAGTAGAAAATCTTCGTGAACAATGTTTGGAAATAGTTCCGAAAGGCTATGTAGCAGCATTGGAGATTCAATCAACTTTGATGGATAGAATCAGAGAAGCTCAGAAAACTGACAAGGAGATTGCTTCTATAAAAGAGAAAATAAGCCAAGGAAAATCTAAAGGATTTCGTGAGGATGAGCACGACACCCTATGGTTTAAAGACCGTGTTTATGTGCCCAATAACCCGGAGATCAGAAAGTTGATTCTGCAAGAGGCACATGATTCACCGTATTCGATTCACCCACGAAATACCAAGATGTATTTGGATTTGAAGGATATTTTCTGGTGGCCGGAATGAAGAAGGATATTGCGGAGTATGTAGCAGTTTGTGACGTATGTCAGAGAGTAAAGGCAGAGCATCAGAAGCCAGCAGGATTGTTGCAACCATTGCCGATACCCGAATGGAAGTGGGATAAGCTAGGCATGGATTTTATCACGGGATTTCCAAGGACTCGTTCAGGCTATGACTCGATTTGGGTCGTAGTTGATCGATTGATGAAGGTAGCTCATTTCATCCCAGTAAAGACCACTTACACCAGTGCTAAGTTGGCAAGGATATACATGACCAGGATCGTATGTTTGCATGGCGTTCCGAGGAGCATCGTATCAGATAGAGGAACCCAGTTTACCTCAAAGTTCTGGAAGCAGTTGCATGAGCTTTAGGTACTAGGCTGGAATTTAGTACAGCTTTTCATCCGCAGACAGATGGACAGACTGAGAGAGTCAATCAGATTTTGGAAGATATGCTGAGAGCTTGTGCGGTAGATTATGGATCTAGTTGGGATGATAATTTGCCATATGCAGAGTTTTCTTACAATAATAGCTATCAGACCAGTTTGAAGATGGCACCTTTCGAAGCTTTGTACGGAAGGAGGTGCAGGACACCGTTGTCATGGGACGAAGTTGGAGACCGCCAGTTGTTTGGACCAGATCTGATTAAAGAGTCTGAATGGAAGGTGAAGTTGATTCGCGATAGGCTCAAGGTAGCCCAATCCAGACAGAAGAGCTACGCATATTCTAAATGCAAGGAGACAGTTTACGAAGTCGGAGACAGAGCTTATCTTCGAGTATCCCCACTTCGAGGGATTAAGCATTTTGGAGTTAAGGGGAAGTTAGTGCCACGATTTGTAGGACCATATCGAGTTTTGGAGCATATGGGAGAAGTGGCCTCCAAGTTGGAATTGCCAGAAGGATTGTCAGGAGTGCATGCTGTGTTCCATGTTTCTCAGTTGAAGAAATGTCACGCGGAGATGGCTAACATACCTTTGAGAGACACAGTGCCATTGGAAGCAATCCAGTTGGATAACAATTTGACCTATGAGGAGAAACCAGTCAAGATCCCCGAGTTTGCCAGTCGAGTCACTCGCAGTAAGGTTATCAAGTTTTGCAAAGTTCAGTGGAGCCACCACACGGAGGATGAAGCCACCTGAGAGTGAGAGGAAGATTTGCTCAAAGACCACCCTCACCTATTTTCTAGCCAACCCGAATCTCGAGGGCGAGATTCATCTTAAGGGGGGTAGGTTTGTAACATCCCAAATCTTCAATTTGGAATGTTATACATTAGATCATCATGCATATCATATTTTATTTTGCTTTTGGTTTTGATCCTAGGAAATCCTAAGCAACTCAAGGACCCACAGAGAGAGTTGGGGATTTCGTTATTTACATATTTGAGTTTTCTCAAATTATGTAAACAGGATCATTTGATTTTATTTATTTTATCATCAATTATTTCTATTACAAAAATATAAGAGAGGGAATAAAATGACTTTCCCAAAATATAGAAATATTGAGGATTCAATAAAAAAATCAAATAAGTTTTATTTCGGAGTTTTTCGGTATTTTTATTTGAATTTAGGAAAAATGCGCGTGTTTCAAAGTTGTAGTTTGGGCCCAGATAAATGTTCACTTTATCTGGCTTGATTTTAGGAACCTGGCAAAATTTATTTCGTGATTTTTGGAGTCCGTTTAGTATTTCTTTTTATTTTTCTTCCGAGTGGAATTTAAAAAAAACGTAACCGACTTCGGGGCATACCAGACCTGGACTCCGCCGGGTAAGGCTATAAAAGCCGCCGCCCCAGGGCCCGAAAGCCCAGCCGCCGCCGCCACCTAAACCCTAACCCTAGCCCCTGTCCCGCCGCCGCCGCCGCCGCCGCCGCCGGAGCCGCGCGACTTTTGGGGTTCGCCGCCGCCTCGTTTTCCGTGTAGTTTTTTTTTAAAAAATAAATCTGTTTGTCGTTTTTCTTTTTCGTCGGATTTTCCGCGGTTATTTTCTGATCGCGATTTCTGACCCGATTTTCGTTTTAGTATAACTTTTCGCTCGTTTATCAGAATCAGGCGATTCAAGCACCTGGAGTTTCGTCTCGAAACTCTCTTTCTGAATAATCAACTTAAACACGTTTTTGATACTGTAAAATTTGCCCTAGATTCAAATTGCTAGAGCGAAGTTGTTTTCTCGCCGTTTGATTTCTTTCGCTTCATTCGATTTGATTCTTTTTGCCAACCGGAGTTCTTAAGTTGAACTTCTGGTTAGATCTTCTATTTGAGTTTTACCTATGCACTAGATGAGTACTTATTGTGTGCTTGTTGTTTGTCTGCGATAGAATACCCGGAGTGCGCCACTTGTTACGTTGAATCTCTAGGTTACGCGGATCATCAGCAAGGCAAGTAACACTTTGATCATACCTTTTCTACAACCCAGTTTTATTGCATTAGATAAATCCTCACACATTGCATGATTAGGATCAAACTAAATTGTGGGATGGGAAGTAGATGAGGTAGTACCTATTGCCTGTTTTATCATCAAACCTTTGGGAGCTACTTCTACGTTTGCTTATTATGCCATGCTATACTAGTAGACGTGGATTGGGTGAGTGATATCCATGACAGATGTGAGATTGTTAATTAATGGTTTATCTAAGGTGGCAACCTAACACACATCTGGGTGGATTGAGGCACCTGGGGTTACCAGGACTTGCCTGTTTTTGTTTGGACCGCCACCCAGGCTCAAAGGGATCATGAGATTATTCATACTAGAAACTTCCGTGTGCAACCACAAACCATTATGGGCTCTGGCATAGTTGACTAAGTTGTGCGAACTCTTACAGTGGTAGACTAGCAGATGTAGGGGATGTAGGTGGTACGGTCTACCCGATCGTAAGGTGCTAGCGCTTCTGAAAGACTATGTCTCGGTCATCCGTCTTCTCAAACACCCTGTAGTGCAAGAAAACAAACGGAGGCGATCGAGTCTTGTGGGGAAAAGTGCGCAAACCTCTGCAGAGTGTAATAAACTAATCATGGTTAGTCGTGTCCCCGGTTATGGACATCTTGAGTATCTAGTACCTGGATTATCATGTGAATCTCAACATGTTACTCTAAATTAATTTTGTGGGATTTTAATGATGATACTTAATTGGGATTGAGGATGCTGTCAACCATTCTCAATGTTTCACAACCACCATGATAGTAATTAAATTTATTCCTTTGAAGTAGGGAAAAATTGGCTTTACGCAAAAACAGTAACCATAGAGCTTTCCACCAGCCAAATATGCATATAGTATAGCTCTTGCATTCCATTACTCTCTATGTGTTACCTTGCCAGCATATTCCATGTGCTGACCCGTTTTCGGGCTGCAACGTTAATGTTGTAGACTTTTCAGACGTCGATTAAGGAGTTTTAGGTCATGGTTCTATACTCAGTGATGCCGTTGGAGTTGATGGACACACTTATCTTCCAAGCCTTCCGCTGTTATCGTCACTAGATGGCCTTAAGCCATATTTATTGTAATAAGTTCTCTTTTGAGACACTCGATGTAATAAGTGTGTGATTGCTACTCTGCTATAAATCCTCCGAGTACTGTGTGGTGTCAGCATTACTGATCCAGGGATGACAACGGAGCACAGAGATCAGACTGTTTGAGGTCTGGTAGCTATAGAGATGGTATCAGAGCACACGCTGACTGTAGGACACGACCACTAAGCTAAAGACCTAGATCACTCTCTTCTCTTCTGACTTCTCATCTTTTCTACTCTTTAGGATGGCGGATGCAAGGAACAAGTTCACACAACCAGATGAAGATACACCCTTTGGACGCCACTTGAAGGAAGTCACTAGATACCTGAACATAGGAGTACCAAGCTTCACGGGAATCTACAACGCCACTTTACCTGAAGAAGAGCGCTGGATGATTCAAGTTCAAGTTCCAGGAAGGACGTTCATGCCAATCACTGAGCCCATAGAGTTTTCTTTTGATGCACCAACTTGGAGTCTAGGAAAGAGTAGGGCAGCTCACATCGCCATGGGACGCATTGGAGAAGTCTACCGCAAGGATCTCAAGGATACTATCTACCAGATTTGCGGACACAAAGATGAACACTGGGAGATGATCAGCACCAGGAAAGATAGATCAATTGCAGCTTTTATGCAGGAGTTAAACCAGCAGATTCGACGACAGGAGCATCAGATGTGCGCCGACATGATAGATCTGAAGAAGGCTAGGACTAGAATCAAGGAACTGAAGGAAGAACTCAAGGCTACACGCGAAGATTATGAAGAAGAAATTGAAGTATTGGTGGATAAGAATGCCGACCTAACAAAGAAGATTGGCATATTTATGGGAGGCCCGACACCAGTGGATGAAGACGAGGAACCCAAGGAGATTAGCCCGGAAGACTACATCACCATTGACGGCACCGACTCGGAACAAGATAGTAGTGATGATGACTATGTTGATGAAGCAGGAGCAGATATCATGGAGTCTACAACCGTAGAATATTTTTAGTAGACCACCTCATCAGTAGTAGTAGTCCACCATGTAAATATAGTAGTCCGAGCACTTTTGCGATAGTTAGATCGATTGTATGTCTTGTTTGATTGATTGGAGTGAATTGTGTGCTTTTGCCTCATGTGCATATGGGTAGTGTTTTCCCTTTAGACCCCCTCTATTCTTATATCTCATCTTTTCTAAAAACCCTTAGATGCCTCCGAGACGTGACCCCGGATTTGCCTTTCTGCTGGAGCTCACTCAGTTGATCCAGCAGCAGAACACCTTGATGCAGTTGCTAGTTCAGAATCAGAATCAGGGGAACAACAACAACAATCCACCACCACCACCACCACCTGTTGACCACTTAGCCCATTTTCTGAGGCTGAATCCGCCGGTGTTTTCCAGTAGCACTGAGCCGATAGTAGCAGATGATTGGCTCCGCAAGATAGCTAGGGAGTTGACCACAGCAGGATGCACAGATGCGGAGAAGGTTAAGTTTGCCGCACATCAGTTAGAAGGACCCGCAGCATCTTGGTGGGAGAATTTCACAGCCACCTTTCCAGTCGACACTGTCTCATGGGACCAGTTTCAGCAAGCTTTCCGTACTGCCCATGTTTCTGCAGGAGCAATGGCCATGAAGAAGCGTGAGTTTCGTAACTTGCGCCAAGGAGGACGGACAGTTGGCCAATATGTGGAGGAGTTTAGTAAGCTAGCACGTTATGCCCCAGATGACGTTGCTACGGATGCAGCTAAGCAGGAGAAATTCCTAGAAGGACTGAATGATGAGTTGAGTATGCAGTTGATGGTAGCCACCTTCAACAATTACCAGGAGTTGGTAGATCGTGCTCTTATGATTGAAGGGAAGCAGCAGCAAATTGAGAACCGCAAGAGGAAGTATGGACAAGGAAAGTATAATTCAGGAGCTCAGCAGAAGCCTCGTTTTACCCCTAGGCCAGGAGGACATTTTCAGCATACCCATGGAGTAGGTAGCTCGCACAATCACAATGGCACCAAGAATGGTAATGGGAATGGAGGAAGCAATGAACAGAACCGCAGCACCCCATCGACCCCAGCCAGGAAGGAATTGAGCCATGTCACTTGCTATAAGTGTTTGAAGCCAGGACATTATGCAAATGACTGTCCTGAAGGACAAAACGGCAATGGAAGTTCTGGAAAGAAGCCGAACCCTTTCAACAGGGGACAGGTGAACCACGTTAGCGTGGAGGAGGTTGAAGCTCAGCCCGATGCAGTAATAGGTAAGTTTTTGGTTAAGTCATTTACTGCACTCGTTCTTTTTGATACTGGAGCATCGCATTCATACATATCAAGGGGATTTGCGGATAAGTATGACCTACCAACCCAAGCCCTTAGGTCACCCATGTTAGTAACCTCGCCAGGAGCAGAGTATATGGCTAGTCTATGGTGTGATCGGTTACCATTAAGGATTGGTAACTATGTTTTTCCCTCAGACCTAATAGT
The DNA here is from genome assembly GCF_018294505.1 of Triticum aestivum. Lineage (NCBI taxonomy): Eukaryota > Viridiplantae > Streptophyta > Magnoliopsida > Poales > Poaceae > Triticum > Triticum aestivum. Next base: position 322,078,539 of record NC_057809.1, on the reverse strand, counting down.
ATTGGAATCTCAAGGATTGGATGTGATATTAGGCATGGATTGGTTATCAAAGTATAAAGGGAATATTGAGTGTGCTAGTAAGTCAATTTTGCTTACCACACCAGAAGGGAGAAGGATCAAGTATGTATCCCGGCATGCACCAAACAGGACACAAGTAAATTCCTTATCAGGAGTAGTGCAGGAGGAAGTACCAGTGGTAAAGGATTTTCCTGATGTATTTCCCGAAGAGTTGCTAGGCATGCCACCGGATAGAGACATTGAGGTTTTGATTGAGCTTTTGCCAGGCACTGGGCCAATGTCAAAGAGACCATATAGGATGCCAGCAAAAGATTTGGTGGAAATTAAGAAGCAGATTAAGGAGTTACTAGATAAAGGATATATTCGCCCAAGTTCTTCGCCTTGGGCATCGCCAGTACTTCTAGTGGAGAAGAAGGATGGATCGCTAAGGATGGTTGTTAACTATCGAGGATTGAACGAAGTAACAATCAAGAACAAGTACCCACTACCAATGATCAATGATCTATTTGATCGATTGCAAGGAGCTAAAGTGTTTTCCAAGATCGATTTGCGATCAGGATACCACCAGTTGAAGATTCGAGAACAGGATATCCCGAAGACAGCTTTTACCACCAGGTATGGGCTATATGAGTATACTGTTATGTCATTTGGACTAACTAACGCGCCTGCCTATTTTATGAACATGATGAACAAAGTGTTTATGGAGTTTTTTGATAAGTTCGTCGTAGTGTTCATTGATGATATCCTGGTTTATTCGAAGAACGTAGAGGAGCATAAGGAGCATTTGCGTTTGGTACTTGGAAAGCTCAGAGAACATCATTATATCCCAAATTCAGCAAATGTGAGTTTTGGTTGAAGGAAGTAGGATTCCTCGGACACGTTATATCTGGAGAAGGTATAGCAGTAGATCCCGCTAAAGTTGAAACCGTGACCAAGTGGGAAGCACCAACAACAGTCGGAGAGATCCGGAGTTTTCTTGGACTCGCAGGATACTACCGGAGATTTATTGAGAATTTCTCAAAGATTGCAAAACCTATGACGGAGTTGTTGAAGAAGGATACTAAGTTCAAATGGACTGAGGAGTGTGAGGCAAGTTTTCAGAAATTGAAGAACCGTTTGGTTACCTCACCAGTGTTGATTTTGCCAGATCAAACCAAGGATTATGAGGTGTATTGCGACGCTTCACGTCGAGGACTTGGTGCAGTGCTTATGCAGGAAGGTAGAGTTGTTTCGTATGCCTCAAGACAACTGAAGTCCCATGAATTGAATTACGCTACGCAAGATTTGGAGTTAGCGGCTGTAGTGCATGCATTGAAGACATGGAGACATTTCCTCATCGGAAGTCATTGTGAGGTGTACACGGATCACAAGAGTTTGAAGTACATTTTCACGCAGAAGGAGTTGAACCTCAGAAAAAGAAGATGGTTGGAGCTCATCAAGGATTATGATATGAAATTGCATTATCATCCCGGAAAAGCTAATGTAGTAGCTGATGCATTAAGCCGTAAGAGCCATGTCAATACACTAATGACGGGAGGAATACCCAAGGAGTTAGCAGAAAATCTTCGTGAACTATGTTTGGAAATAGTTCCGAAAGGCTATGTAGCAGCATTGGAGATTCAATCAACTTTGATGGATAGAATCAGAGAAGCTCAGAAAACTGACAAGGAGATTGCTTCTATAAAAGAGAAAATAAGCCAAGGAAAAGCTAAAGGATTTCGTGAGGATGAGCACGACACCCTATGGTTTGAAGACCGTGTTTATGTGCCCAATAACCCGGAGATCAGAAAGTTGATTCTGCAAGAGGCACATGATTCACCGTATTCGATTCACCCAGGAAATACCAAGATGTATTTGGATTTGAAGGATATTTTCTGGTGGCCGGAATGAAGAAGGATATTGCGGAGTATGTAGCAGTTTGTGACGTATGTCAGAGAGTAAAGGCAGAGCATCAGAAGCCAGCAGGATTGTTGCAACCATTGCCGATACCCGAATGGAAGTGGGATAAGCTAGGCATGGATTTTATCACGGGATTGCCAAGGACTCGTTCAGGCTATGACTCGATTTGGGTCGTAGTTGATCGATTGACGAAGGTAGCTCATTTCATCCCAGTAAAGACCACTTACACCAGTGCTAAGCTGGCAAGGATATACATGACCAGGATCGTATGTTTGCATGGAGTTCCGAGGAGCATTGTATCAGATAGAGGAACCCAGTTTACCTCAAAGTTCTGGAAGCAGTTGCATGAGACTTTAGGTACTAGGCTGCAATTTAGTACAGCTTTTCATCCGCAGACAGATGGACAGACTGAGAGAGTCAATCAGATTTTGGAAGATATGCTGAGAGCTTGTGCGCTAGATTATGGATCTAGTTGGGACGATAATTTGCCATATGCAGAGTTTTCTTACAATAATAGCTATCAGACCAGTTTGAAGATGGCACCTTTTGAAGCTTTGTACGGAAGGAGGTGCAGCACACCGTTGTCATGGGACGAAGTTGGAGACCGCCAGTTGTTTGGACCAGATCTGATTAAAGAGTCTGAATGGAACGTGAAGTTGATTCGCGATAGGCTCAAGGTAGCCCAATCCAGACAGAAGAGCTACGCAGATTCTAAACGCAAGGAGACAGTTTACGAAGTCGGAGACAGAGCTTATCTTCGAGTATCCCCACTTCGAGGGATTAAGCGTTTTGGAGTTAAGGGGAAGTTAGCACCACGATTTGTAGGACCATATCGAGTTTTGGAGCATATGGGAGAAGTGGCCTACAAGTTGGAATTTCCAGAAGGATTGTCAGGAGTGCATGATGTGTTCCACGTTTCTTAGTTGAAGAAGTGTCACGCAGAGATGGCTAACATACCTTTGAGAGACACAGTGCCATTGGAAGCAATCCAGTTGGATAACAATTTGACCTATGAGGAGAAACCAGTCAAGATCCCCAAGTTTGCCAGTCGAGTCACTCGCAGTAAGGTTATCAAGTTTTGCAAAGTTCAGTGGAGCCACCACACGGAGGATGAAGCCACCTGGGAGTGAGAGGAAGATTTGCTCAAAGACCACCCTCACCTATTTTCTAGCCAACCCGAATCTCGAGGGCGAGATTCATCTTAAGGGGGGTAGGTTTGTAACATCCCAAATTTTCAATTTGGAATGTTATACATTAGATCATCATGCATATCATATTTTATTTTGCTTTTGGTTTTGATCCTAGGAAATCCTAAGCAACTCAAGGACCCACGGAGAGAGTTGGGGATTTTGTTATTTACATATTTGAGATTTCTCAAATTATGTAAACAGGATCATTTGATTTTATTTATTTTATCATCAATTATTTCTATTACAAAAATATAAGAGAGGGAATAAAATGACTTTCCCAAATATAAAAATATTGAGGATTTAATAAAAAAATCAAATAAGTTTTATTTCGGAGTTTTTCGGTATTTTTATTTGAATTTAGGAAAAATGTGCGTGTTTCAAAGTTGTAGTTTGGGCCCAGATAAATGTTCACTTTATCGGGCTTGATTTTAGGAACCTGGCAAAATTTATTACGTGATTTTTGGAGTCCGTTTAGTATTTCTTTTTATTTTTCTTCCGAGTGGAATTTAAAAAAAACGTAACCGACTTCGGGCCGTACCAGGCCAGGACTCCGCCGGCTAAGGCTATAAAAAGCCGCCGCCCCAGGGCCCGAAAGCCCAGCCGCCGCCGCCGCCACCTAAACCCTAACCCTAGCCCCTGACCCGCCGCCGCCGCCGCCGGAGCCGCACGACTTTCGGGGTTCGCCGCCGCCTCGTTTTCCGTGTACTTTTTTTAGAAAATAAATCTGTTCGTCGTTTTTCTTTTTCGTCGGATTTTCCGCGGTTATTTTGTGATCGCGATTTCTGACCCGATTTTCGTTTTAGTATAACTTTTCGCTCGTTTATCGGAATCAGGCGACTCAAGCGCCTGGAGTTTCGTCTCGAAACCCTCTTTCCGAATAATCAACTTAAACACGTTTTTGCTACTGTAAAATTTGCCCTAGATTCAGATTACTAGAACGAAGTTGTTTTCTCGCCGTTTGATTTCTTTCGCTTCGTTCGATTTTATTCTTTTTGCCAACCGGAGTTCTTAAGTTGAACTTCTGGTTAGATCTTCTATTTGAGTTTTACCTGTGCATTAGATGAGTACTTATTGTGTGCTTGTTGTTTGTCTGTGATAGAATACCCGGAGTGCGCCACTTGTTACGTTGAATCTCTAGGTTACGCGGATCATCAGCAAGGCAAGTAACACTTTGATCATACCTTTTCTACAACCCAGTTTTATTGCATTAGATCAATCCTCACACATTGCATGATTAGGATCTAACTAAATTGTGGGATGGGAAGTAGATGAGGTAGTACCTATTGCCTGTTTTATTATCAAACCTTTGGGAGCTACTTCTACGTTTGCTTATTATGCCATGCTATACTAGTAGACGTGGATTGGGTGAGTGATATCCATGACAGATGTGAGATTGTTAATTAATGGTTTATCTAAGGTGGCAACCTAACACACATCTGGGTGGATTGAGGCACCTGGGGTTACCAGGACTTGCCTGTTTTTGTTTGGACCGCCACCCAGGCTCAAAGGGGTCATAAGATTATTCATACTAGAAACTTCCGTGTGCAGCCACAAGCCATTATGGGCTCTGGCATAGTTGACTAAGTTGTGCGAACTCTTACAGTGGTAGACTAGCAGATGTAGGGGATGTAGGTGGTACGGTCTACCCGATCGTAAGGTGCTAGCGCTTCTGAAAGACTATGTCTCGGTCATCCGTCTTCTCAAACACCCTGTAGTGCGAGAAAACAAACGGAGGCGATCGAGTCTTGTGGGGAAAAGTGCGCAAACCTCTGCAGAGTGTAATAAACTAATCATGGTTAGTCGTGTCCCCGGTTATGGACATCTTGAGTATCTAGTACCTGGATTATCATGTGAATCTCAACATGTTACTCTAAATTAATTTTGTGGGATTTTAATGATGATACTTAATTGGGATTGAGGATGCTGTCAACCATTCTCAATGTTTCACAACCACCATGATAGTAATTAAATTTATTCCTTTGAAGTAGGGAAAAATTGGCTTTACGCAAAAACAACAACCATAGAGCTTTCCACCAGCCAAATATGCATATAGTTTAGCTGTTGCATTCCATTACTCTCTATGTGTTACCTTGCCAGCATATTCCATGTGCTGACCCGTTTTCGGGCTGCAACGTTAATGTTGCAGACTTTTCAGACGACGATTAAGGAGTTTTAGGTCGTGGTTCTATACTCAGTGATGCCTTTGGAGTTGGTGGACACACTTATCTTCCAAGCCTTCCGCTGTTATCGTCACTAGATGGCCCTAAGCCATATTTATTATAATAAGTTCTCTTTTGGGACACTCGATGTAATAAGTGTGTGATTGCTACTCTGCTATAAATCCTCCGAGTACTATGTGGTGTCAGCATTACTGATCCAGGGATGACACCGGAGCACAGAGATCAGACTGTTTGAGGTCTGGTCGCTACAGAGATGGTATCAGAGCACACGCTGACTGTAGGACACGACCACTAAGCTAAAGACCTAGATCACTCTCTTCTCTTCTGACTTCTCATCTTTTCTACTCTTTAGGATGGCGGATGCAAGGAACAAGTTCACACAACCAGATGAAGGTACACCCTTTGGACGCCACTTGAAGGAAGTCACTAGATACCTGAACATAGGAGTACCAAGCTTCACGGGAATCTACAACGCCACTTTACCTGAAGAAGAGCGCTGGATGATTCAAGTTCAAGTTCCAGGAAGGACGTTCATGCCAATCACTGAGCACATAGAGTTTTCTTTTGATGCACCAACTTGGAGTCTAGGAAAGAGTAGGGCAGCTCACATCGCCATGGGACGCATTGGAGAAGTCTACCGCAAGGATCTCAAGGATACTATCTACCAGATTTGCGGACGCAGAGATGAACACTGGGAGATGATCAGCACCAGGAAAGATAGATCAATTGCAGCTTTTATGCAGGAGTTAAACCAGCAGATTCGATGACAGGAGAATCAGATGTGCGCCGACATGATAGATCTGAAGAAGGCTAGGACTAGAATCAAGGAACTGAAGGAAGAACTCAAGGCTACACGCGAAGATTATGAAGAAGAAATTAAAGTATTGGTGGATAAGAATGCCGACCTAACAAAGAAGATTGGCATATTTATGGGAGGCCCGACACCAGTGGATGAAGACGAGGAACCCAAGGAGATTAGCCCGGAAGACTACATCACCATTGACGGCACCGACTTGGAACAAGATAGTAGTGATGATGACTATGTTGATGAAGCAGGAGCAGATATCATGGAGTCTACAACCGTAGAATATTTTTAGTAGACCACCTCATCAGTAGTAGTAGTCCACCATGTAAATATAGTAGTCCGAGCACTTTTGCGATAGTTAGATCGATTGTATGTCTTGTTTGATTGATTGGAGTGAATTGTGTGCTTTTGCCTCATGTGCATATGGGTAGTGTTTTCCCTTTAGACCCCCTCTATTCTTATATCTCATCTTTTCTAAAAACCCTCAGATGCCTCCGAGACGTGACCCCGGATTTGCCTTTCTGCCGGAGCTCACTCAGTTGATCCAGCAGCAGAACACCTTGATGCAGTTGCTAGTTCAGAATCAAAATCAGGGGAACAACAACAACAATCCACCACCACCACCACCACCTGTTGACCACTTAGCCCATTTTCTTAGGCTGAATCCGCCGATGTTTTCCAGTACCACTGAGTCGATAGTAGCAGATGATTGGCTCCGCAAGATAGTTAGGGAGTTGACCACAGCAGGATGCACAGATGCGGAGAAGGTTAAGTTTGTCGCACATCAGTTAGAAGGACCCGCAGCATCTTGGTGGGAGAATTTCACAGCCAGCTTTCCAGTCGACACTGTCTCATGGGACCAGTTTCAGCAAGCTTTCCGTACTGCCCATGTTTCAGCAGGAGCAATGGCCATGAAGAAGCGTGAGTTTCGTAACTTGCGCCAAGGAGGACGGACAGTTGGCCAATATGTGGAGGAGTTTAGTAAGCTAGCACGTTATGCCCCAGATGACGTTGCTACGGATGCAGCTAAGCAGGAGAAATTCCTGGAAGGGCTGAGTGATGAGTTGAGTATGCAGTTGATGGTAGCCACCTTCAACAATTACCAGGAGTTGGTAGATCGTGCTCTTATGATTGAAGGGAAGCAGCAGCAAATTGAGAACCGCAAGAGGAAGTATGGACAAGGAAAGTATAATTCGGGAGCTCAACAGAAGCCTCGTTTTACCCCTAGGCCAGGAGGACATTTTCAGCATACCCATGGAGTAGGTAGCTCGCACAATCACAATGGCACCAAGAATGGTAATGGGAATGGAGGAAGCAATGGACAGAACCGCAGCACCCCATCGACCCCAGCCAAGAAGAACTTGAGCCATGTCACTTGCTATAAGTGTTCGAAGCCAGGACATTATGCAAATGACTGTCCTGAAGGACAAAACGACAATGGAAGTTCTGGAAAGAAGCCGAACCCTTTCAACAGGGGACAGGTGAACCACGTTAGTGTGGAGGAGGTGAACCCTTTCCACTGGGATGAAGCAATGTTAGCGATGTGAGATTTAAGTGTAACTGCAAAAACACAATTCATGGGAGATAAAACAAGACGGAAGCACTTCATAAAATGGTGGTGGCATTGCTTCAATTTATCGAGGGCACTAGACCTTTACTTACAGTGTCATTAGGTCGCACTGCTTAATGCTTCTTGTGATTTTACATTAATGGTAGCGATATGGGTGTAGGGACAGCAGGGGCATAAAGTGGTGAGGCAGATGTGGTTGCCGAGAGCGGCAAACACTCAGGCAGCATGTCTGCATTTGTCCCATTTTTTATCTCCTCGGTGACTTTTTCCTATGTGAGCACAGGAAATCTACACCTGCTCATTCTCATTTGTGTTCTCCCCGAAGACCCCTCACTTTCTTTCCTTTTTCAACCAAGAGACAGGTCCACTTCACCCCCCCCCCCTTCACCATCCACCATGCTTTCTTCGCCTTTTCAACCAATAGACCAGTTGGGTAGCCAGTATCTACTACTTTCCCCTGTTTCCTCTTAGAACCAAGTCCTAGATTCATGCTACAGCTTTCCCACTTCCTTCCTTGTTTGAACCAACTCTTAGATTGGAATGTGTGAACTAGCTTTACCTCTAATAATAGTAAAAGTCTAGGTGTCTTTGGAATAGCCGACAGAAGTAGAAAAAGATCCACACGCAGCCACGTGGGGGGCTGGGGGCAGTAGAGCAAGGCAGGTTTCGAAGGAATATATACCTGAGGGTCGTCGGCATGTGGCGAAGATGGTGTCAGGAGGCCGCATCTTGGCCACAATACCGCAGGGAGGAAGAAGGGGTCGGAGGCCCTCCCGAGCTGGCGCTCTCTCGGAGAGAACGGCACGGCCACAGATCAGGACGCGCGGGCAGCCGTTGGTCTCCTCCCTCGCCGCAGACGACAGCGTGAACGATGCACCTACACCCCTACCTCGGTCGAGGTGGTCTGGCCGGATTTGTGACCAGTCGTGAGCAGAGAGAGAGTGTGGCCACCTATGTCTTGCTTAGATCTGGAGAGCATGAGAGATTGAAAGAGAGGAACCCTAGTAAAGCAAGCGCTAAGGCTCCTTCTTATATATATAGTGGAGTGATTTTGGTGTACCAGCTTCAGAAAAATGCGCTCCTACGTGTACCCGCGAGTGGGTGTGAGAGAACTAGTGCATGCGTGCACCGCTTCTCTTCATGAGAGTACAATATACTATGCCCAAAGAACATTCGCCACAAGAGTAATAGTATAAGTGTGTGACGTGTGAGCTAAAATAAAAGGTGCGCGACGTCTTTTGTTTTTTAGAAGTTCTGTGGGTAGGGTGTGAAGAGCACATATGTGTGTGACGTCTACCTGCAGATAGACGGTGGGTGCGAGAGGACTCGGGAGAGTCGTGACTCGTGAGGGTGCGTGTGTGCGTGAGAGAGAGGGGCACGTATCAATGCAATGCATGTGTTCGTAAATCATTATCCAACAAATGTTCGCCGCAAGCCGTTTCCTGACGAACGCCGTAAGAACCATTAGATCGGCATCCGACAGTGTCAGTTTTGCCATGTCATTTAAGAGACCAGCCACTCCTCCTACACACAATTCTTCCACATGAGTGTTAGCAACTGTTGTATGCTCCTCCCTCCGTTCCAAAATGCAGTGCATATAGCTTTATTGAAAATTCGAACCTCGCAAACTTTTACCAAGTTTTCGTGTACCAAAATGCACATATAGAATACCCAGTATATATCATTTCATCCATCTTCGAGAGGTAACTATAAAGATGGGGGAGGAATCTACAAAGAAAGACCGTCATATCACCTACAACAATTTCAACCATCTTTTGGTGTGGAGGATTATCATAGGAATTCTATATGATATGATTTTTATAGGATTTTTTCCTTTAGAGCCACTTGGTTCAAAGGAATAGATTCATATACTCCACATTTCAAAGGAAATAAACATGACATCATTTTTATAGCTTTAGAGCCACTTGGTTCATATGAATGGATTCCTATACTCCCATAATTTCAAAGGAAAATAAACATTAGTGTATATTCAATAGAAAAGTTCCTATGATGTGAACCAAATGACATCTCTTTTCTAATCCCTCCTCATAGGAATTGAGATACATGTCATCTCTAGATTCAATAGAAAAGTTCCTATGATGTGAACCAAATGACATCTCTTTTCCAATCCCTACTCATAGGAATTGAGATACATGTCATGTCTTTCCCCACAACTTCCATGTATACATCTTCTATTCCTAAATAGCTAGTACAACCCACTAGTAGATTTCTTCCTAGACATGCAACTATGGCACAAGAACACATCATGCATGCAAGTCATAAATCACATTGTTTTTTCTACTCTATGCATGCAAGCACCACATCATCAATTCGTGCATGTTACTCATAAGTTATTTCTTGCATGAAATTTTGCATTCACAATGTATGTGCTGGTCACATGCACACATATGTAGTTCACATTCACATTTTTGTTAGAAGTGTCATTCTTTTCACTGTAATTCTTTTTTTTTTCTCTTTGTACTCCGTCAAGGTGTGTAAGTCATCTTCCAAAAAGCAAATAATCCCAAAACACTTTGGCATGGTACATTAACTCCCTCCTCGTTTCTTGTTTCGTGACATATCAACCAATAAGAGATGTGGGCCATGCATGCTTTCCCAAAACACAAGCACTTCTCCTTTGTTCTAGAATCTTCTGTATCATAATTGCCCAAACTTTTTTTCTAAATGAATTGCTATTATTTGTTTTTTACTTTATGCTTTACAATGCACAATCCCATGAATCTTAACCTTTTTATAAAACTAATTGATTTTAAATGAGATTAACTATAAGAACTAAACAAACATCTACATCATGCATATATGACTCAAAGCTTTACATGCTATAGTGTGTATTTATTCATAATTTGGTTTCCAAATCTCATGCGTTCAATGCATGTGTACCTTACTAGTTTTGAGTAGAGTAGCAAATTTCACGCGGTCGCGGGTATAACAAAATGCAGGGCACACGCATCATTGCCTTTCGGTCGAACCTACGTCCAGAATTTTTTGTACGTATATCTCCACTAGTCCCCTAACCCAAAATGCTGCCTTGTTCCCGTAAAACCAAGCGACCCACACATATTAAGGCGTCGACTCGAACTCAATCCCTCTCCCGTTCACTACGACGTGGCCCCGCATGCCGTAGTACTCCTACAAACCCTATCGCCGCACACATCATCGGTTTTCTTCAAGAGGACGAGGGAGAAGCAGATTTGTAGTGGAGGCGCTTTAAAAAATGGATTTGTAGTGGAGGCCCCTACCCTAGGGTGCCCTAGGTAGCTGTCGCACGCATCATTGGTTTTCTCTTTTCTTTATGCTCTTGCTCCCTAGAGTGAAGTGATGGTTGCTTCGTTTGTCCAGCTTAATGCGAGAAAGGTGGGGCTTTGTGATTTGACCCCTCTACTACTACCTCCATAGTGGGGCTTTATGTAGTAGTAAAACAGAAAAACTATTTTTTATACAAGCCCTATAAACCGGAAAGGAGGGAGTGGTAAGTAGTATACTACCTCCATAGAGGGTACGTACTCTGTAAAATCAGATTTTCCCAAAACTAAGTCACTCAACCTTTATTGCTTGTTTCCCTTCCTGCCTCGTTGCCTCAAACAGATTATGCCAAACTCCCATGCCTGTCGCGCGGGAAAAGACCCGCCCTCGCCCTTTTATAGTTCGGGTATGTATCGATGGATCGTGCGAAGCAGTAAAAACCAAGCCGTGTCTTTTACTCCTCGATCGATGCTCGCTTTCATGAATTATGTACTTCCTCTCGCCGACATGTGGGACATATAGCAACCGGGTTGATGTGTCATGCACCAAATAATAGTGCAGAACAGCAGGGGGACGCACCCGAGTCGTACCGCCCAAGTAGTAGTAATGAGTAATGAGAAGTCAGACCACAATGTCGCACCTTCCCACATGGACGAAGCAACCATTATTTCACACTTCGTTTCGCCATCTTCTCCTTCAAGAAAACCACATAGTATTGCTTCCGCCATTGTTCTGCCTCAAGAGGGACACGCGCATCGCCTTGGTAGATCATAACACGTGGGACCGCATGACGGGCCATGCTCCCCCACCCATCGCTTGGTAAAATCACCTCATTTTTACTACTTCCTCCTTATCGGTTTACAGGGCATGCATGTCGTTCTAGGTTGAGAATTTAACTAGCTATATATGTGAGGAACAATATATGTTTAGAAACTACATCCGCTTAAGAATCGAATGATATACTTTTTGTGACATAGTAACTCATATTTAGTTAGTCAAATGGATGACCGAGAACTACATGCACGCCCTATAAACTGAGACGGAGAGGGTAGTACAATACATATCTTTTTAGATCAACATAGTCGGGATTCACCAAGGAGAAAAACCAAGTGGTAGGCTGCTCCTGTCGTGTTGGCGTAGCAACTCAAGCAGGGTCAGTCCGCACAAGAAATGGTGTCACACTTAACAGGACCCCTTTGGCCGACATGTGGCTCGTCCACCATCTTGTTCCACGTGCGATGCACCAAATTACAGTTCGGAGCAGCGATTGGACTTGGAGGCTCCCCGGTCGTAGCGCCGCAGTAGTCCTACGTTCCGCTCTATTGGCTACGATAGTAAAGGGAGATCTACTGCGATTGTGCTTCCGGTTCACCTGTTAAGCACCTCAGTAGAGAAAGCCGAAAACTGGCTGTCATGATGCGGCGAGAGCTGGTCAACCACTCGATGACTTATCGGAATCTTTCACAATTCCCTCCGTGTCACATGAAGGACCTCTTTCCGGTCAAATATGTAAACACATCGTATGAATAAGCCCCATACATACCAGGTGCTTGCTCTAACTTTGTAGTGTGATATGTGGTTGCATGTTGCATATGGTGTCTAGCTTGTAATGCTTCTAATTAGGGTAAATTGCATCTGCTTAGTTTACACATTATACCTGTGAATATGACATGCCTTCCTATTTTTGGTACACACTACATCTATGTGTTAACCATGTTCTTACATGAAACTACCTCTCTTCTGTATCCTACATCAATCACTTACGATGAGACACCTTTATTCGTTGCATATTGCATATTATTTCTAGAATGTTGCTATGTATTGCTTCTAATTTTGTCAAATACATTTGTTAGGCCACACTTTAATTTGGTAGAGTGATATTGGTTTCATCTTTCATATGGTTTCTATCTTGCATTGCTTCTAACTAGTTCAAACACCTTGTGCTTAGTTTACACTTTATACATCATACATGTCAATATGTCATGCCGTCCTATTTTTCATACATAATCCATCCTCCTATCATGCGGCTGTCTTACATGAAAGTAGTGTTCGTAAGTATATGCATCAATGAGTTTTGAAGAGCAAATTTTATTCCTTTTCTTTTGGGTTTGACTTGACAAGGCAAAATCAAAAAAGAGGAAGGAAAAGAATAAGGAAGGCGATGATGGTGGTCCTCTGCAGCAACATAAACGAAGCATCTCTATAGATTCTCCTTGTACAGTTAGTGCATTACAAGTTCCAAATCTCCGCTCCCCTACTCCACCATCCAAGGTGCTTGCTCTAACTTGGCAGTGTGATATCTAGTTGCATGTTGCATATGGTGTCTAGCTTGTATTGCTCCTAATTAGTGTAAACTGCATCTGCTTAGCTTACACATGATACGTGTGAATATGACACACTTTCCTGTTTTTCGTACATACTATATCTGTCTATCACACCATGTTCTTGCATGAAACTACTCTTCTTGTGTATCCCGCGTCAGTCACATATGATGGGACACCTTTAAGTTGGCAGTGTGATATTGGTTTGCGTCTTGAATATGATTTCTAGCATGTAGTGCTTCTAGTTTGATGAATGACACCTATGACGAGACAGTTTTAACTTGGCAGAGTGATATTGATTGCACCTTCCGTATGGTGTCTAGCTTGTAGTGCTTCTAATTTGTTGAGGTGCCTTCTGCTTAGTTACCACATCATAGGTGTGAATATGTCAAGCCGTCCAGTTTTTGTACATATTCCATCCTCGTATCATGACTTTGCCTTTCATCAGAGTAGTGTTCGTCAGTATCATGCATGAATGAGTTCTGAAGAGTGAAATTTATTCCTTTTTCTTGTTGGTTTGACCTCACAATGCAAAATCAATAAAGCGTAAGGAAATTGGTAAGGCATTGGATGATGGTGGTCCTTCCGAGCAACTGAAATGGAGGGTCTCTACAGATTCTACTCCGCCATCCTCCCAACAATATTCGCAAGACAAAGCAAGGCTAGATAGTCAACGTAGTTGTGTAGATGATGAGCATATCTCTCCTACTCCACCATCATAGGTGCTTGCTCTAACTTGACACTATTATATGTGGTTGCATGTTTCATATGATGTCTAGCTTGTATTGCTTCTAACTTTGTTGAATTGCATCTGCCTACTTTACACATAATGTCTGTGAATATAACACATGTTCCTGTTTCTAGAACATATGTGTAGATGATGAGCACATCTCCCCTACTCCACCATCACAGGTGCTTGCTATAACTTGGAACTGTTATATGTGGTTGCGTGTTTTGTATGATGTCTAGTTTGTATTGCTTCTGATTTTGTTGAATGGCATCTGCGTAGCTTACAACTTATACATGCAACGATCACTTACCCATAAGACACATTTAACTTGGGAGTGTGATGTAGGTTGCATCTTGCATTTTCTTCTAGCTTGTACTGCTTCTAATTTCTTGAAATGGCACTTACGACGAGACACTTTTTTACTTGATAGAGTGATATTGGTTGCATGTTCATATGGTGCCTAGCTTTCATTTCTTATAATTTTGTGGAAATGCCTTCTGCTTACTATTTTTCATACATATTCCATCCTCCTATCATACATCTGAATATGCAATGATGTCTTTTTTATATATATTCCATCCTCCTATCCTACGCTTGCCTTACATCAAAGTAGTGTTCGTCTGTATCATGCATCAACTAGTTATGCAGAGTTAATTTTATTCATCTTCTTTTGGTTTTGACTTCATAAGGAAATATCAGAAAATAGGAAGGAAAAGAGTAAGTTAGGGGATGTTGGTGGTCCTTTGGACCGACGCAAACAGAGACTCTCTAGATTTGCCACTACTACTGCTAATGAAGTTGAAGTCTCAAGTCTACATGCTGAGTTCATCTCCCGTACTCCACCATCGCAGGTGCTTGCTCTAAGTTGATAGTGTGATAATTGGTTTCATGTTGCATATGTTGTCTAGCCTGTATTTCTTTTATTTTGATTAAATTGCACCTGCTGACTTTATACGTTATACATGTGCATATGACATGCCTTTCTATGTCTAGAATACACTGCATCTATCAATCATACCATGTTCTTACATAAAAGTACTAATGTTGTGTATCCCGCATCAGTCACTCATGATTGGATGCTTTTAACATGGAAGTTTGATAGTGGTTGCACCTTGCATTGATTTCTATGTTGTACTGCTTCTAATTTTTCAAAATGCCACTTATGACAAGACACTTTTAACTAGGCAGAGTGATATTGGTTGCATATTTCATATGGTTTCTAGCTTGCATTACTTCTATTTTCTTGAAAATCATTCTGCTTAGTTTACACATCGTAGTTTTGAATATGTCATGCCGTCCTGTTTTTCTTACGTATTCCATCCTCATATGGTTGTCTTACATCAAAGTATTGCTTGTATGTATCATGCATCAATGAGTTCTGAAGAGCGACTTTATTCTTTTGTGTTGTGGGTACTGTCAGTGTCAAAACCAGCAGATCTCAGGTAGGGGGTCCCGAACTGTGCGTCTAAGGTCGATGGTAACAGGAGATAGGGGACACAATGTTCTACCCAGGTTCGGGCCCTCTATATGGAGGTAATACCTACGTCCTGCTTGGTTGATCTTGATGAATATGAGTAATACAAGAGCTGATCTACCACGAGATTGTAATGGCTAAATCCTAGAGGTCTAGCTTGTATGGTTATGATAATGTATATCTCCCTCCGGACTAAGTCCTTCGGTTTATATAGACACCGGGAGGATCTAGTGTTACACAAGGTCGGTTACAAAGAAAGGAATCTACATATTTAGTTGCCAAGCTTGCCTTCCACGCCAAGGAGAGTCCCATCCGGACATGGGTGCAGTCTTTGTATATTCACAGCCCACCAGTCTGGCCCATGGCTAACAGGAAGGACGTCCGAGGACCCCTCAGTCCAGGACTCCCTCAGTAGCCCCTGAACCTGGCTTCAATGACAATGTATCCGGCGCGTAGATCTATCTTCGGCATTGCAAGGTGGGTTCCTTCCTCCGAACTCCAAGATAGTCTTCGGACGTATTTGAACGGTTCTGGACCTGTAACACAACACCACACACAACCTTGGAGAGAATATAATATTCCACGAGTCCAATCTGATGACAACTTTTATAACGTGACGTCACGCTCGGCCGGTTTTTCGAGCCGTTTCCTGTCCCGCCGTTCCATGTTTCGAGGCGCGGTTGCTATTGGCATGCTTTGTCGAAATAGAGATCGTGTCCCCTTGTTGCGGTATTCTCATTAAAACGAGCGTGGGTAACCCAACCGTTCTGTTGGAAAGATCCCTCAGGAATAGGCAGGCTTTCAGGCTCAAGAGGAGGCGTTTAATTCTTGCTGCCTTTATAAAGGAACCAGGGGTCGTCCTTTTTGACGCCAAACTTCTCCTCAGCCTCTCCAACCTCGAGTTCTAGCACCCATGGTTTCAACTTCGTTGCTCCGAGCTTCCCCATTATGTCCGGACCCAACCCTCAAGGCCGATGGGTGGCTTCCTCTATTACAGTGGGGGACATTGCAAAGCTTCGAGCGGGCAGATACCTGACCGCAGAAATCCACCACAGGCTTCCTGGTCAATGGTAGGTTATCCCGACCCCCAAATCTAGCGATCGGGTCGTATTCATCTCACACTTCCTTCGAGGGCTAGGGCTCACTCTTGATTCCTTCGTCTGGGGGCTAATGTTCTATTATGGACTAGATTTTCACGATCTAGCCCCAGAGTCTTTCCTCCATGTCTCAGCATTCATCATTATGTGTGAGGCCTTCCTCCGAATCCCCCCACACTTCGTCTTATGGCTCAAGACCTTCAGTGTGAAACCAAAGGTAGTTGACGGGGAACAAGTGGAGTGCGGCGGTGCTGTAGTCAGCCAGCTCACCAACACTCCTTGGCCAAAAGGCTCTTTTACCGAAACTTCCAATCAATGGCAGCACGAGTGGTTTTACGTTATGGAGCCCTGCAACACCAATTGGGTAGCTGCACCCACATTTCACCCTGGCCCACCGTTATAGCTTGCATCATGGGCCAACAAGGGGCTGGATTGGGGATCAGTTGATGAAGTGCGGACTATACAAAGCCGCATCTGAACCCTCCTCGAGAGGGATATTGATCTTGTCAGCGTGATTCAAGTAATGCTGATTCGCCGAATCCTACCATGCCAACGTAGGCCTCTCCGTATGTGGGAGTTCAATCCAGAAGGACCACGAACCCTCCAACACTTCTTCGGCATTACGCAAAAAGGGATGTGGAAGTAGTTTTTTGGAAAACAAAAACATTGGCCGGACACTACTGAGGACACAAGCCTTGACTGTAACCGTCCGGATACCCCGGTAAGCACTTGACTTCCGAACACCCTTTTTTAAAGTATGCCGTAATACATTACTGAGCAAACTATCTCCTTCCAGGGCTGGATAAAGAAAGTAGAGCTGATTAGGTGTCCGGCCCCCCTTCCCGAAGGTTCAGTGGATCCTGTATTAACAAGGATTCTAGCCCCGGCACCGTACCAGATGCCTGTGAAGGAGGGCAAGGTAGAGAGGACCAAAGATGGCCCCCATCCCGAAGGTGTGCCAGACAAGATTTCATCGTCCGAAGACAAAAATGATGGGGAAGTCAACATCTCTTCCTCCCATGGGAAGAAAAGGGTCGCCTCCGAAGATTGGGAGGAAAAGTCTCCTAAAGGAGGCAAGATGCCTTCGTCGGGTGGCTCGAGCTTGGAGGACAACGTCATCGCGCAGTCCCATGATGAGGCTAAGCCTCAGGCCAAATCATAAGTGAACAAGGGTGTTTTAAACACATCCCACCCCTTTCTTGTAACATCTAGAATATGTGTTTTTTTGCAGTTCAGCACGCAGTCTTCTTCAACAATCCTCTTCCTCGAGGGATCTTCTCCCGGAGATGATGGAAAGCGAGATGCCTCCACCAATCTCCTCGCCCAACAGGGTGGACGACTTCGAGGTGTCGTCGCGGAGGGTCTCTCCCGATCAACAAGTGGTGCGAGGGATGATGAAAACACAACCCGATGGTGATACTTCGGTGGCCCAAGGTCCGGGGATCAATAATAAAGGCCCCGAACATTTCGGTCTACAGCCGGATACGAATAAACGGATTCCTTCAAAGGGAGGACGTACTCCTTCAGCAGCCTCCAGAGACCCAGAGGCACCAGGTATATTAATGAACATGATGTGACAGGCGTCCATCTCAGAGGAACATCGTACCTTGATGGGAACGGTGGTAGAAAAGGTCCTGGCCGCGAAAAGCGGATTGAATGAGGCCTTCATGGGCCCGCTAAGAGGCTTTGAGGTTTGTATCATAATATGTTCGATTGTGTTTTATTCAAGAATACACCTGTGTATAGATAGTAGCCCCTGAGACTCTGACTGGCTTCCCGAGGGAGGTGATCAGAGGATCAAAAGATATGCCCAGGAAGTAATATGATTAATTGGAACACAGGCTGTGACCTCCCCGGAAACTATCCGGACTGTAGAGATTGCGGATTTGCAATAGAAGATTGATGAGGCAGATACTGATATCGTGTTTATCAACATGCATCTTGACGAGTCGCAAGGTACATGTTCGGAGCAATCCTTACATATACATTTTTGTAATATACGCGTGACGCTGAAAGTTGCATGCTGGAATATGCTTGGGTTGCAGATGGTGCTGCCGCCGTTGAGATTCTTCGAGCGGAGCTAACCCAGGCCAAGGAGCAGGCC
Source organism: Triticum aestivum (assembly GCF_018294505.1). Lineage (NCBI taxonomy): Eukaryota > Viridiplantae > Streptophyta > Magnoliopsida > Poales > Poaceae > Triticum > Triticum aestivum. The sequence goes on along the minus strand of NC_057809.1, from coordinate 322,059,887 downwards.
CGGTTTAGTAACGCGGCTGCAAAAAAGGCATCGGCCGAGTTAAAGGCCGAACAAGCTGCTCGGCACCAAGACGAGGAGAAAATATCCTCAATGGTGCTCGAACTAAAAAATGCTACCAGCCGCTGTGAATTCCCAGAGCAGGAGAATAAAGCCAAAGTGGCTGAGCTTGACAAGGCCTTGCGAGAGGCGGAAGAAGCGCGGTCCGAATCTAGAGCGACCCATGAGGAGATCCGGAAAGCTGGGGAGATTGCGGCTGGTAAGCCATTTTTATTATAGACTAAGTTCGGCGATCCGAATTATGCACAGTTTAACCAAGTGTGGAGTTCTCAAGACGTGTTTTTGGACCTGTCGAAGAGTTCATCCGATGAGGCATAGTTTTACCAAGCGCAAGAGGGATATGCAACGGAGAAGCTTTTCTGGTCACAGTTCGACGCATCAAAACACCCTCTACTGCTGAATGAACAAATGTCCCAATGGGTCGAGCTTCACAGGATGTCCAGCGCTGCCATGAAGAATGTCATACTTCAGATGTGGCCGACTGAGCTGATTCCGAATAGCTATTTTAGCTTGGTGCGGCGGCTTGCTGATGCGGTGCCACGTATCGATGCCGTGAAGCGGTCGGCGTGCATTGAAGGTGCACAGATGGCCTTTGCCCGAGTCAAGACATACTGGGGACCATCACGCACCAGAGCATTACTTTGAGGACGTCTTAGAGGCTGCCGACTTGATAGAGGGTCAATGTTCTAAAGGCATAATATTCGAGTAAAATCTTTACGAATTGTAAAAGACAATTGTTATAATCAGTCTATATTTTGATTTTTCCTAAAGGCTTTTGTTCCTCTTGTGCGGCCATTTGTATATGAACTGAAAGTTTTCCAGTCGTCGGCTTCAGCCCCCTCGTAGGAAGTACGGGGGTGTTCGAAAAAGCATCTGATCACTCTTGACCCAACGTCTCGGTCCATGAAGGAGGTGTCAATGCGGAGAGGTCTATGTTCAATATCTTCATTTAGGCTTGTTGTTTCTTGAGAATCATGTGGAGAGGATGAAACTGCACTCTTTATAAGAGTAGCACATCTCATACTAACCCACGGGCATGACTGTCTCATCATAAGCGCTAGATGCAGGATGCACAAGAATAGTAATTTGATGTACGAACATGGTGTGATAGGCAGATATAGTATGTACCAAAAAGAGGAACGCGTGTCATATTCACATGTATAATGTTTAAGCTAAGGAGATGCAATTTAACAAATTAGGAGCAATACAAGCTAGGCACCATATGCAACATGCAACTAGATATCACACTGCCATGTTAGAGCAAGCACCTGGGGTTGTGGAGTAGGGGGGATGAGATTTGGAACTTGCACTGCAGTAGGAGTAGCAGGAGAATCTGCAGAGAGCATCTGTTTCGATTTCTCCAGAGGACCACCATCATTCCGTGCCTTCGTCCTTTTAGATTTTGCCTTGTCAAGTAAACACACAAGAAAAAGGAATGAAATTCGCACTTCCAAATTCGTTGATGCATGATACTGACGAACACAACTTTTATGTATGGCAACCACATTGTAGGAGGATCGAATATGTACGAAAAACGCTAAGCAGAAGGCATTTCAACAAATTGGAGGCAATGCAATCTAGACACCATATGAAAGATCCAACCAAAATCACTCTACCAAGTTAGATGTGTCTCATTATAAGTGGCACTTCAACAAATTAGAGGCAATACATGTTAGAAATGGTATGCAAGATGCAACCAATATTACACTGTCAACTTCAAGGTGTCTCGTCAGAAGTGATTGATGAGGGATACAGAAGAAAAGTAGTTTGATTAAGAACGTGGTTAATAGGAAGACGTAATATGTACCAAAAACAGGAACGCGTGACATATTCACAGGTATAATGTGTTAACTAAGCAGATGCAATTTAACCTAATTAGAAGCATTACAAGGTAGACAACATATGCAACATGCAACCACATATCACACTGCCAAGTAAGAGCAAGCACCTACCATGGTGGTGTGGGATAATTGCGTTCATCAACTAGAGAGCTATGTTGACTATCTTCATTTAGCCTTGTTGTTTCTTGAGAATCATGTGGGGAGGATGACACTTCACTCTTTAAACGAGTAGCGCGTCTCACAGTAACCCACTGGGGTGACTGTCTCATCATAAGTGATTGATGATTGATACAAAAGAGCATTAGTTTGATCTACGAACATAGTTAATAGAGATATGTAGTATGTATCAAAAACAGGAAGGCATGCCATTATCAAAGGTATAATGTGTGAAGTAAGCTGATGCAATTTAACCAAATTGGAAGCAATACAAGCTAGACACCATATGCAACATGCAACCACATTTGATAGCGCAAAGTTAAAGGAAGCATCTGGGATGGTTGTGTGTGGCAATTGAGATCATCAACTGCGGAGTTATGTTTACTGTCTCCATCTGCTGGCACTGCACCCTTTAGAGCGCTGAGACGCTTAGTGCTTATCTTTGAATTGCACTGGAGCGACTTCTGTCTTTTCTTTTTTGTATTCATCGACACTGCATTAGAGTCTGAAATACCCATGGATAAAAAAACAATAGTGTGAGTCTGGGTGAAGTGTGTGCACAAGTATTACAGTGTAAAGGTAGCAGATAGCAGGTCGGTGAGAAATAAATGACGGGAGACATATGATAACCCTACAACATGCATGGCACATGAAATTACTAGATTCTAGGATTTTGAAATATGAGCACAGGGATGGCTGGGAAATGCAGATGCTCCTCCAGCACACCACAAGGTGTGGTCCTATGGAAATAACAGTCGACTGAAAACAAATAGGTCAGTCCTTTTTTTCTGCACCGTCCGATGTACAAAGAACGGGCAGATCGCCTTTATCTACCTCCAGCCAGCAAGTGTTATGATTTTCCTCAAAACGCCAGCGACCACCAACCTATTCCCCTACCTCTGCCCTCCCCTCGACCTCACCCACCGCCGTGCTTGGCACCGCCCCCGGCCATCCCTTCAAGCCCCACCGACCTCCAGATCTAACGTAAGCAGCTCCTGCACCCCACACCCCTATGATAGACACTGATGTGCCACTTCCCCGACGAACAGGCGGACTAGGTGCTCCGCACGCCTAAGAGGGTGTTCTTCTTTTAATTGTGATTCGACTGACCCTGAATTAAAATCCAGGCGGGCTACTGACCTCTAGCAAAGGTGAAATAGTAAATGGGAGGAAACCTTGTGCATTTAGTATCACGAAGAAGATGCAGTACGAAACGCTCAACTAGTTTCTTTTGTGGGATGAATACGGTGTGAGCAGAGACGTAAGATTTGGACGAATAAGTGAAGAGGAGTACCTCTTTCAGCTGGTAGTGTTGTGTCCTCCTTCTGTTTTTCCAATGATCTTCTTATGGTTCGCTGGAAACAAGAAGTTGTGGAGGACGGTGGAGCCTTGGACAAACCCATGGCCAAGTTGTTGAGTGTGGTGCGGTGGCCATCCATTGGCAGCGGGGAACCAGATCTGAGGCAGTGAATGATGGCGTAGTGGGAACAGCTCCGGTGAAGTGGACGGTTGCGACAGTGGAGCGGTAGCGGTGAGGCGCAGGATGGCGTGGTCGAAGTGGTTCTCGTACGGTGCGGTACGGCGCACGTCGCTGTCGGTGTCGTGGAGGCAGCTCTGCCTCGGCTTCAGCTGCTAAGTCCTTGAGGGCGTTGCGGTTGTGGTTGCGTTGGACGACAACGTCGGGGTACCAGCTCTAGCGTGATGGAGGAGGGCAGCGGTGGATTGGGCGCGATGAGGTGGAGGACGGAGGAGGCTGGGGTTTCGCTGCTGGTGGAGAGGGCGTTTTGGCGCCCATGGAGTATGAATGGGGAAGCAGAGGGAGGGGGAACTAAAGGTGAACAATGTTTTGGTTTAGGACGCGCTTGTTTGAAATTTGGGGAAAGTTACAAACTTTGCCTCCATCTAAAATTTCGGACATATTGCGGGTTCGGGGTAGGATAGTAATCTCAGGTGTCCCAAATGGTGGGCAGGATAGATTTCGACCGAGTGCATGGGTGTTTACGCGCCCACGGCGTATGAATGCTTCTTGGAGGCGGTTGAGACTGGCGTCTTGGTGAAGTTATAGTCCTACCCCGGTTTAGACCTTTGGACATCGGGCCGATAGGCTACACGTGCCAGAGTCAGGACAGTAATTTCCTACGACCAAACATTAGTCTCACGTGGTTTCGGGTGACCAGAGGCTTATTTGGCGCTTCGTTCAATATTTGGGAGTAGAAGCATTAACGTTTTCGGTTCTCTTGAATTGAACTTTCAGGATTTGTCAAACTTCACAAATCTTTACTCTTGAAAATCCTAAAACTACGATAATTTTGGAATGGAGGGGGTACATTTGAATATACATTGTACACGAGTATATATTAAAAAATATGCAGCCTACCTTAGTTCATGCATGGTTCCAGGTATAATCTCCTTGGTTGCAAAAAATAGTTAGACATGCGTATGAATATATAGCATGTTCAAATGCACAACAAAGATTGATGCCCCCTTTTACATCTGATTTACAAATGCCATTATCTTGGGTTCAAATAGATGAATGCACTTCCTATGGATTCGAATCTTCGAAACCCCCTTTATGTTGAATTCAACATGTATTCTATTTTGTAGCTAGCAATTTGGAATGTATCCATGTAAGTGACAAATGTATAAAGTGCTTCACACTAACAACATGGAGTGCACTAATTAATGTTTATATATGAATTGCAAAAGCAATGCATTGCTTGTATTTCAAACCACCCTCAATCTATGGATCAATAATATGAAATAAACACATGCACATGTTAGAATTCAATAGAGTATGGGTGTCTGATAAACCGATTTTCATTCATATGCAAATTGCAAAATTCATGATCTCATCCAAAAATAATAATGCTATTTATATTTCAATTTAATGCGTAAAACCACCTTTTACACGTAGATGCACTATGCCTCGGCCCGTTCTCACAAACGTGCTATATATCTCTCTATCTAACGCATAAGTGCACACACTTTATATACATCGGCATTTCTCTTTCACACATGCTCACAATCTCTCCCTGGGTATTGGGGTGTCTCACGCACACACTCTCTCGGTATCACTCTCTCTCTCTCTATCTATCTCTCTCTATCTCTGACTACTATGTACCACTCTTTTCACTAATCTCAGTTGGAAAACACTATTTCTCTCACATGCATATATACACATGCACGGTCTCTACTAGCCCTCTATACGCACATATATGTGCCTATGTGTGTCCCGCACGCACATTATTTTTAGGCCTCTCTCGCACACACTGCCCCCCCCCACAGACACACCTCTCTCTTAGTAGTTGGTAGATATGATTCCATCAGATCATTCGGTAGGATATCCCTGACTATTAGGCTTTATGGTAATATGAGGCAAAGTTTTACCCAAGTTCGGACCCTTGCAATTGAGGAAAAAGCCTACTCCTGGTACTGTATATTAGTGATAGGGGTGTGTACAAAGTACATGTGAATACCAGGCATTATGCGTGTGTGTATACTATCAACGAACTAGCACCCAGGCTTCTATAACATACTCGGGGCCTAGGGATACAAATCATATATAGTCGTCTTATCACCAGTGGGTATAGAGTCCTCCACGACTCTGGTAGCTTCGTGTTGTATGCCGAGTCCTCCACATGGGTCTTCGTATAATGCGTCTCGGTCCAACCTATGTGGCACAGGATGGAACCGACCCATGAGTCCTCATGTTGACCCACCACAACTAGAAATGACGTGCCCACCCCAACTAGAAATGATGTGCCCACCACACCACACACGCAATCGGCCACTAAGAAAATAAGCATATACAATAGTACAATGTTATACATGAAAGTTAATTGCATGGTGCATCCAAAAATATTTATTTTGCATTGTGAATTATATTTTCTCCTAAAATTTTAGTCACGAGAAAGAGAAATGAAGGGCATATCTCTCCTTGTCTCCACTGGACACCCCCTCTTTCTACACCACTTTCACGTACGCACACAAACTATCTCTCGGCCCTCTAAAAGTATGCAAGCCCATGACACATTCGCGCATGACGCTCACTATATTTCAAGCGAAAGCACTATATGGTCGGTGGATTTCAGAATATGCTCATTACGGTCACCATATACATTCTCGTGGTGATCATACGGTATCTAGCTCATGATACATCTCCGTATTTTATTGATGACACTGACGAACATTGTATTTGATGCATGCTCCATATTTTGTTGACGACACCTATGGTCATTGTATTTGAAGCAAAAGCACGATATGGTCACTGGACTTCAGAATAAGCTCATCACGGTCAGCACATACATTTTATGGTGCTAACCAACCTGTGGTTGGATGGTTAGGAGGACAGTGGTTTCTCGAGCCCACCAGGGTTAAAGTCCTGGTGCTCGCATTTATCCTGGGTTAATTTCAGTATTTTTCCGGCATTGTGCGTTCAGTGGGAGGAGACGTTCCACTCGACTATGAGACACCTATGGTGACTTCGTAAAATCTCAAGATCATATGCTGGCTCACTCTCTCAAAGGTGCTCATAGGGGTAGGGTCGGCGTGTGGGCGCTTATGGCGGTGAGTGCTTGCGCGTATATATGAGCGCTTGTGTCTATACAGTGTTAAAAAATACATGTCATGATTATGTGGTCACTGGCTCACCCGCACAACTCCGTTTTTTGTTGATGACACAATCAATTAACCAGTCAAACGTTCCACGTGGTGCAACTAGTGTTGCACCATCGGGGCGCGTAACCATGGGGCCCACCTATCAGCGCGTATATGAAAGAAAGAAATGGTAGTTTGAGTCTGTACTGTGTTAATAAAATACATTTTAGGGTGATCATATGGTCACTGGCTCACCATACAGCCCCGTAATTTGTTGATGACACGATCAATTGACCAGTCAAACAGTCCACATTGAGCAGCGCACATTACCATAGGGCCCACCCGTCAGCGCATATATGAAGGACAGAAATGGTAATGAATTAGTGGTCGGTGGGGATTCGAAGTCGTGAGACCTCTGGTTGGCAGTCGCCGGTGGTGGGGGCGCGGTGATTGGGTGGTGGCGTGGGGATCGCCGGAGAAAAAGCTGGGGCGGCGGCGGACCGGCGGTGGGGAGTGGTTTTGGGGCGGGTGGGGCGGCGTGGCCGCGCGGGCCGGCCGCGGCCGGTGGTGGCTGGCGGCTCAGGGGGTGGAGTTTGAAGATAAACTGCACGCCCTTGATTTCATATCCAACGGCTGTAAAATCTACTGACTAGAGAGGAAAAAGTCAGTCGACTGACGTGTAGCCTCACCCCGCACGTACACATGCACGCACGCAACACTCGCGCGAACACACGCACGCATGCAGGCGTGCAACATTGACATGAAGACATAACGAACAAATGCACGCATGCAGGCGTGCAACACTAACAGTACACATGCACTCACGTACGCACACATGCATGCAAGACTGAAACGTACACATGCACGCACACAACACTCGCACGCCTGCATGCACACCGCACATGATGCAAGACACATGCTCAACGTATACGTGCATGCACCCTTTGTTAAGGACATGGATTGTTATGGGTATTAATCAATCTTATCTTTTTTTGCAAGGTTTAATCAATCTTATCTGTGATAAGGAGAACATTGATGTTTGCAGTGTTCTTTATGAATCACACTGTATCGAACGGGCTATCAATGTATATATGAAAAATTTAAAATTCTCTTACATTATATAGTAGGCTTATCTAGATGAAATAGATGACGTCACACTCAATGAACAATCATCGTTTTATGAAATGCCCGCTTATGACCGCCCTGGCCCACCAAAAGTTCCTCTACTATGTGCTGCTTGCGTTGGGTCACTCACATGCCGGCCATGTACCCAAAGAGCCCACACGTCAGTGGAAGAATGGCACGGTGTCGTACGTCAGAGTCGAGGGCGCCACTTGGTGCATGCCCGGTTGAACGCGCCTCCTTGCCGCATTCAAACACCTCCATGAAACCCGTGCGGAAGCCGAGAAACCCACTCTGGACACACATCCATTCATGACCGGACCGACATTAAATGCAACGCCGGTCGAGCTCCTCCCGTACGCCATCTATTTAATCTCCTATTTAAACGCGACCAAACTCCGGCCATGAATCGCACACCTCCGCCGCTCCCCTATCTCCTCCTTCACCATTTTGTCTACTCTTACAATGGCTTATGAAGAGTAGTTATCCCGCATCCAAGCCGGTTGGGTGGCCCGCCGAGCCCGCCAGATATGAGCTGCAGCTCGCTGATCCACCTCCCTCCCCTCGCCCGACAGAGCCAGTTCTTGCCTCAAGCCGGCGCGTGGTTCAGCAACTCGCTGCTCCAGGCTAGCTCGACAAGGAGCAGCGCACGGGCGTCGTCGATGCCGTCCACACCGCCGCCTCATACCGCGCCTCCCGTATCTGTGACTGCTTCTCCCGTTTCTGTGGCCGAGACTCCCATGCCGGTGGGCACGCCATGCACGCAGAGACAGAAGCCGCATGCGCCGAGAGTGATGAGTCGGTGGACAACGCCTTCGCGTCCGACGCCATCATCGAGGTGACGTAGAACACGGGAGGCCACCGCCGCTTGGGTCCCATGAAGGCCACTATGGAGGCGATGTCGGCTTACACAGCAGGTGTCTTGCCGGATCCTTTTGTTGCGAGGACCTTTGTCGACCCCGCATGGGCTCCACAGAAGCGGAAAAGCCCCCTTCCACCATCAACTTGGGCATCAGCCAACCATATCAGTTGGGCAGTGGGGAAGCGAGTTGTCCTTTGCGCTGAAGCATATACCTCCGGGCCTCCCGGCAGTCCGGTGATCGTGTTGCCGGACATGAGGAACACAAATGGATCAGCGGGCGACCATTTAGGCCAGGTATTATATACCTGTGCTGTCCAGAACTAGCACCGCTTAGTTGATTTGAATGTAATGAAATCCATCATGTTTGTTTGAAAATCCGGTATTTTATATGAATTCCGTCATTGTTTATGAGAAATATCGCCGTGTTCGCATGAATTTTGTCCTTTTGGTTGAGTTGCTATTAGAATGTGTGCGGCTATGGTTGGATGGTGTAATATGTGGGTCGCCGGTTTGTCTGCGGCCGGCTCGGGTGGCGTGGTGGGACCAAAAAAGCACAGCTCGTGCGAGCTCGTCTCCAATGTGCACGCTGGAGGATGCATGAGCATCCGAGCCATTCCTCGTTCATCGGTGGCAAAGGCACCGCTGGACAAAAGGGTCGCCAATATTTTGGCTACCCCGGGCAAATCCAAACAACCCCTCCTAGCAGATTCAAATCCCTTGTTCGCCGTGAAATTTTTCCATGTGTTGTTTTCATGGACTAGAAAGATGCCCGTGCATTGCACGAAACATCAAGATGCATTTTTTTTTTACAAAACACCTGTTGTGATTGACCCATGCAGGAGTAATCCCATGTGTAAAAACTAATGATATCTCAAGAATTTTATCGGAAAAATGGTATCTCGATAATTTCAACAAAAAATGATATCTCAAGCAAGATGGGAGATAAGGTGAGGAGGGTGGGGCGTGGTGATGACTGGTGGTCAGACTAGGCGGAGGCATGGAGATGGACGGCGCATTATGTCTAGGTTTGTATTGCTCTCACATACACACCCATGTAGGTGGGGGACGTGCATGAAGAGAAGAGGTGCACGCACGGCGCATGTACTATTGTGTCTTTCCCAACCACACCCGCGCGGGTACATGGTGGAGCTCATTTCTGTATGAAAAGGCAGCCCACGTGGTAATTTAACACGTGTACCGATTGTCCACTTGATGGAGGATCGTCTACCACGGGTAAACAAACAAATTGCGACTTGACGCGTTATGTTAAGAAATAGGCAAATCATGTGGGGCCTACCTTAGAAGCAAGGTTCTATACACTCGAGGTGCTCTATACGTATTACTTTTGATGTGTCCCGTCAACTCGCAGAATGAGGAGAAGCTTGCTTACTACGCCGTCTCCGCCGCCCACGTGCGCGGTGGCTCGCAGGACGAAATTTGGCACGAACTACGAAGGTGACTGAGGGAGTCCTGGATTAGGGGGTCTCCGGACAGCCGGACTATATCCTTTGGCCGGACTGTAGGACTATGAAGATACAAGATTGAAGACTTCGTCTCGTGTCCGTATGGGACTCTACTTGGCGTGGAAGGCAAGCTAGGAAATACGGATATGTATATCTCCTCCTTTGTAACCGACCTTGTGTAACCCTAGCCCCCTCCGGTGTCTATATAAACCGGAGGGTTTTAGTCCGTAGGACAACAACATACAATCATACCATAGGCTAGCTTCTAGGGTTTAGCCTCTCTAATCTCGTGGTAGATCTACTCTTGTACTACCCATATCATCAATATTAATCAACCAGGACGTAGGGTTTTACCTCCATCAAGAGGGCCCGAACCTGGGTAAAAACATCGTGTCCCCTGCCTCCTGTTACCATCCGCCTTAGACGCACAGTTCGGGACCCCCTACTTGAGATCCGCCGGTTTTGACACCGACATTGGTGCTTTCATTGAGAGTTGAACTCAAGACCTCCCACTTACTAAACGGGATGTTGGTGCTTTCATTGAGAGTTCCTCTGTGCCGTCGCCAGAAGGAAGGATGTCTCGTCTCGTCTTTAAAGATGGTACTACTGTTGGGAGAGCTTTGGCTGTCGGCCAAACTCTCCGGCTAGGCGGTTTCATCCTGACCGCCTGTTCGGCCGCCGCGCCGACGATGACTTCTCAGGTCATCGAAAACAGCCTCCACGTCAAATCGGCACTCGCTGAACAGATGGATCCAATGGAGCTCGCCTCCTTAAACGAGCTCTTGGATCGCATCGCCGCCTTGGGAGTCGCTATGGACTATGATCGGATTGGGCTTAAACCCGATCAAAGGGAGATTAACTCTCCACCGGTCATCCATCATATTGCAGTGGTGGAGGAACAATGCGGCGACCTTTCCTCTATCTTGAGGACCAACTATGTCCGAATTCCTGAGCTCTCCGAGCCGGACGCCCGTTCGCGGGAGGACCACATCCAATCCCTGAACTTAGAGTCAGGTAGCGGGTCAGGATTATCGGGTAACACCCCGGAACCGAAACTTCCAAAATTGGAAACTCCTCGGCCCCTGGATCCCAGATCAGGTATGGGTTCGGATTCAATTCCACCCACCCACCCAAACATAAGCGATCTTTCCCACATCAGGCAAGAGCCCTAGGAAACAGTACATCACTATTGGGCCAGATTCCTCCTTGCGATGAACAAGGTTAAGGACTGTCGCGAGGAAGACGCAATCATATTTTTCTGCAATAATTGCACGGACAAGGGAATCCTTAACGCCATAAATCGCCGCGAGATAACATGCTTCGCTGACTTGGCGTCCATAGTATGAAAGTACTGTGTGATGGAAAGTGCCTGGAAAACCGAAACAAACTTTTGGGATAATCTGGCCCTGAATACAAACCTAGTCCAAAATAAAAGGGTGCACTATCACAACACAACCGGGTCAACTACCAAAAATCAAAAACCATCTACATGGCAAGGAACCGTATTGGAGGGATGGCTCAACGGACCCTGCAAAATTCATAGTACAGCGGATACAGTACCAACGCAGAGCCTTAGAGCATGTTGGATACTCCGAAAGGTGGCCAAAAGTGGTGATGATCTTCTTATTCCAAATACCACAGAGCACCATCCCGTGGATAACAATACGGTGTTAACAGTCTTTGAGACCTTCGCGTCAAATAATAGGCGCAAGCGAACACTCCGCAGCATGGCCGAAATCTGCCACGTAGCAGCAATAAATCCATGGAGTGACACGGCTATTACCTTCAATGCCAGTGACGAACCTAAATTCCGAACAGCCCGAGCACCAGCCGCACTGGTCCTCAGTCCCATCGTGGACGGCTTTCGACTCACCAAAGTACTCATGGACAGCGGCACCGGATTAAACCTCATCTATGAGGAAACTCTTCAAAAGATGGAAATAGACTGGAACCGCATTGAGCAAAGTAGCACAACCTTTAGAGGAATCATCCCTAGTCGGGAAGCACGCTGTGCTGGGAAAATCACACTAGATGTGGTATTCGGCATGCCGAATAATTACAGGTCCGAAGAAATTACATTCCAAGTGGCCCTGTTCAGCAGTGGTTATCACGCTCTTTTAGGACGGGATGCGTTCACAATCTTCCAAGCCATACCCCATTACGGGTACATGAAGCTCAAAATGCCCGGGCCCAACGGAATCATCACCCTCGCCAGCGATCCGGACATAGCACTCCGCGCCGAAAACAAAACAGCCGCACTGGCCCTCGAGGCATTATCCGAAGCCCTCTCGGCCGAGGAATTAACCACGCTACACTCCACAGTGGACAGGGACAACGTGATACTCGACAAGAGATCCAAGTCCACGGGACGAAGTCTTCAATCTTGTATCTTCATAGTCCAAGAGTCCGGCCAAAGGTTATAGTCCGGCTATCCGGACACCCCCTAATCCAGGACTCCCTCAGTAGCCCCAGAACCAGGCTTCAATGACGACGAGTCAGGCGTGCAGATTGTCTTCGGCATTGCAAGGCGGCTTCCTCCTCCGAATACTTCATAGAAGATTTTGAACACAAGGATAGTGTCCGGCTCTGCAAAATAAGTTCCACATACCACCCTAGAGAGAATAATATTTTCGCAAATCTAATTTGCTGACTTGTTTTGGCAGCATGACGTTATGTCATGGCCCAGTGATTATTCGAACCATTTCCTTTAACTAGCCCCGCACATAACTCGAGGAAGTTTTTTGACACGTCTTGTCAAAGCAGAGATCGTGTCCCCTTTGTTACGGGATTCTCATCAATACGGGCGTGGGTAAACCAACCGCGCCATCGATTATGGCGCTTGGGGGATAAGCGAGTTTTACCAGGCTAGTGGGGACGCTTAGTTTCGTCCGCCCATATAAAGGGATAAGGATTCACCTTTCCATTCATGCCTTCTTCCTCCTTTGCTCATCCGTTTTCGCACACTCGAGCTCTAGTGCCCAAGTCCGCACTTCCCACCTCAACCTTCTCCAACCATGTTTGGAGCGGGAGGCAGGTGGATGGTCTCCTCCGTCACGGAGGGAGACATCAAGAAGCTGAGGAGAGCCGGATACCTGCCCGACGACATCGCGCACCGGCTCCCAGATGAGGGGCAGTTCATCCCCACCCCCGGGCCCCATGAGAGGGTAGTGTTCCTTACCCATTTCCTCTGCGGACTGGGATTCCCTCTCCACCCATTCATCCAGGGGCTCATGTTCTACTACGGCCTGGATTTCCACGATCTGTCTCCGAATTTCATCCTCAATATCTCGGCGTTTATCATCGTGTGTGAGGCCTTCCTCCGCATCAAGCCCCACTTCGGCTTATGGTTGAAGACCTTCAATGTCAAGCCGAAGGTTGTGGGCGGCCGCCAGGCGAAGTGCGGAGGCACCATTGTGGGCAAGATGCCCAACGTTACATGGCTCGAGGGCTCCTTTGTGGAAACCATAAAGGGTGGCAATCGGGGTGGTTCTACATCACCGAGCCGCGTGACCCTGCATGGGCAGCGGCCCCCCGAGTTCCAATCTGGCATCCCCACGCGGCTCACCTCCTGGAAAGAGAAGGGCCTATCCTAGGGTAGTTCGGGAGAGCTGACTGGACTCCGAACATGTATTCAAAACATGGTGAACAAGAAGCTCAAACTTGTCAACGTGATCCAGGACATGCTCTACTGCCGGATCCTCCCGTGCCAACAACAGGACTTCAACTTGTGGGAGTTCGACCCGGCGCAGTACCGAACTCTGAACAGGCTCTTCGACACAACTCACGAAGATGCCTGGAGGGTGCTATTCAAAAGTGCCGAGGTCCCCCCTCCCATTACTGAGGATCGCGGATTCAGCGCGAAGCGCCAAGCCAGTGCGGTAAGCTGTTTTACCTTTCACATGATACTTTTTTTTTATGGATTGACTCCATGTGGGATCTAAACTCCCGTACCTTTGACAGGACTGGCAGGAGACGGCCGGACAGATCGACTGTCCGGCTCCTTTGCCCGAAGGCCTAGCGGACGCTCTTCTAGCGAAGATGCTGACTCCGGCTCCTTATACGATGCCAGAGAAGACCAAGAAGGCCAAGGGAACCCAAAAGAGTTCCCGACACCAGGCGTCGTCGGACTCACCGTCCGATGACTCTCCAACGCACTCTTCCCCCGAAGACGAGGAAGAAGAAGAAGATGCTCCCCCTCGAGCTGGGGAGATAAGAAAAGGAAGGCCGCCCCAACTGGGGGGGTGAAGGGTCCAAGAAGGGAAGGACTCTCCTTCCGGACAATTCCACCACCGCCGACGAAGGCGAAGACGAGTGGTTGCCCATGGCCAAGCCCCTGGGAGATCATAAGTATTCGGATACCAGAGTAACTCATAGCATTCCTTTGTCGCACTGATTTTCCTAACACCGAACATAGTTATGCAAGCCCCCACGAGCCAGTATCGATGTATCATCGGACGGCTCCCTGGGCTCGTCGGACATGGATAGCGATCCAGTTCCGACCTTCACCTCCCCTCATCCTGCTGATGACGCCGAGGTGCTGTCTCAAGAGGCACCGGGTCGAGGGGAGACAGTCCCGGAGGCGCCTCAAGGCGACCGTCCGGACTCCGGGAGCCGAGGGGACGGGGCCCCTGAGAGCTCCGAGTTCGGTCCTCAGCCGAACACCGCGCTGGAACCTCCAGTGGTTCCGGGCTTGGGCAGGCGGCCTCCTTCTAAGAGGGGAAAGATGCCAGTGCCAGTGACCTCTGTCCATCCAGAGGCGCCGGACAATCTGCTGGAAGCGCTTCACAGCGCTTCCATCGACGAGGAGCACCGTACTAATATGAGTGCGGTGGTCCAGAAGGTTCAGTCCGCCAAGAGCGGATTGACTGAAGCATGTGCCAGCCTTCTAACAGGCTTTTAGGTAAGTGTTTTAGAATGTAGTAAAAATATTACCGCATAGACAGTAGCCCCTGATGCTTTGTATGGTGTTCACAAAGAAAAGCCGGACAGAGGATCAAATAATATCGTAGGAGTCTAATATAAGTATGTCAATATGCATATGTAGGCTTCGCTGCTAGCGTCTGCCGCACTGACTGCGGAGGTCACCGAACTGAAGCAGGACCTCGAGGCGTCCAAGAAAGAGCTCGGCCTTCCCAAGAGGCAGCTCGAGGAGAACAAGGGTAAGTAATACCCTATTTATAGATATGTATATATAAAATAAGACGTGATTGCAAAATGACAGGATCATCGTATATTTGCCAGGAGCCACGACCGAGGTGGCAACCCTGAAGCAAGCGCTAACCATGGCCGAAGATAAAGCGGCCAAGGAGCGCACCGAGTGGGAAAAACAAGAGGCTCGGGTGAGCGAGATGCAGCAAGAGCTCCAGGCTCTCGTGACGAAGAATGATGCGTTGGATCTTGACTCGAAGACGCGAGAGTCTGAGCTTGCCGCGGCCCTCGAGAGCGCAAAAAGTGCCAAGGCCGAAGCCCAAGAGGCCCTCTAGGAGATCGACGCAATGAAGAAGATAACGGCAGGTAAGGCATTCTATATGTAGAGCAAGCATGTAAAAGTAAATTACCGATTACTTACCCGGATTCGGAGCTCTCCAGGAGCATTCGCAGATTTGCCCCGCAGCATGTCGGATGCCGCACAATTTTACCGGGCCGAGGAGGGAAGCTCAACAGAGAAGCTATTCTGGTCTCACTATACTGGGACCGAACACCCGATGCCTCTGAGCGACCAGCTAAAGTAGCTGGTCGAGCTGCACAAGGCGGCCGAACATGCCATGAAGGGCCTTATAGTCTGGCCGTGGCCTGGCGACGTCCTTCCGAACAGCTACTTTGGCCTGGTGAGGCAGCTTGTAGATGCCTGCCCACGGCTGGAGGTCATCAAGCGGTCCGTCTGCATCGAAGGTGCACGTCGGGCTTTCGCCCATGTGAAGGTGGAGTGGGCCAAGCTAGACGTCGTGAAGCTGATAAAGGAAGGGCCACTGCAGGGCAAGGAGCATCGCACCCCCAAAATTTATTATGAGGGTGTCCTGAAGGGTGCCCGTCTTGTAGCGGACGAATGTTCCAAGGATGTAATATTTGAGTAAACTTGCTTGTGTGATCCTGTATGATCAAAACTTGTTTCATATGCGCTATGCAACGCTTGTGTGAATTTAAAATATTACCTTCTATTTGGCTGTTTATCCAATATGAGAGATGGCTAGTCCTCGGCTTCTACCCCCATGCCACGAGTGCTGGGGTGTTCAGGATAAACCTGAGCACTCTTGTTCCCATGTTTGGGTCCTTCGAGGGAGGTGCTCAGCACAATGAACAAGGCAACCGGACTAATAATGCTTTATCACTCTCACTTAGCCATAGAATTCTATAATTTTAAATTTCGGCGAAGCCCCTGGTATTCGGAAGGCTGAATTCGGGGCACGATACACGCCTTTAAGCCGGACAGGGCCGGCCCCTCGCCCTAAGCACCATAAGTCTTTAGGGACTCGAAAACCTCGCCGAACAGCGACCAGTCTCTCGCCTTATCATGACAGTCAGTTTTAGCTTTCTCTATTGAGGTGCTTAGCCCGGCAGAACCGGGGCATAATCGCAGTAGTTCTCCTAGCGCTATCTTAGCCGATAGAGGGGAACGTAAGGTACCAAAACATAGGAGCTGGGCAAACCCAACATTTGACCAAAGACATGATTCGGAGCTGATGCATATAATGTTATAAGTTCGGGGTTCTGCACTTGTGAAAGTGTTCGGACTTTTCACACCATATTGTGGGGTACGTAAGCCCCTGGTGTATTGGCCGTACCAAAGTGTACGGTTGCAAGGCATCGTTAATGAACACACATATATATATAACAATAATGCAATAATAGTCGTGATGTTATGCATTGTTTATTCAAAAAGGTGCGTTAAAGCAGAATGATACAAATAGTGTGATAAGCAAGAGATGGGACTATTTGACATGTCCCCCTCCAGGGGCGAGCTGCGAGACAGTATGTAAGACAGGTATTTTGCTCGTTATAGAGACCACCTGGGAATTCGACGTAGCTTTCTGCCACCTTGGTTGTTGCATCGTGTGTTCGGCGGTTGTACTGCCGGACAGGCCTTCCGAAGAGTGGAGTCCTGAAAGTAGGAAATAATGACAAAATCGGGAGCCCCTAGTGCGGTTGAGCCGCATTTTTTGGCGTGTCGTGGTCGTGCCCCTCCCCCTGTGCCCATGGTATTTTCAGAGCGTAGTTATGTACGTGTAGTACTGATTTCGCAGTTTCGTGAGGGCTGGGGTTGGGGCCGTATTGCTACGCTTGCTCGGAACATGCCATGCAGTCTTGTTGTAGGTTACTCCGGATGCGCTTGATGGTGTCCGGATGTTTAATAGCCGGACTGGAGAATTGCCTTGAGAGGCTGCTTTGTACTTCCGTTGCGAGGGTCGCCGTGTGCTCCTCCATTCGGAGAGAGCGTTCGGTGTTTCCATTGACCGTAATGACTCCTTGAGGGCCTAGCATCTTGAGCTTGAGATATGCATAGTGCGGCACCGCATTGAACTTTGCAAATGCGGTTCGTCCGAGCAGTGCGTGATAGCCACTGCGGAATGGGACTATGTCGAAGATTAACTCCTCGCTTCAGAAATTATCCGGGGATCCGAAGACCACTTCAAGTGTAACTGAGCCTGTACAGTTGGCCTCTACATCTGGTATGATGCCTTTAAAGGTTGTTTTTGTGGGTTTAATCCTTGAGGGATCTATGCCCATTTTCCGTACTATATCCTGATAAAGCAGGTTCAGGCTGCTGCCGCCGTCCATAAGGACTCTAGTGAGGTGAAATCCGTCAATGATTGGGTCTAGAACCAATGCGGTGAATCCGCCATGGCGGATGCTAGTCGGGTGGTCCCTTTGATCAAAAGTGATCGAGCGGGAGGACCATGGGTTGAACTTTGGGGCGACTGGCTCCAACGCGTATACGTCCCTGAGTGCATGCTTCCGCTCCCTTTTGGGGATGTGGGTTGCGTATATCATGTTCACCGTCCGCACTTGTGGGGGGAAGCCCTTCTGTCCACTATTGTTCGGCGGCCGGAGCACTTCATCCTCGTCGCTGTGCAGCCCCTTGTCTCTGTGTTCAGGATTTAACTTGCCGGCCTGCTTGAACACCCAACAATCCCTGTTGGTGTGATTGGCTGGTTTTTCGGGGGTTCCATGTATCTGGCACGAGTGATCGAGTATACGGTCCAAACTGGACGGGCCTGGAGTGTTCCTCTTAAATGACTTTTTCCGCTGACCGGGATTAGAGCCTCTAAATCCGGCATTAACTGCCGTATCTTCAGCGTTGTCGCTGTTAATGCGGCGCTTGTGCTTGTTGCGATGCGACCTGCCATTGCTGTCCTTGGTATCCGAATTACCAGGGGTCTTGGTCATGTTATTGCTATGAGCCAGCCAGCTGTTAAGCCAATGCCGTGCTGCTCCCTTGAGCTTTAATGGGAGGTATTTGATGGCGTGTAAGTCGTCACCGTGGGCCATGTGGATGTGGAGGAGGAAATCCTCGATCCATACTGCGGGATCTGTTGTGCCATTGTATGATTCAATATTTACAGGTTTGAAACCTTCTGGGATTTGATGATCCATTACTTCGTCTGTGAAGCATAAGGGGTGTGCGGCGCCTCTGTATTGGGCTATATCGCGATGCAGCTCGAATGGGTCTTGCCCGCTGTGTTTGGCCCGGCCGGATTTGCTCTTACTATATCCGGCATGACGTTTATCGTCTCGTAGAGTGGCGCGCCCTCGTGATCCGTAGATCGATCTTGCATGCTTTGCTTTGTCCTCCAATATGTCTCGCAGGTTTGGCTTATCTCCCCATGCCTTTTTATTTGAATGGCGTCGGGGTGGAGGCTGAGTTTTTGGCTGGAATGCCTCTCTATCGCAGCCACGAGGTGGCCGATCAGCCGTATCATACGCTTCTTCCTCTAGTCGAGGTAGCAACCTGCACTTTGGGTAACTCTTCGACGGGCGCTCGAGTTTATATTCCTCGGTCGCGAGGACTTCAGTCCATCTATCAGCTAGCAGATCCTGATCAGCTTGAAGCTGCTGCTGTTTTTTCTTAAGGCTATTTCTCGTGGCTATAAGCCGGCGTTTGAAGCGCTCTTGTTCGACGGGATCCTCTAGCACAGTGAATTCGTCATCGCCGAGGCTTGCCTCGTCTTCAGAGGGGGTATGTAATTATCATCCTCCTCTTCTTCATCTGCCGCTCTCTCAGGAGGGCTAGCTCCTCCATTCTCCTGTTCTAAGTCTTGCTGGAGGGGATTGTTGTTGTCTTCGTCACTATCCGGAGTATTATTAACTCCTGTGCCGCTATCACCACTTTTGCTTTGGCGGGACTTAGAGCGGCGCCGCTGACGTTGGCGCTTGGGTTGCTTCTTGGAGGGCTCATCCTCCGCTATCTCGTCGCCATTTCCTTCTTTGGGTGTATCCACCATGTATATATCGTATGATGAGGTGGCTTTCCAGTGCCCTATAGGCGCTGGTTCATGTTCGTCTCCTACATCGTCGTCCATACCGTCGATGTCTTCGGAGTCGAAGTAGAGCATGTCGGTTAAATCATCAACAGTGGCTACAAAGTGGGTGGTGGGTGGGCGTCGAATTTCTTCATCGTCCGCATCCCAATCCTCTTGGCCATAGTCCGGCCAGGGCTCTCCTGACAAAGAGAGAGACCTTAGTGAATTCAGAATGTCGCCGAAGGGCGAGTGCTGAAAGATATCAGCGGCGGTGAATTCCATGATCGGCGCCCAATCGGATTCGATTGGCAGGGGCGCGGAAGGTTCGGAGTCCGGAAAAGAGTCCGACACCTTGGAGTCACGGGTTCGCAGTGGATGAGGCTGGTGTTCGGCTCAATCTCCGTTGAGACTGCAGCCCCTGAGGCGGTGTCTAGCCACCCGTCCTCGATTGGTGCAGTTTGCTCCGAGCTAAGGGTCGCAGCTGATGCGGGCGCGGCCTCTAGGGTACTGTTCAGCGGCAGAGCAAGGTCATACCCATCGTGACAGTGCGACGCGCCCGGCTATGGCTCGAATCCGTCGAAGATGAAGTCTCGGCGGATGTCAGCCGTGTAGTTCAAACTTCCAAATCTGACCTGATGGCCAGGGGCATAGCTTTCGATCTACACCAGATGGCCAAGCGAATTAGCCCGCAGTGCAAAGCTGCCGAATACGAAGATCTGTCTGGGGAGAAAGGTCTCACCCTGGACTGCATCGTTGTTGAAGATCGGAGTACCCATCGGGCCTAAAGGTGACGACACAGAGGAACTCTCAATGAAAGCACTAATGTCGGTGTCAAAACCGGCGGATCTCGGGTAGGGGGTCCCGGACTGTGCGTCTAGGACGGATGGTAACAGGAGGCAGGGGAGACAATGTTTTACCCAGGTTTGGGCCCTCTTGATGGAGGTAAAACCCTGCGTCCTGCTTGATTAATATTGATGATATGGGTAGTACAAGAGTAGATCTACCACGAGATCAGAGAGGCTAAACTCTAGAATCTAGCCTATGGTATGATTGTTATTCGTCCTATGGACTAAAACCCTCCGGTTTATATAGACACCGAAGAGGGCTAGGGTTACACAGAGTCGGTTACAATGGGAGGAGATCTACATATCCGTATCGCTAAGCTTGCCTTCCACGCCAAGGAAAGTCCCATCCGGACATGGGACGAAGTCTTCAATCTTGTATCTTCATAGTCCAAGAGTCCGGCCAAAGGTTATAGTCCGGCTATCCGGACACCCCCTAATTCAGGACTCCCTCACCCGTTGTGGACGCCGCACTATGAGAGTTCCTGTGCGAGAACTGGGACATATTTGCCTGGCATCCCTCAGACATGCCATGAATCCCACGCAGGTTGGCCGAGCATAGCTTCAATATCCTAAAGGGATTCAAGCCGGTCAAGCAAGCTCTTCGGTGTTTCTCCGAACCTAAGAGACAGGCCATGGGAGAGGAACTAGCCAAGTTATTGGAGGCCGGATTCATCAGAGAAATAAAACACCCGGACTGGCTAGCAAACCTGGTGATGGTACCAAAGAAGGACAAATCCTGGAGCCTTTGTGTCGATTTCAAAGACCTCAATAAAGCATGCCCAAAGGATCCCTTCCCCCTCCCACGCATCGATCAAATCATTGATGCTACCGCAGGACACGAGTCATTGTGTTTCCTCGACGCATACTCCGGTTACCACCAAATCAAGATGGCGGAGTCCGACCAAGTCGCAACAGCATTCATCACACCATACGGTCCCTTCTATTTTAACACAATGCCTTTTGGTCTCAAAAATGCCGGTGCAACATATCAGCGCATGATTCAGACATGTCTGGAGAAACAAATCGGCAAAACAGTAGAGGCATACGTAGATGATGTGGTCGTCAAAACCAAACACGTCGACTCTTTGATAGACGACTTGAGGCTCACATTCCACAACCTCCGAACATACGACATCAAGCTCAATCCGGAAAAATGCGTTTTCGGCGTACCAGCCGGAAAGCTCCTGGGTTTTATTGTCTCCAGTAGAGGTATTGAAGCTAATCCGGCCAAAATCTGAGCTTTGTCACAGTTGGCTACCCCAACAGACCTCAAACAAATCCAGAAGTTAACTAGATGTGTGGCGGCTCTAAGCCGCTTTATCTCCCGCTTAGGAGAAAATGCTTTACCCCTTTATCGGCTCCTTCGGCGCACTGAACACTTCGAGTGGACGGACGAGGCCACAGCCGGATTGGAAGAAATAAAGGCCATCTTGGCAACCAACCCAATCCTGGCCGCGGCAAACATCGCCGAACCAATGTTGTTGTACATTGCGGCAACTCATCAAGTTGTAAGCGTGGTG
Organism: Triticum aestivum; assembly: GCF_018294505.1. Taxonomy (NCBI): domain Eukaryota; kingdom Viridiplantae; phylum Streptophyta; class Magnoliopsida; order Poales; family Poaceae; genus Triticum; species Triticum aestivum. Next base: position 322,037,967 of record NC_057809.1, on the reverse strand, counting down.
CTCGTTGTCAAATGGGAAGTGGACGGACATAAATTCCCTCTTCAAAAGCCGGTATACTATGCATCCACTGTCTTCACTCCATGCAAATCATGGTACCCGCACTACCAAAAGATAGCATATGCGGTATTCATGGCATCGCGGAAGCTGCGACACTACTTTCAAGAGTGTTCGATTACAGTAACCTCGGAAGTGCCACTTAATGATATTATAAATAACCGCGACGCTACGGGCCGGATTGCCAAATGGTCCATTGAGCTCCTCCCGTTCGACATAACATACAATCCTCGACGAGCCATTAAGTCGCAGGTATTGGCCGACTTCGTTACCGAATGGACGGAGGCCGAACTCCCTAAGGAGTACGGCGCATACTCCAACTGGATCATGCACTTCGACGGTTCTAAAATGTTGGCTAGTCTAGGGGCTGGCGTCATCCTGACGTCCCCAACCGGAGATACCGTTCAGTACATATTGCAAATATTGTATACATACTCCAACAATGCAGCCGAATACGAAGCTCTGTTTCATGGTCTTCGGATGGCAGTCTCCATGGGCATTCAACACCTGGAGGTGCATGGGGATTCAAACCTCGCAATATCCCAAATAAATGGAGACTTTGACGCCAAGGATCCGAAAATGGCGGCCTATCGAAACACCGTCCTAAAAATGTCAGCTCGGTTCGAGGGGCTCGAATTTCACCATGTGGCTCGGGAAAACAATCAGGCGGCGGATATCCTCGCCCGCATCAGCGCAAAACGTGATGCGGTCCCCCCAAAATATTTTTGGAAAGGCTGTTCAAGCCATCCGTAGTATGGGAAGGGGACACCGGTAACAACAGTCCGGACCCGGCCAAAATACCCAATACCGAACTCTCTGACACAATCGGAGGCTCCGCCACCGAAATAACACCTTCAGCCCACAAAATAATGGCCATTATTGCCCGTGGATAGAACCATTCCTGGCCTACCTAACTAGATAGGAACTTCCGGAGGACCAAAATGAGGCACGCTGCATAGTACGGCGATCCAAGGCCTACATGGTCCATGAGGGAGAATTGTACAAAAAAAGCACTACCGGAGTCCTTCAAAGGTGCATCTCTGAAGAGGAAGGGCGGAATCTTTTCGCAGAAATTCACGCCGGACTCGGCGGTCATAACGCTGCAGCCCAGGCTCTTGTAAGCAAGGCCTTCCGTACAGGATTCTATTGGCCAACGGCCCGGGCAGATGCACAGGACTTGGTCCAACGCTGCACCGGTTGCCAGCTCTTTGCAAATCAAAGTCACATGCCACCTACCGCCCTCCAAACAATCCCCATTACATGTCCCTTTGCAGTCTGGGGGCTTGACATGGTTGGACCCCTTGAAGGGGGAACCCACAAGAAAAAATACTTATTGGTCATGGTGGATAAATTCACCAAATGGATAGAGGCCAAACCTGTTAAAATAGCCGAATCCGGACCGGTGATAGACTTCATATCCGGGGTTGTACACCGTTATGGTGTCCCCCACAGCATCATCACTGATAATGGCACGAACTTCACGGTCGACGAGGTAAAACTCTGGTGCAGCAAAATGGGCATCAAGCTCGATTATGCTTCAGTCTATCACCCACAAACCAACGGTCAAGTTGACCGAGCAAACGGTCTTATAATGAGCGGCAATAAACCCAGATTAGTGCGCTCCTTAACGGAGTCTAACACGCACTGGGTAGAGGAGCTCGACTCCGTACTCTGGGGGATGTGGACCACGCCGAATCGTAGTACCGGATATACACCCTTCTTTATGGTGTACGGCGCAGAGGCAGTCTTGCCCTGTGACATAATTCATGACTCACCTCGAGTGCGCATGTACGAAGAAAGAGAAGCCGAGCTCGATCGGCAGGATAGTTTGGACACCCTGGAGGAGGAGCACGATGTTGCCAAAGCCCGTTCCACATTTTGTCAGCAACAGGCTCGCAGATACCAAAGCAGAGAAGTACGGGCCAAAACTTATAACGTTGGCGACCTAGTTCTACACCTGCCAGATAAGAAAAAGAGCAAGCTCGAGCCCAAATGGGAAGGTCCCTTCATTATTGACCAAGTTCTGACTGGTGGAGCATACCGACTGCGGGATGCATCGACTAGTCGACTCGAGCCGAACCCATGGAACGCGGCCAGGCTCCGAAGATTCTACGCCTAGCACCGGACTCTATGTTAGTCCCCTCCCTTTGTCCATTTTCTGCATATACATTATTTGTCTTGTTTCTCTTTCTTTCTTTCTTTTATTTCTCTAGGCCTTCAAGGGTCACCTTGTGCCTCGCTTGCACATTATAGATGCGCTAGCTGCAATCTTCATACCTGGGGGCTTCTTTCACAAAAGCTTAAATTATTTATCTGGGCCCCATGCCCCACACATGTGTTATACTTCCGCATGTACTTTTTTTCACCATTATATGCATCGATATGACTTAAGTTTTGGCCAAGCTAGGTTGCCTGGCTCCTGTATTTATGCCCTACGTTCCCATTAATTCGTCTAGGGCATAAGGGGAGCACCTCTGCGATTGTTACTGCCGGGTCAGCCGGATGTGCACCTCAGACTGGGTGAAGCCGAAAGCTAGCGTTCTTAAGGGAATATTCGGTTGGTGAACAAAAGATGATTTTTATTTATTGTCCATATCTGCCCCCAGATGTTTTTCCCGCGTTTCCTATCGCAGTCCGGACATGCACTTTAGGGCATGCTTACCCAGGGAAAGGAACCCTTAACGGAACTATTCTCCCTGGAAGATGTTTCTTACTACCCATGTAATATAACATAACTAGTTGGGCACTTGTCTGATAAAGCATTAATGACCCCTACGCCCGGTCTCCACGCATACCCCGGTTCTTATATAACTGAGCGGGTATTCAGATACACTCCGGACTATTGGGCTCGGAGGTCGAAGTGAAAAGGGCCGCAATGACAAATGATCTACAATCCGGCTAGAAGGCATTATACATGTCACTTTAATTACATAGTCATCCAGACTGACTAAATTCCTCTTCTATACCATCCAATAGGAGGTCTAGCTTACAATCCTATTGCGAATACTTTGTGGCTAATTCTACTGGCCCATAAACTAAGCTAATGGGGATCTCTTTTCCGTCGGGCCCCACAGGTCCGACCTCGGACATGTGATTTGGGTCTGCTTTGGTATACCGCGTCTTCACCATGGCCCAGTGCAACGCCCTCGATGCGGCTATATCTCCCACGTGTCAAAGCACGACTTAGAGGCATAACCGCATTGAAAGCAATGTCGCAAGTGAGGTAATCTTGACACAACCTATGTAATACATAAGGGAAAGAGATACATAGTTGGCTTACAATCGCCACTTCACACAATTACATGAAATAAAGCATTACATCAATCAGATACAATCAAGGTCCGACTACGGAACCAAAATAAAAGAAGAACCCCAAATGCGACAAAGGTCCCCGATCGACCCCAATTGGGCTCGACTACTGATCAACTAGAACGAAAAAACACAAAGGGAAAGATCTTCATCGAGCTCCTCCTTGAGCTTGGTTGCGTCACCTGCTCGGTAACATCGGCACCTGCAAACTGGTTTTGGATGTATCTGTGAGCCACGGGGACTCAGCAATCTCGCACCCTCGCGATCAAGACTATTTAAGCTTATGGGAAAGGTAAAGGTATGAGGTGGAGCTGCAGCAAGCAACTAGCATATATGGTGGCTAAACATACGCAACTGAGAGCGAGAAGAGAAGGCAAAGCACGATCGATAAACTATGATCAAGAAGTGATCCTAGAACAACCTACGTCAATCAGAACTCCAACACCGTGTTCACTTCCCGGACTCCGCCGGAAAGATACCATCACGGTTACACACACGGTTGATGTATTTTAATTAAGGTCAACTTCAGGTTTTCTACAACCGTACATTAACAAATTCCCATCCGCCCATAACCGCGGGCACGGCTTTCGAAAGTTCAAATCCCTGCAGTGGTGTCCCAACTTAGCCCATCACAAGCTCTCACGGTCAATGAAGGAATAGACCTTCTAGCGGAAAGACCCGATCAGACTCGGAATCCCGGTTACAAGACATTTCGACAATGGTAAAACAAGACCAGCAAAGCCACCTAGATGTGCCGACAAATCCCAATAGGAGCTGCACATATCTCGTTCTCAGGGCACACCGGATGAGCCAGACGTCGGGTGGGCCAGCCCAAAGTTGCCCCTGGTAGCTCCGGACATCGCTCAGTTTGGACCAACACTCAGAGGAGCACTGGCCCGGGGGTTTAAAATAAAGATGACCCTTGAGTCTGCAGAACCCAAGGGAAAGAAAAGGCTAGGTGGCGAATGATAAAACCAATGTTGGGCCATGCTGGAGGAGTTTTATTCAAGGCAAACTATCAAGGGGTTCCCATTATATCCCAACCGCGTAAGGAACGCAAAATCCGGGAACATAACACCGATATGACGGAAACTAGGGCGGCAAGAGTGGAACAAAACACCAGGCATAAGGCCGAGCCTTCCATCCTTTACCAAGTATATAGATGCATTAATTAAATAAGAGATATTGTGATATCCCAACAAAATATCCATGTTCCAAACATGGAACAAGCTCCAATCTTCACCTGCAACTAACAACGCTATAAGAGGGGCTGAGCAAAGCGGTAACATAGCCAAACAACGGTTTGCTAGGACAAGGTGGGTTAGAGGCTTGGTTCAACAATATGGGAGGCAAGATAAGCAAGTGGTAGGTATCGCAGCATAGGCATAGCAAAAGAGCGAGCAACTAAGCAAGCAAAGATAGAAGTGATTTCGAGGGTATGGTCATCTTGCGTGAGATCCCGCAAGGAAGAAGAACGAGTCCATGAAGAAGACAAAGGGACGTCGATGAACGGGTCCTCACAAACGCGGCATTACCGGAACCAACCCAAAGAAGCAACACCGGAAAGAAAGCAAACAATATAGTAAAACAACCATCACATAATCATGGCACAATGCGCAAACAAGTATGATGCATGTCCGGTTTAATGAAGCATGGCATGGCAAAGTGCACAAACAAAACTACAAATTAAGTGGAGCTCAATATGCAACGGAGTTGCATATTGAAGAAAACGCCACATGACTTATTTAGTTCACTCCCGATTAGGTACTCAACAATATTAAATGTTGGTTAACATGTCAAGAGGTGAAGCAAAGTAAAATTACCTATCTAGGCAAGTTTAAATGAGGCCGGAACAACAAAACAACAAGTCCGGAAGATCCTCATGAGCATTAGTAATTTAATGCAAACAACAATTTAAACATTTTAATTGTTGTTATCATGATGCGGATGTCATGAACAAGTTTATGCAATTTTAAGAAAATGTTGACATGAAAAGATATGAGGCATTTGTCATCGTGGCGGAAAGAAAGGGTGCCACAACGACGATAACGGAAAAGGTGCCACACAACGTTCCGGTTCCGGCAACTCATTGAGACGTCGGTGCAAAAGAAAGTGTGGCGGGAGCGTGCAAAAGATGGAAGGTGGGGTGCTCCCAGTAACCGGGTTCCCACATGACGATGACAAGGTAAAAGAGGGCAACGTGCACCGACAAATCGAGCATGGTGCAAGCACGAGCATCTCATACATTGCAAGCATTCGTTCAAGGACGTCGTCTCGGGGTTATACCTTCGAAGAGTGCAAGCGGGACAGTTCTCGTTCGGTGCAAAGTAGAGGAAGTAGACATTCTCGCGACGGAGGTAGTGGAAGTAGTCGTTCTCGCACGCTCTAGGGTCGACGGTAGAGGTACTCGTGATCTTGGCGGCGGTAGTGGTACATGTCATCGGTAGTCAAACTTAGTGATCCGAAGGGGTACTTGGCGAACAACGGTCCTCAAAGTATTTGTCGGTCCATGAAGTCGATCTCAGAGGTCTTGTCGGATCCACAACGACGGTTGTTGTTCACTCGACAGCCTTTGGCGATGGTAGTCGCACTCGGTTCGTAGAGGTACTTGACGTCCACGGCATCGATGGTAGGCGTTCTAGGCTTCGGGCTTCCAGGTGCTTGTCGGGCTTGAAGAACCGAAGGGGTACTTGTGGTGTCGACCTTGGTGACGGAAGTGGTACACATTGTGGGGTACTTGTCGAAGGGTATCCATAGAGGCGGTCTTGTGTTCCTGCATTCAATGGTCTTGGCAACGACAGAAGGGGCAGCGGGGCAGCATCACGTAGCATGCTTGGTGAGGGGCTACAAGTGAGAGGCCATGGCAGCGGCAAGGTTTGGCCAGGAAGATCTGAAGCAGGTGACAGTAGCAGGGCGATGCGCTGTTCGACCGAGAGGAGGGGAGGCACATGAGGTCGAGGCCGCCAGAGGTGCGCGGCATGGCTCCTCTGGTCCATGGCAGGAGGCCATGGCGAACAGGCGGCATCCATGGTCGGCGGGCCAGCGACGGCGCAGCACGGCAGCGTGCAGGGCTCGTTGTCGCCGGCAGGGTTGCGACATGGCGCTCGGCATGGGAGGAGAAGCAGGGCGCGGAGGAGCTTGAGCGCGGGATGGCGGCCTGGTGGCGTGGGCGCTCCTGTGGGCGACTGAGCAGGAGAGGCGGGGTTGAGGATGACAGGTCCGCGCGGCAAGGGGACCGGGGCGAAGCCCTTCCTGGCGCTGGTAGTGTGCGTGTGTGAGGCGTCACTGGGAGAACGAGGGAGAGGGAGATGGGGAACGAGGCCCCTGGCGGCGCTACGAGAGGGAGAGAGAGACGAGTGAGGAAGAGATCGGGCTAGGGTTAGAAGTTGTGGGGGTTGGCTGGGCCTTGGAGGCCGGCCCAGTAGAGAGGGCGGCTGCGCCTAGACGCGGATGGGCCTGCCTGTCTGGGCTCTCTTCTCCCTCTTACTTATTTCTAAAAAAAACAAAGAAGAGAAGAAAAAGGAACGAGAAGTTAGGGGAAGAAGTTGGGCATGGGGTTAATTTTCCTGGACTCACAAAAATGTGAGGAACTTAAATAAAATGGCAAGAGGGTTTTTGGAGAGCAATAGATTCACACATGTTGAATTTAATTCAACATGTTTGAATTTTGAAACCCATTCTAAAGGACTCTAAATGGGCTGATATTTTAAGAGGGGTCTCGATAAAAGAGATGAGATATATTGGCAGTGTTTGAAGGTCAAACTCGAAGAGGAATAGACATCGAAAATATTTTGCACATGTGTTATGGGTGATTCCGAAAATGAAATATTTAATATAGCTCCCTAATATTGGGAGGGTATGTTATAAAGAGAAGACACCAGGTGAATTCCCTCGGTTTAAATGGATCAAAGATCCATGCCATTTATTTAGTTGAGTTGCAAAAGATTTATGAGAAGATGGCATGATGACATGATGCAATGCACATGACGCGATGATGAATGCAATGAACCAAACAAATCACACGACGAAACCCGGAAACCATGGAAGGCATCTGAATCTCTGGTCTTGGGGCGTTACAACACTCCACCACTATGAGAGGATCTCGACCCGAGATCTAGAATGGCACCGGAGGGACAACAGAAGAGAAAGAGAAGAGATAAAGCTAAGTTGCCTCTTTGACAAACGAGTGAAACCTGAGAACCTTGAAGAGGTTAAGCCATTTCGTGAAAAAAAAGGAGATGAACGAAGTTGAAAATACTCCGCTAGAGAAGAGGGACAAGGAAGAACAACTTCGAGCAGCACTTCGGTTGAGAAGTTATGCAAGACTTGATAAGGCGAAAAGAGCTTGAGGAAAAAGGACACAACACTCCGGTTAAATGGATAAACCAAGAAAAGAACACGATCCTGACAAAATGAAAAGATGGGTTGAAGAGAGCAACATCACAATGCCTCCGGAACGAAAAGAATAGAAGATAGGTAATTGAGAGAAAATAAAGGAGAAGAAAAAATGCCAAGTTCTATCACAAAAGAGCTTGACAAGGCATCTTTTCGGAGAAGGGTAGAACGTAATTGTTGGAAAACCAACAACGAAAAGAGTAAGCTGGTAGTGGGCTTATGAAAAAAAAACTTCTCAAAACTATGAGGTGAAATTTTGCCACTAACGGAACGATAGATTGGCTTGATATCAAGAAGGAGACGATAAACTTACTCACCGGAAGGATAAAAGAACTTGGGTTAATTATAAACACCATAATAGCAACAATCCTTAGGGGAAGCTTTAGGTAAAATATAACCCAAGATAACTCCAACGAAGAGGTTGATGAATTTAACATATCTCACTCTTAACAACATGTGAATCATGAAGCATGAACTCAAATTATCAAGAATGACATAATACCACCTCTAATGATATGTAAGAAATAAATGCACTCCGGATTGCAAGATGAAGCAAACTTGAGGTCCTCTAAAAAGAATCTCGATGAACACTTCGAGAAGGAATTAAATCCTTGATGAACCATCAAGTAGAGCCTCCATGGAGAACTCTGGTAATAAAAGGATGATAAAAGGAAGAGAAGTTGAAAACACAAGGTGAAACTTTGTAATGATTTAGATGGATCTTCGTGATGATATAATGCAGAAACCATGGAACTCCGGAAAAGAAAAGATAAGCATCTCGAACTGAGAATGTGATATGATGAGCCACTCTGGAAAAGAAATTGAATAAACTTGATGAAACAAGAATAAGAATTACATTATGTTTTATCCTTCACCAGTTAAATTGATGACAAAACAATGGATTTGGCACACCACTTATTCTCATAGAAAAGATTTAAGATAGATATATCGCAAACTTGGAAAGGTATTGAACGAACCACCGGAAGGGTTTGGAAGAACGAATGACTTGATGTGATAACCAAGAAAAAGATCTTAAATGAACCACCAGATTAATTGGAAATGAACGAAGAAAAGATAGAGAAACACCGGAAAGAATTAGCAAATAAACGAAGATACTTGCGACAATCTAGATACATGAGAATGATGGGAAGATGACTAATTAGAGATCACTTGAACGATGCACCGGTAAGATTTGGAGAGTGAGAGCTGAAAGATGGAATGAATAATTCCTCTGAAATGATGGGCTCTGGATGATCAAACTAAAAAGAATTCTGACAATCGAAAACAATTATGAGAGGATGGCCTTGAACTAGAACCCCGAATCTTGAAGAGAATGGAGCAAGATTGAGAGAACATTCTTCTTCGGTCTTCATAATCTGAGAATTACGACGAGAAACACCACCGTGAATTGTTAAGATACTCCAAAATGATAAATAAAAAGGTTGAACCAACGATGGAAAGAATTTAACTGGTCTTGGAGAAAGACATATGACTGATGATAAATCCTTCTTACGTCAAACTTGGAAAAGAATTTGAGACTAGCTCCGGGAATGTAAGAAGAGTCAGGTAAGATCCTGGGAAAAGACCTGTTGGTTAGGGCCCACTCAAAAGAAACACCGTTGAAATCATTTAAAAGAGAGGTTGCACCGGTTGACTTAAATGGCTTGAATTATATAACATCCTCGAAAGAGCTTGAACGAATGTAGAGTGGAAACACGAATCTTCTGAGATATCTTTAGCACTCTGAAACAAAAAAATAGCGAGAAGTGGAATGATAAAGAGGTGCACCGGTAAGAGAAGGTATTTGAAACAAGGAAAAAAAAGGATATGATCCACAAGCTTGACTTGGTTCCACCGGAGAAGAAAAACGAGTGATGAGAGACGAACTTGAAGCTTCGTTAGAATCTTCATGAGAATCACCGGATAAGAATATTGATAGAAAAGAATGGAGAGACTTCACATCAATAAGATGGATACTCGATTAAGAGATCTGAATCCTTGGAGAAAAACAAAGGGAGGGAGGGTGGGAAAAACAAAGACAATTTGGAATGGGTGAAACGAACACCGTTGAGAAGAACTGATACTTGATCTTGCGACTGTTGACGTGGTCGGATCCACTTGAAGAGGAGCACACCGGTTGAAAAGAAATTGAAAAGACAAACTCGATGATCGAGAAGGATAAGTATTCACATAGAAATATGAGAACACCGCTTAGGAAAGGTATGGAATCAACTCTTGACTTTGAAGCAACTCGAATACCACAACTCAAAACAAAAACAAAGGATTGGCTTGCAGAATAAGCCGGAACAAACATATGATAGAGATTTCGTCCGAAGTTTTTGTGGTGGGGCCTACACGGGCTCGATCGTACAGCACCATCATGTACAAGGCAGTGCACATGACATACGAAGCGTCCCCGAGTCGGCATAGCCAAGGACTCTTTAAGACACAACGAGACCACTGTAAAACCGACCGTGAATAGGCGGACCACTAGACGTCGAACCCCAATTTCATATCATACATCTGTCGGAAAGATATCTTAAGAACTACTTGAATTCCCACTTATAAACTCCCGAAATTTTCCGGTTATGCAATCAGGTGTTGGGGATACAGGGGAAGCATAATATCTCACCCAATTCTAGCAAATCCTACATCCAGCTGTATCCATCCTTCAACACATAACCAAGAGACCTTCGGAAATCGTCTACCTCAACCTTCGAAAAGCATCCGTTATACAAGTTATGGCAATACTCCCGAACTCCCACCCCGGTACTGGGTGGCGTCGAGGTTATCTCACCAACGAACTACATAAAAGAGATTTTTGATGTCGGCGTACTAAACTCAGGTATTCCAGAACTGCAACGATAAAATTATGACGACAACACCTCAGAGCTCAACTCCCCGGGACACTTCCACAAAACCCCTGACAGGAGGCACCAAGACAATGTTCTCGTCACAAAACCATCGGAACGATTCCAAGATACCCGCGTGATCCTAAAAAAATTTAGTGAAATTTGATAAGAGAAGAGTCAAAACTCTACGTCAGGATGCCTTACCAGAGCGATGAGGAGACTGGGAAGTAAAAAGAATTCCTAAACTCTCCGATATATAATTCCTAAATGACTCAAAACATTTTTCTAGACACAACTCGGCCGCTAAAAACGATCAAGCAATGGGGCTCCTAAGGTCGGGGAAGGCTCTGATACCAACTTGTAACGCCCTCGATGCGGCTATATCTCCCACGTGTTGAAGCACGACTTAGAGGCATAACCGCATTGAAAGCAATGTCGAGTGAGGTAATCTTCACACAACCCATGTAATACATAAGGGAAAGAGATACATAGTTGGCTTACAATTGCCACTTCACACAATTACATGAATTAAAGCACTACATCAATCAGATACAATCAAGGTCCGACTAAGGAACCAAAATAAAAGAAGAACCCCAAATGCGACAAAGGTCCCAGATCGACCCCAACTGGGCTCCACTACTGATCAACCAGATCGAAACAACACAAAGGGCAAGATCTTCATCGAGCTCCTCCTTGAGCTTGGTTGCATCACCTGCTCGGTAACATCGGCACCTGCAAACTGGTTTTGGAAGTATCTGTGAGCCACGGGGACTCAGCAATCTCGCACCCTCGCGATCAAGACTATTTAAGCATATGGGAAAGGTAAAGGTATGAGGTGGAGCTGCAGCAAGCAGCTAGCATATATGGTGGCTAAACATACGCAACTGAGAGCGAGAAGAGAAGGAAAAGCATGATTGATAAACTATGATCAAGAAGTGATCCTAGAACAACCTACGTCAATCATAACTCCAACACCGTGTTCACTTCTCGGACTCCGCCGGAAAGAGACCATCACGGTTACACACGCGGTTGATGTATTTTAATTAAGTTCAACTTCAGGTTTTCTACAACCGGACATTAACAAATTCCCATCTGCCCATAACCGCGGGCACGGCTTTCAAAAGTTCAAATCCCTGCAGGGGTGTCCCAACTTAGCCCATCACAAGCTCTCACAGTCAACGAAGGAATAGACCTTCTAGCGGAAAGACCCGATCAGACTCGGAATCCCGGTTACATGACATTTCGACAATGGTAAAACAAGACCAGCAAAGCCACCCAGATGTGCTGACAAATCCCGATAGGAGGTGCACATATCTCGTTCTCAGGGCACACCAGATGAGCCAGACGTCAGGTGGGCCAGCCCAGAGTTGCCCCTGGTAGCTCCGGACATCGCTCAGTTTGGACCAACACTCAGAGGAGCACTGGCCCGGGGGTTTAAAATAAAGATGACCCTTGAGTCTGCAGAACCCAAGGGAAAGAAAAGGCTAGGTGGCGAATGGTAAAACCAATGTTGGGCCATGCTGGAGGAGTTTTATTCAAGGCGGACTATCAAGGGGTTCCCATTATATCCCAACCGCGTAAGGAACGCAAAATCCGGGAACATAACACCGATATGACGGAAACTAGGGCGGCAAGAGTGGAACAAAACACCAGGCATAAGGCCGAGCCTTCCATCCTTTACCAAGTATATAGATGCATTAATTAAATAAGAGATATTGTGATATCCCAACAAAATATCCATGTTCCAAACATGGAACAAGCTCCAATCTTCACCTGCAACTAACAACGCTATAAGAGGGGCTGAGCAAAGCGGTAACATAGCCAAACAACGGTTTGCTAGGACAAGGTGGGTTAGAGGCTTGGTTCGACAATATGGGAGGCAAGATAAGCAAGTGGTAGGTATCGCAGCATAGGCATAGCAAAAGAGCGAGCAACTAAGCAAGCAAAGATAGAAGTGATTTCGAGGGTATGGTCATCTTGTGTGAGATCCCGCAAGGAAGAAGAACGAGTCCATGAAGAAGACAAAGGGACGTCGATGAACGGGTCCTCACAAACGCGGCATTACCGGAACCAACCCAAAGAAGCAACACCGGAAAGAAAGCAAACAATATAGTAAAACAACCATCACATAATCATGGCACGATGCGCAAACAAGTATGATGCATGTCAGGTTTAATGAAGCATGGCATGGCAAAGTGCACAAACAAAACTACAAATTAAGTGGAGCTCAATATGCAACGGAGTTGCATATTGAAGAAAACACCACATGACTTATTTAGTTCACTCCCGGTTAGGTACTCAACAATATTAAATGTTGGTTAACATGTCAAGAGGTGAAGCAAAGTATCTACCTATCTAGGCAAGTTTAAATGAGGCCGGAACAACAAAACAACAAGTCCGGAAGATCCTCATGAGCATTAGTAATTTAATGCAAACAACAATTTAAACATTTTAATTGTTGTTATCATGATGCGGATGACATGAACAAGTTTATGCAATTTTAAGAAAATGTTGACATGAAAAGATATGAGGCATTTGTCATCGTGGCGGAAAGAAAGGGTGCCACAGCGACGATAACGGAAACGGTGCCACGCAACATTCTGGTTCCGGCAACTCATTGAGACGTTGGTGCAAAAGAAAGTGTGGCGGGAGCATGCAAAAGATGGAAGGTGGGGTGCTCCCGGTAACCGGGTTCCCACATGACGATGACAAGGTAAAAGAGGGCAACGTGCACCGACAAATCGAGCATGGTGCAAGCACGAGCATCTCATACATCGCAAGCATTCGTTCAAGGACGTCGTCTCGGGGTTATACCTTCGAAGAGTGCAAGCGGGACAGTTCTCGTTCGGTGCAAAGTAGAGGAAGTAGGCGTTCTCGCGACGGAGGTAGTGGAAGTAGTCGTTCTCGCACGCTCTAGGGTCGACGGTAGAGGTACTCGTGATCTTGGCGGCGGTAGTGGTACATGTCATCGGTAGTCGAACTTAGTGATCCGAAGGGGTACTTGGCGAACAACGGTCCTCAAAGTATTTGTCGGTCCATGAAGTCGATCTCAGAGGTCTTGTCGGATCCACAACGACGGTTGTTGTTCACTCGTCGGCCTTCGGCGACGGTAGTCGCACACGGTTCATAGAGGTACTTGACGTCCACGGCGTCGACGGTAGGCGTTCTAGGCATCGGGCTTCCAGGTGTTTGCCGGGCTTGAAGAACCGAAGGGGTACTTGTGGCGTTGACCTTGGTGACGGAAGTGGTACACATTGTGGGGTACTTGTCGAAAGGAATCCATAGAGGCGGTCTTGTCTCCCTGCATTCAATGGTCTTGGCAACGACAGAAGGGGCAGTGGGGCAGCATCACATAGCATGCTTGGTGAGGGGCTACAAGTGAGAGGCCATGGCAGCGACAAGGTTTGGCCAGGAAGATCTGAAGCAGGTGACAGCAGCAGGGTGATGCGCTGTCCGACCGAGAGGAGGGGAGGCACATGAGGTCGAGGCTGCCAGAGGTGCGCGGCATGGCTCCTCTGGTCCATGGCAGGAGGCCATGGCGAACAGGTGGCGTCCATGGTCGGCGGGCCAGCGACGGTCCAGCACGGCAGCATGCAGGGCTCGTGGTCGCCGGCGGGGTTGCGACATGGCGCTCGGCGTGGGAGGAGAAGTAGGGTGCGGAGGAGCTTGAGCGCGGGATGGCGGCCTGGTGGCGTGGGCGCTCCTGCGGGCGACTGAGCAGGAGAGGCGGTTGAGGACGACAGGTCCGGGTGGCGAGGGGATCGGGGCGAAGCCCTTCCTGGCGCTGGTAGTGTGCGTGTGTGAGGCGTCACTGGGAGAACGAGGGAGAGGGAGATGGGGAACGAGGCCCCTGGCGGCGCTACGGGAGGGAGAGAGAGACGAGTGAGGAAGAGATCAGGCTAGGGTTAGAAGTTGTGGGGGTTGGTTGGGCCTTGGAGGCCGGCCCAGTAGAGAGGGCGGTTGCGCCTAGACGCGGATGGGCCTGCCTGGCTGGGCTCTCTTCTCCCTGTTACTTATTTCTAAAACAAAAAAAAACAAAGAAGAGAAGAAAAAGGAAGGAGAAGTTAGGGGAAGAAGTTGGGCATGGAGTTAATTTTCCTAGACTCACAAAAATGTGAGGAACTTAAATAAAATGGCAAGAGGGTTTTTGGAGAGCAATAGATTCGCACATGTTGAACTTAATTCAACATGTTTGAATTTCGAAACCCATTCGAAAGGACTCTAAATGGGCTGATATTTTTAGAGGGGTCTCGATAAAAGAGATGAGATATATTGGCAGTGTTTGAAGGTCAAATTCGAAGAGGAATAGACATGGAAATATTTTGCACATGTGTTATGGGTGATTCCGAAAATGAAATATTTAATATAGCTCCCTAATGTTGGGAGGGTATGTTATAAAGAGAAGTCACCGGGTGAATTCCCTCGGTTTAAATGGATCAAAGATCCATGCCATTTATTTAGTTGAGTTGCAAAAGATTTATGAGAAGATGGCATGATGACATGATGCAATGCACATGATGCGATGATGAATGCAATGAACCAAACAAATCACACGACGAAACCCGGAAACCATGGAAGGCATCTGAATCTCTGGTCTTGGGGCGTTACAACACTCCACCACTATGAGAGGATCTCGACCCGAGATCTAGAATGGCACCGGAGGGACAACGGAAGAGAAAGAGAAGAGATAAAACTAAGTTGCTTCTTTGACAAACGAGTGAAACCAGAGAACCTTGAAACGGTTAAGCCATTTCGAGAAAAAAAACGAAGATGAACGAAGTTGAAAATACTCCGCTAGAGAAGAGGGACAAGGAAGAACAACTTCGAGCAGCACTCCGGTTGAGAAGTTATGCAAGACTTGATAAGGCGAAAAGAGCTTGAGGAAAAAGGACACAACACTCCGATTAAATGGATAAACCAAGAAAAGAACACGATCCTGACAAAACGAAAAGATGGGTTGAAGAGAAAAACATCACAATGCCTCCGGAACGAAAAGAATAGAAGATAGGTAATTGAGAGAAAAGAATGGAGAAGAAAAAATGCCAAGTTCTGTCACAAAAGAGCTTGACAAGGCATCTTTTAGGAGAAGGGTCGAACGGAATTGTTGGAAAACCAACAACGAAAAGAGTAAGCTAGTAGTGGGCTTATGAAAAAAAAACTTCTCAAAACTATGAGGTGAAATTTTGCCACTAACGGAACGATAGATTGACTTGATATCAAGAAGGAGACGATAAACTTACTCACCGGAAGGATAAAAGAACTTGGGTTAATTATAAACACCATAATAGCAACAATCCTTAGGGGAAGCTTTAGGTGAAATATAACCCAAGATAACTCCAACGAAGAGGTTGATGAATTTAACATATCTCACTCTTAACAACATGTGAATCATGAAGCATGAACTCAAATTATCAAGAATGACATAATACCACCTCTAATGATATGTAAGAAAGAAATGCACTCCGGATTGCAAGATGAAGCAAACTTGAGGTCCTCTAAAAAGAATCTCGATGAACACTTCGAGAAGGAATTAAATCCTTGATGAACCATCATGTAGAGCCTCCATGGAGAACTCTGGTAGTAAAAGGATGATAAAAGGAAGAGAAGTTGAAAACACAAGGTGAAACCTTGTAATGATTTAGATGGATCTTCGTGATGATATAATGCGGAAACCATGGAACTCCGGAAAAGAAAAGATAAGCATCTCGAACTGAGAATGTGATATGATGAGCCACTCCGGAAAAGAAATTGAATAAACTTGATGAAACAAGAATAAGAATTCCATTATGCTTTATCCTTCACCAGTTAAATTGATGACAAAACAATGGATTTGGCACACCACTTATTCTCGTAGAAAAGATTTAAGATAGATATGTCGCAAACTTGGAAAGGTATTGAACGAACCACCGGAAGGGTTTGGAAGAACGAATGACTTGATGTGGTAACCAAGGAAAAGATCTTAAACGAACCACCGGATTAATTGGAAATGAACGAAGAAAAGATAGAGAAACACCTGAAAGAATTAGCAAATAAACGAAGATACTTGAGACAATCTAGATACATGAGAATGAAGGGAAGACGACTAATTAGAGATCACTTGAACGATGCATCGGTAAGATTTGGAGAGTGAGAGCTGAAAGCTGGAATTAATAATTCCTCTAAAATGATGGGCTCTGGATGATCAAACTGAAAAGAATTCTGACAATCGAAAACAATTATGAGAGGATGGCCTTGAACTAGAACCCCTAATCTTGAAGAGAATGGAGCAAGATTGAGAGAAAAATCTTCTTCGGTCTTCATAATCTGAGAATTACGACGAGAAACACCACCGTGAATTGTTGAGATACTCCGAAATGATAAATAGAAAGGTTGAACCAATGATGAAAAGAATTTAACCGATCTTGGAGAAAGACATATGACTGATGATAAATCCTTCTTACGTCAAACTTGGAAAAGAATTTGAGACTAGCTCCGGGAATATAAGAAGAGTCAGGTAAGATCCTGGGAAAAGACCTGTGGGTTAGGGCCCACTCAAAAGAAACGCCGTTGAAATGATTTAAAAGAGAGGTTGCACCGGTTGACTTAAATGGCTTGAATTAGATAACATCCTCGAAAGATCTTGAACGAATGTAGAGTGGAAACACGAATCTTCTGAGATATCTTTAGCACTCCGGAACAAAAAAATAGTGAGAGGTCTCTAAATGGGCTGATATTTTTAGAGGGGTCTCGATAAAAGAGATGAGATATATTGGCAGTGTTTGAAGGTCAAACTCGAAGAGGAATAGACATGGAAAATATTTTGCACATGTGTTATGGGTGATTCCGAAAATGAAATATTTAATATAGCTCCCTAATATTGGGAGGGCATGTTATAAAGAGAAGTCACCAGGTGAATTCCCTCGGTTTAAATGGATCAAAGATCCATGCCATTTATTTAGTTGATTTGTGAAAGATTTATGAGAAGATGGCATGATGACATAATGCAATGCACATGATGCAATGATGAATGCAATGAACCAAACAAATCACACGACGAAACCCGGAAACCATGGAAGGCATATGAATCTCTGGTCTTGGGGCGTTACACCCAGGCTTCTCTGGCACCCCGTCGTGCTCCCTTGAGCTTCTCCGCAAGCTCGGCAACACCCTCTGGCAAGGAGACGGATGGCCACAAGGCCTGGGCAACACCCTGCATCACCTGCCGAACTTGTTCGTGCAAATGTGACAGCTCGGACAGAAGATCACCCGCAGACCCGGGTATTCCCTCCGCGGGACGACCCGTCAGCATACCTACAAACATAATGGTGTTAGTCGACTTCTTCACCGAACTCCTTTAAAAGGATTCGTTCAAGCACTTACTGAAAATGCCGCGCCGAAGCCGCTTATTCTCCTTCTCGGAGTCTACAAGCTGGCCCCAAATGTCTTTTAGTTCCACACTCAGCTTAATATTGGCATCTTGGAGATTGTTTTTCTCCCGCCTAACCTCAGTCAGCACGCGTTTGCCAGCCTCTAGCTGCCGCATAACATTCTGGTCCTCCGGATTTTCTCCGGATTCATCTGCAACATCTGTTGTTAGATTTGTAGTCATGCCGCACATTATACGATAGCCATCATTCTTTAAAGTAAATGTTACCAGCAAGTGACTTTTTCGGTTCCTGCAATGTGGCCACAACAGCCCGCAGTTGGGTCTAGCATTCCTCTAGCTCCTGTGTTAGCCTAGTATTCTTCTTTGTAAGAACCTACACAATAAAGATGATCCTTAAATCAGTTTTGCTAACTGCTTCAAGGCTCAGGGGCTACTGATACATATAAATCGTCAGATTTACTTACCCGTACATCCTTTACATACTGATCCGTGGCTCTGGCTAGACCATCTTGAGCAGCTCGGAGGTACGCATCTCCAGAATTGAAGGCATCAAATGCCTCTGGTGAGAAATAGGCGTCACGGAGTACGGCCCGGCGGCGCCTATGATTCATGGCGCTTTCCACCCCTGAGTTTGTAGCGGATACTCTATCTGCATCCTCTGTAGGGGGATTATCCGGCGCCCGCCCCATATCGGCTTCCGCCTCTATGTCTAGCCCTGGCGCCCGACTGGTGGAAGCGTGATTAGTAACATCGTCGGACATATTCCGGCAAGCATTTTTTCTGTTAAAGAAACACGGGCGTCATTATATTTCAAGAAAGATGACAACCACGGAGTGGGGTTTGTTATACCTTTGCGCCGGCGCCTCCGTCCTGACCGCCTTCCTTTTTGGCCTACCCGGCCTCGGTGCCTCCTGTTCGCGCGTTGCCATGGGTTCGGCAGGGCGTCCTGAATGCCTTCCCTGTAAAATGCCATGTGTATATGGTGGGTGAAGTGTCTAATAGGGGATTCTAGTTTTGGAGTTGGGATTTTTGGTTTTCTTACGTGCGATGCAGGGAGCAGTCCGGGATAGTCGCCGTAATGGCCACCATGGCATCATCGCAGCTTAACTGATAGAACTACCGGTCTATCAGCTCCACGGATATAACCGAATCTTTTTTGAGTCCGGAGTCGAGGGCCCGGTCAGGATCCTATGGTTGTGGAGAAGGGTTGTTGACCCCCTTTATGGCTTTTCGCAGTTCCTGCCGCAAAGTGGCAAGGTGAATACTTACGACAAAGAATGCGGGAAAAATGGGAGCAGGGAGATATAACTTACCCATCTTGGAGGATTGTACATGGAGAATCCATCCCGTGGCTTGATGTGGGTGAACTCCTCTTCCTCGCCCTTGAACAGTTTGGACAGAATTTTTGCTAGAGCGGCAGCATTGTCCGGACCCTTACGCCCGCAGCAGGTGGCGTCATCCTCCCCGTTATAACACCACAAGGGGTGCCCACGATATTGAAGTGGCTGCACTCCCCGCATTATGCAAATCGACATAACTTCGATTATTGTCAATCCTGATTGAGCCAGTGCTTTGATCCGGTTCATCAGATAGAGGACTTCTCCGTTGTCTTCCGCCTGGGGGCTCCGTGGGCGCCAACTTCAGCACTTCTTCAGAGGAGCATTGTTGAACTCAGGAAGACCCCGCCGAACAGGGTCCAGAAGGGGAACGTCCTCCATATAAAACCATTCTGAAGGACAGTCTTCGGACAACTTCTTCGGGGTACCGAACAGGTATCCGGTATTGGTGATGCGCCATATTTCGGCTCCGCCCACTTGATAAAGTGATCTCCTCCGTATGGGAGGGACGAGGCAAAATAGCCTTTTCCACAGTTCAAAGTGAGCCTCGCTGCCTAGGAACAACTCGCAGAGAGCAACATAGCCGGTGATATGTAGAATGGAGGCAGGGGTGAGATTGCGTAATTGGAGGCCGTAGAACTCTAAGAGACCGCGGAGAAATGGATGAATTGGAAATCCGAGTCCCCTTAGTAAATAAGGAACTAGGCAAACCCGTTCCCCTATGGAGGGACAGGGAAAGCTCTCCGCTTGCTCCCCGCCATTGTAGGTGGCAAGCCCGGCTCAAACGGGCACCATATACGCCGAAGGGAGAAATCCCTTAGTCTGCAGTTCGAGTAATCGACTGTGCGGGACTGAACACCTCTCCCAATCACCGGGCTTAGGGCTACGGGGTGGGAGGAGGAGCTGCGGAGGTCGGCCATGCTCGAATGGATCTTTCCGGAACGCGCTCTGATGGACTCTCGCTCGGGGAGGATGGTATGGATCGGATCTAAGGATCCCCATCCCTTTAATAGACAATTTATTTATCTGGCTAGGGGGTCGAATGTAAAAACGCCCTGGTGCCTCGTATTCATTCGACGCGTGGGAGAAAGTCCTTATTGGGCACAGAAGCCAAGAGGTTCAACATTGATGGAGCCGGACACTGCTTACGAACACTTGAAAATTGGATAAGAACCCGCCTTGCAATGCCAAAGACAATACTGCGCACCGGACTCGTCGTCATTGAAGCTTGGTTCAGGGGCTACTGAGGGAGTCCTGGATTAGGGGGTCTCCGAACAGCCGGACTATATCCTTTGGCCGGCCTGTTGGACTATGAAGATACAAGATTGAAGACTTCGTCTTGTGTTCGGATGGGACCCTACTTGGCGTGGAAGGCAAGCTAGGCAATGCAGATATGTATATCTCCTCCTTTGTAACTAACCATGTGTAACCCTAGCCCCCTCCGGTGTCTATATAAACTGGAGGGTTTTAGTCCGCAGGACAACAACATACAATCATACCATAGGCTACCTTCTAGGGTTTAGCCTCTCTGATCTCGTGGTAGATCTACTCTTGTACTACCCATATCATGAATATTAATCAAGCAGGACATAGGGTTTTACCTCCATCAAGAGGTCCCGAACCTGGGTAAAAACATCGTGTCCCCTGCCTCCTGTTACCATCCGCCTTAGACGCACAGTTCGGGACCCCCTACCCGAGATCCGCCGGTTTTGACACCGAAAGTGACCTATAAACCAGGACGGAGGTAGTAGTACTACGCCTTACGCCCGCTCCCTCGCCCATGCGTGCGGTGGCTCGTAGGACGAGGAGTAAATTTTACTACTCCCTCTGTTTACTCCTCATCCCTACCTTGGTTAGAGAGATTATCATATTGTTTGTAATAAGCAAGCACAGGAGCCGGGCAACCCAACTATTGACCCAAGACATGATTCGGAGCTGATGCATATAAGGCCAAACTCGCGACGCCGAAGTACGCTATAGAGATGTTCAGACTTTGTCGGCAACTCGTTTGTTCCCATACCAAGCCCCTGGCAAGTTATGCCGAGGTGTACGTTTGAGATAACCGTAGGGGCAAAACTCGGTCCTTTTAGAAAAGAATGGATTTATTTTTACTGGAATCTGAGTGATGTGACAATCATGTGTATAGATAACAAAGCCACAACCCCGGCTATTTGATATGCCAGGGGTCGAAGGCGGAGGAGAAAGGTACTTTACAGGCTCGAAATAGAGAGTGTCATCTACAAAAAGTTATTTTGGACCTCCTATCGCATGTCTGCGCCGCCTTTGCTCGGTGAAGGGACTCCTTGACGGAAATATCCCTTGGGTGAGTGTACGAACCCGAACTCCGATATAGTCCGAGGCCATCCATTGAGCCACCTGTGGAGGGAAACAAGAAAAAGGAAGAAGGAAAAAAAGTTAGAAAAAAGAGAAGGTTATGGGAGTACTTTCAGGTCCATCCGTATTGTGCTTTCGCCGGTGCCCAGGGTATTTGAAGTGTGTAGTTATATATGCGCGGTACAGATTGTCTGGGTACATGCGGTGGACGGTGGAAGCCAAACTGCTAGTCTTGTATGGGATTTGAACAGTCATGTTGAATGGAGACCGGTGGCTTAATGGCCGACGAGGTATGCGATGTAATGCCCCCATTGTGCAGTTCGGCTGAGATAGCCGTAGTGTGATCCTCTGCACGGAGAGAGCGCTCCATGCGTTCCCCTGTAGGGGACTGTGTCATGTGTACCATGTTCACTGTCTTTACTTCGGGGCAAACTGCTTCTGACCCTTGGTGTTCGGTTGGCGAGTTTCGTCGTCGTCGTCGTCGCCGGGCGGCTTCTTCCCCTTGTATTTGGTGTTTAACTTGCCGGCCTGTTTGAAGACCCAACAACTTCTTTTGGTGTGGTTAGCTGGTGTATTGGGGTGGCCATGAATCTGGCAGGGCCTATCCAATATATTATCCAAATTGGATAGTCCGTCTCTGTTTGCCTTGAATGGCTTCTTCTCTTGACCGAGTTTGGGGCCGCTGAATCCGGCGTTGACCGCTGTGTCGTGCGCTCCCCCATTACTATTGCCATGTTTGCGATTATTGCGTCTTGGTTTCCCATTGCCGTCTCGAACTTCGGAAGTGCCCGGGTCGCTGGCGCTGTTGCGTCTATGAGTGAGCCAGTTGTCTTCTCCCGCGCAAAAGCGGGTCATCAGAGTGGTAAGGGCTAACATGGATTTTGGTTTTTCCTGACCAATGTGGCGGGCGAGCCACTCGTCCGGGACACTGTGTTTAAAGGCCGCTAGGGCTTCCGCGTTCTGACAGCCTATGATTTGGTTCTTTTTAACTAAGAACCTAGTCCAGAGCTTCCTGGTTGACTCTCCGGGCTCCTGGACGATGTGACTTAAGTCATCGGCATCTAGTGGCCGGATGTATGTACCTTGGAAGTAATCGCTGAAGGCATCTTCCAGATCTTCCCAGTTGCCGATAGAGTTTTCAGGCAGACTGTTTAACCAGTACCTTGCTGGTCCTTTGAGTTTTAGTGGGAGGTATTTGATGGCATGAAGGTCGTCTCCTCGAGCCATATGAATATGGAGATGAAAATCCTCGATCCATACCGCGGGATCAGTTGTTCCATCATATGATTCGATATTCACGGGTTTAAACCCTGCTGGGAATTCATGCTCCATTACTTCGTCAGTGAAGCAAAGTGGGTGTGCGGCGCCTCTATATTGGGCCACGTCGCGACATAGCTTAGATGGAGTCTGTCTACAGTTCTCGGCCCGGGCGTTACTATACTTGTCCCATCCGAATAGGTAGCCGACATTGCATGTCGAGGCACGTCCTCGCGATCCTTAGATCGATCTGGTATGTCCTGCTCTACTGTCCAGGTCCTGCTGAGGGTCGTATGTATGACCCCGATCTGTTTTATCTCTATTTTTTCTCTGGGGTGAGGCGCGCTGTTGTTCGGCTTGAGCTACCGCTTCATCCCGACTGCATGGTGGTCGGTTATCCGCATTGTCCCGACCATGTGGTACAGGCTCCGGTGCTTCCTTATCGAACTGAGATAGCAATCTGCGCTGCGGGTAACCCTTGGTTGTGCGCCTAGGGCCGTATTCTTCGGCCACTAGGATATATGTCCATCTATCGCTGAGCAGGTCTTGGTCAGCTTGAAGTTGTTGTTTTTTTTCAGGCTCCTTCCAGTGGCTAATAGCCGGAGTTTAAAGCGCTCCTGCTTGAGAGGTTCCTCAGGTACGATGAAATCCTCATCGCCGAGGCTCTCCTCATCCTCGGAGAGCGGAAGATAATTGCTGTCCTCCAAGTCTTTCTGTATGGCCTGTTCATGCGGGCTATCGTGCATGTCTTCCAGCTCATCCTGTTCGGATGTTGCCCCAACAAGGGCTTCATTGTCTTCGGCATCGTCCGGGGTATTGTTTTCTCCAGTGCCGGTATTACTGTCTTTTACACGACGTGACTTAGAGCAGCGCCGCTGACGCCGGCGTCTGGGCTGTGTCTTAGGAGGTTCATCATCAACTGGATCTTCTTTGTCATCATCGTTAGTTTCTTTGGGTGAATCCACCGTGTATCCACCATGTATACGTCGTATAAAGAAGTGGTCGTCCCACGTCCGGTGAGTGGTGGGTTTCGGCCCTACTCTTCTTCGGCATCATCGTCTATACCGTCGAAGTCTTCGGAGCCGTAATCGAGCATGTCGGTTAAGTCCTCGACAGTGGCTATGGAGTGGGTGGCAGGTGGGAAGCAAGATTCTCCATCATCAGCCCCTAGTTCGAACCGAACACAGTTCGACTATGAGTCCCCCGCCAAGGACAGGTTTTTCAATGAGTTTAGCATGTCGCCCAAAGGCGAGTGCTGGAAGATGTCTGCGGCGCTGAATTCGAAGATCGATAAACGATCAAGTTCGGCGTCTCCGGGCTCACATGGTTTGGAACTTACGGCCGGAGACGAGTTTGGAGTTCCGGTGGCACAGGTATAGTGTGAGATCAAGTCTATGTGAGGCTCCAACGCCGGGGAATCTGTGGCCTCCGTGGCAGGGTCGAGCCTCCCGTCCTTGGATGGCGCAGTCTGCTCCGGGTCTAAGGCTGGAGCGGTTATGGCAGCTCTCTCTTGGATGCAGTCCGATGACAGATTTAGGTCATGTCCCTCGGGGTGGCCAGGAGTGGTAGCCGTGGTCTCGAATCCGATGAAAATCAAGTCCCCACGGATGTCCGCAACGTAGTTCAAGCTCCCAAATCTGACCTGATGGCTAGGGGTGTAGCTTTCGATCTGCTCCAGATGGCCAAACGAATTGGCCCGCAGTGCGAAGCCACCGAGCACAAAGATTTGTCTAGGGAGGAAAGTTTCTCCTTGGACAACATCATTATTGACGATTGAAGGGGCCATCAAACCTTTTGGAGATAGAACAGTGGAACTCTCAATGAAAGCACCAATGTCAGTGTCAAAACCGACGGATCTTGGGTAGGGGTTCCCGAACTGTGTGTCTAAGGTCGATGGTAACAGGAGACAGGGGACACAATGTTTTACCCAGGTTCAGGCCCTCTCTATGGAGGTAATACCCTACGTCCTACTTGATTGATCTTTATGAATATGAGTATTACAAGAGTTGATCTACCACAAGCTAGTAATGGCTAAACCCTAGAGGTCTAGCTTGTATGGTTATGATAATGTATGTCTCCTTCCGGACTATGTCCTCCGGTTTATATAGACACCGGGAGGATGTAGGGTTACACAAGGTCCGTTACAAAGAAAGGAATCTACATATTTGGTCGGCAAGCTTGCCTTCCACGCCAAGGAGAGTCCCATCTGAACACGGGTGCAGTCTTTGGTCTTCGTATATTCACAACCCATCAGTCCGGCCCATGGCTAACAGGTCGGACACCCAAGGACCACTTAGTCTAGGACTCCCTCAAGTACACCTTGACATGGCAAAGTCAAAAAAGAGCAAGGAAAAGAATATTGTAGGGAATGGTGTTACTCATTGGGTGAAACGGAAAAGGATCCATCCTCGAGATTCTGCTGGTACTTATAGTGCAGTAGAAGGTCCAAGTCCACCAGCTAAATCTACAAACACAGTATCACCTGCTCCACCAGTTGCAGGATCCGCTTCAACTGTACCAGCATCTCAACGAGTTACTCATTCGTTTGCTCCGGAACTGGACAGTTCCCAAGCTACATTCACACATAACACTACTTTCGAAGCACTGCTGACACAACAGGACTTGGCAAGATCAGATGAACCTCACGAGCATCAACACCAAGACGGTACCTGACCGAGTCAAGTTGCAGTTGCATTATCCTTTATATATACTCTCACAGTTTGATGTGCACTAATACTTTCCATATTCGTTGTTGAACTAGCACCACGGGACAAGCGGAAACAGACATCAGGGATAATGCTTGATAGATTAACAAAATCTATAGGAGGAAGAATGGAGATCCATTTTGAGGCAGGTTTAAAAAGGCCACGTGATGCTACAGAGTCAGCCAAGTCAGTATCAGAGGCAGCCATTGTCGTTAGGTGTCATGCACGTATCCTCCCAACGTGGATCCAGTACAGGAATGAGAAAGACAATACCCAGATTAACACCTTCTGCCATACTTTCTAGCTTCCTCCTAATAAGACTCACATTCTTTTTTCAACAGATGAGGTTGGATCCGAAAGATGATGCAACTAAACAAGCATGCACTCATGTTTTTCAGTCTGCTCTACGACAGTATCGGTACCACCTTGGAAAATCTCACTTTGAAGGCAAGGCTAACAATGAAATCGCCCAAACATCTCCAGTGGAATATATTACAGATGAAGACTAGACAGCCTTGTTAAACACTTGTCTAGTCCAAAGTATCAGGTAGGGTATATGTATTTGATCAGACCACATATTGAACTTGTATTTGTGTATGTGCCTTACAAGTGTATCTTCTCATAGGCTAACTGTTTGAAGAACAAGACCAACTGTTCAAAAGTGAAATTCCAACATACAACAGGATCTCATAGCTATATTGCACACTGCGAGGCTATTGTAAATAGCTGCTAGTTCCTTCTTTTTTTGTGCCATATTATCATATCTATATTGACTTGTTCCAAATACAGAGGAAAACCCGTGTGGACCAAAAATAACTGAACTGAATGCAGTGCAAATCTTCAAGGATTGCAAAACCAGCAAGATGAAGGGCATGAGCACACCAGTTCAGGCCGCTGTTGTAAGTCCTTACTCCTCCTGCCTTTGAACTAATTGGTACTGTGATGTGTTCATTTAACTGCTTGGTTTGCAGCCAATGTCAGTTACTCTATTCACTTTTATACACAGTTGTCTTAACGTATCATTTCACCTTACATGGTTTACAAGAGATGAAGGATATTCTTTTGGTCTTGATATGTAATCTAGTTGTGATGTTCACGTGCGCACACAATGATACAATAGCATGTTTGTTTTATATCTGTTTTCCCATGATATGAATGATGTCATACTATGCTCATCTTACTTTAAACCATGTCTCTTTATCCTTAGATGTCAACGAATGTGAGGAAATAGACAATACAGTAGGCATGCTAGATGGACATATGTTTGGAAAGTGATTTTATTATGTAGTTGGCACTACAATACATGCTAATGTATTACAGTAGTTCACCAAAATAAATTATGTATAAACATGAAAACTACTTTGTTTGTTTTTGTCTCATTAGTAACTTATCTACTACACTAATCTACAAGTTCAAACTTTCAGCAAGCTATGGAACAAATGATTGAACAGCCACAACCACCTGAAGGTGACGAGGCTACCACATGCACAATGTCACCTCTTGCTGCAGTGCGTCAGCATCTCTCCACTAACAGTGCAAAAAGCACCTTCCTGCGTAATTCTGGGTTGGTTGTCAAGGTAACCTCGTCCAAATCGCCTACTGAACAAAATCTTCCGGCTAGACAGAGTGAAGTATCTGTGCTCCAGACACAAGTCCAATCCCTAATGGACGTTGTGTCGGAAACAAAAATAGTGGTTGAAAAATGTCGTGAAGATATGAATGGTTTTGAAACCAAACTATCAGACATTTGCTTCGTTGTTCAAGAGCAATGGCGGAAAAGGGGAAGATTGTGCTGCTCCATCAGATTCTACAGCCCGAACAAAAGCACTCAGGTCAAATGATTTGTGCTTCTATACATCTGATGGTGCTTTTATCTGCAAGGACTGTAAACTTTACGCCAACAGGCCTTTTGTTGTATGGTTGGAATTTAGTTTGTTGTGATACAACATTTATGATGCTGCCGAAGGCTGCGGTAATTACGATGCTATTTTTGTATAGTGTAGGTTTATCTTTGTAATGTATTCGGCCGAAAGCTTCGTAGGAGCCCAACATGCCAACATTCGTCGGGCCCATTCCAATTGGGCTAAAAACAATTCTGGGCCGAAATTTGCATGTAGCCCACTAAAAATATCTGGGCCTAAATCAGCATAAGCTTTCATATTTTTCTGGTAGGCATGTGCCCATAGTGGGCCTTTAACAGGCCTAAACATAATTTGGGCCCTCAGTAATAATAGGCCATTTACATGTGTAAATATCTCGAGCCCATAAAAAACATGAGCCATTAATAGGCCGAAAGTAAGATTGGGCCCTAATTGTGCCAAATAACCCACTGGTCTTAGCAGGCCGAAATGGTGGCTCATTTACAATGTGGATCGTCCACAGGTCGAAATTCAGACGGGCCGTAAATGCGCCGACCTACTACACGAGCCTCTAACAGGCTAGAAGTTCGGTCGGGCTTGATTAGTGTCATTTTTATATGGGCCGTTAGTAGGCCCGATGTGGCGTTGGGCCACATATGGCCCATGGATTTTGTCCGACGTTAACAGGCCGAAAGTCAAAACAGGTTGAAATTGGCCCAAATCTGTAGTGGGCCTCTAACAGGCCGAATGTCAGACATGGCCGAATATGACCCATATCCTTCACGGTTGTTATTGGGCCGAAAGTTTCAATGGCCTATAAATGGGCCCAAATGAAGCAGGACCTTTAATAGGCCGGAAAGACACCGGGCCATAATTCGGCCCAAATTCTTAGCGGACTGTTAACGAGCCAGAAGTGACCATGGGTCGCGATGATGACAAGTTTACGATGGGCCATTGACGGGCAGATTTGACACTAGCCGTACGGGCCTTAACTGAGAAGGTTGGGCCTTTAGCTGGGTCAGCCCATTATGGTCTGCAAAATCTTGTGGGCCTTTAGCTGGGCCGGCCCATTATGGCCTGCTAAATCTTGTGGGCCTTTAGTTGGGCTGGCCCATTTAATCTTTATGGGCCACTTTTGGGCCGGTCCATTTGTCAACGTATCATAGGTGCATCTCGCCCATTGGATGAGTGACACCTGTGCCAACACGGAGCTGACACGTGATTCCGTCAGCCAATGAGAATTTTACACGTGGAAAATCGGCATTGGTCGTGGCTGTTAGTGGGTTATCGGATCCAAAATCAGACCCGATAGCTTAACGGCATCCCGCTACGGTGGATGCCACGTATCGGTCACCCTTGACGAAAGCACTTACATGACGCACGACTTATCGTCATGGAAGTGGACACTTCCTTGATGATAATTTTGGTAATGTCATGGAACACTTCTACGACGGCATAGGTATGACTATCTTGATTCTGTCATAAAATTGTCATGGATGTACATGCATGACAGAAAACGTGACCTACTGTGACACACATGTATCATCACGGAAGTGTCTTTTTTTGTAGTGGTGCTAGGCAAAGATATCCCAATTTTCACAAAGGAATGCTCATAGAGCAGCATCTACCGTCGGATCTAGCTATGCTCCAATGGACACTGTTTTGTTAGGATCCGTCGGGTGCACTTGAAATTTAACTATTTCATCAGCTGGTTTGAAAGAGGTGGATTTAGGTTACTTATCAAGAATCACATCATCCTTGTCCACCATGGATCGCAGGGTGGTTAGTTCTTCGGCCGCAAGGGCTTCGGATAGTGCCTCAAGGGCCAAGGATGTGGTTTTGTTTTTGGCGCGGAGTGCCTTATTTGGGTCACTTGTAACTGTGATTATTCCATTGGGCCCGGCATTTTAAGCTCTATGTACCAGTAATGGGGTATGGCTTGGAAGCATGAGAAGGCATCCCGCCCTAAAAGGGCATGATATCCACTCTTGAAGGGAGACATGTGGAAGAGCAACTCTTCGGACCTATAGTTCTCAGACATGCTGAATACTACATCAAGTTTGATTTTCCCCGAACATCGTGCTTCTTGACTGGGGATGATGCCTCGAAAGGTGGTACTGCTTTGCTCGATGCATGCTCTGTCAATATGCATTTTGTCGAGCGTATCCTCGTAGATGAGGTTAAGTCCACTGCCGCCGTCCATAAGCACTTTGGTAGTCGGAAGTCATACACAATTGGGTTTAAGACCAAGGTGGCGGGTGCTCGGACTATTCGGGCCCTTGGTTCATCGTCAGCGGTGAAAGTTATTGCCGTGTTGTTCCATGGGCTCATTGCGGTTACTTGGTTAATTTCGGCGAGGCTGTAGAGTGCCCTTTTGCGTCGATTATTTTAAGAGAAGGTCTCAAAGACCGTAAAGATGTTAAGACGTCATCCTACAGAGAATGCTTCTCTGGAGTAACGGTGGTGAGGATAACCTCACCGCTTTTAGCCACTTGCCGGAGTACCCAACATGCCTGAAGGCTATGAGTAGGTTCGGTGCTCAGCGTTGCATGTGTCTGACAGGGTTTGTCGACAAGTTTGTCAAGAACTGACATGCGTCCCGTAAAGGGTTTTTTTCTTGCCGACGGGCTTACGATCGGATGCCTCACAAGGGTGAAGTCGTTTTGCCCGGGCAGTGCCCTGCTTATAGGCAGCAAGTTCCAATTGGTTTTTTTGGGCCTTCCATGTGTTTTCCATTGCCAGTACCTCCGTACAACGTGCGATAATTCCGTGAAACTCTGTATGCGGCGGCGGTCGAGGGCATTCTGAATTCCCTCATCAGTGCAATTGTGATGAAAAACCGAGACCGCATCGTCGTCGCAGCAATCTCTGATCTTGTTTTTGACAAGTAGAAACCTGGCCCAAAAGTGATGTACCATTTCCTAAGGTTACTGTCGTACATACAACAGGTCATATATATTTGGAGGGACTGAATTGCTTGGAGAGTATTGATTGTGGTGGGCGGGTGGGCTAAAACTTGAACCCCGGCCCAAAATTGTGTTCGGAGCTTGTAAATCTCTGAGGTCGCCGATTCGGGTCTGAGAAGATCCAAGTGCTCCCCGAACCCTGAGCCCGACCCTGAGTTTGGGGGACGCAGGGTCTCCTCCGAAGGAAGAGTATCTGGTTCAATGGATTCAGAGATCTGAACATAGCTGGTTTTAACTTAGGGGGAAAAGTGTTCTTGTCTTGTTCCTCGACGACCGCCACCTGGTGAGTGGTCGGTGGGAGATTGATTTCCCTCTGGTAGGGTTTAAGCCCGATCCGATCATAATCCGTTGAAAGCCCAGGGCGGCGGTGCGATCTAGCAGCTCGTTCAATGACGAGATGTCTACCGGATCCATCTTTTCAGAGTGTTCGAGACCGACGTGGAGGTGATATTTCGCGATCGTGGGGGGCGCCGTCGGCTTGATGGCCGTGTGGGTGCCCACGGTGAAACCGCCGAGCTAGACGACCTATCCTGAAATTAGGATCCTTCCAGAAGTGATATCGTTGTTGATGATGAGGCAAGCCATCGATCCTTCTGCCGACAACACAATGGAGCTCTCAATGAAAGCACCAATGTCAGTGTCAAAATCGGTAGATCTCGGTAGGGGGTCCCGAACTATGCGTCTGAGGATCAATGGTAACAAGGGATAATGGGGACAGAATGTTTACCTAGGTTCGGGCCCTCTTAAAGGAGGTAAAACGCTACGTCCTGCTTGATTGTATTCAATGAGTATAGGCCTTACAAGAGTTGATCTACCTCGAGATCGTAATGGCTAAACCCTAGCTGCTAGCCTGTGAGAATTCTGATAGCCTTGACAGACTAAACCCTCCGATTTATATACACACCAGAGGGGCCTAGGGTTGTACAAAGCCGGTTTGCAGAGGAAGGGAACAATATCTCGGACACCAAAACTTGCCGTTCACGCATACAGGAGTCCTACCCGGACACGGGGGATAATCTTCGGCTCTATCTTCACGGCACATCAGTCCGGCCCATATCGAATAGGCCAGACACCCAAGTACCCCCTTATCCAGGACTCCCTTAGTCGTCGCCTCGGTGGTGGCCTTCATGGGACCCAAGTGGTGGCGGCCTCCCGTGTTCTACTTCTCCTCGATGATGGCGGCGAACACAGAGAAGCTGGCCACCAACTCGTCGCTCTCCATGCACCCGGCTTCTGTCTTTGCCTGCATGGCGCTGCCACAGGCACGGGAGGCGCGGTCACCGCAGACAATGGTGGTGCAGTATGACGTGGCAGCAATGACGCCCGTGTCGCCGTGCTCGCTGCCGTGTCAGCATTGAGCAACTCGCCACTCCTCATCGAGCTAAACTGGAGCGGCGATTTGTGGAACCACGCGCCGGCCTGGGGCAGCAATTGGCTCCATTGGGCCAAGCGAGGTTGGTGAAGCACCGAGCGGCCTTGCTCGTATCCGGACGGCTCGGCGGGCCACCCAGTCGGGTAGTATGCCGAAGAACGGCTCCTCAGAAGCCATCGGAAGAGTGGAGAAAATGGTGAAGGAGGAGATGGGGGAGTGGCGGAGGGGTGCGATTCTTGCCCGCTGTCTGTCTGGCCTCATTTAAATAGAGGGCAGACGGTAGGAGCTTGGCCGGCGTCTGGCCTCGTTTAAACTGAGGGCGGACGGGAGTAGCTCGGACGGCGTTGCGTTTAATTCCGGCCCACTCATGCACAGATGAGTGGCCGGAGTAGGTTTCTCGGTTTGCATGCGGGTTTAATGCAGGCATTTAATGGAGGAGAGGAGGCGTGTTCAGCCGGGCGTCCAGCGGGCGGCGCAGTACTACTTGATTTGACAGCTACTAGTAAACCAGGACAGTTCCTGATATGGCTTTAATGCGGACGAGGGAGAGGGTAGTGGTTCCCGAAATGTTGAATGGCCAATGATGCATCCTTCTTCAATTAGCATCCTGAATGCATGAGGGGAGTAATGGGAGGACGGGGAAAAGAGGCAGCACGATGTGAATGCGACGCAGCTTGTAGTCATATAAAGGCGCCTCTCCATTCCAATGCATCTACCACATCGTACGCACCTAAGAACCTACACTAAGTGCTCACTCCAGACCCATGGCGGCGATGCGCGCGAGCGGCCAGCGGCTATGCCAGATGGTCCACGACGTCGTCCTGCGGGATGGCACCAAGGATCATCTCCGTACGGTGTTGGCGACCGGCTGGTTCATGGCCATCATCGACGCCAGCTACGACTCTTAGTTGGACCAAATGATCGTTGCCACCATCAACATGTTCACTCAACAAGCTCGTGGACGACATCACCATACTCCTCTAGCCCGTGTGCCCGGGCTCCTCATTGCCTTCCACCCTAGTCGGCCTCCATGGCGAGAACCTCTTTGAAGCACTAGTGGCCCTGCGACTGCCCGCTGATGCAACGAAGAATGTCCACCTGGAGGTCGCGCTAGTAGCGAGGCGCCTCGCCCTGCAAGAATTCGTCGACCTACACATCCACGTGTATGAGGAAGTCGTGTACATAGGTATCTACAAGGCCGGTGAGGACGCTGCGACGTTGGCCTTCATCAACCGGCTAGAAGCATTGGACGCCTTTGTTGAGAAGCACCTTGACCTCACCATAAAGGCCACCGCTCCTAAGCCGACGGTCAGTGGCCTGGCACACTGAGTCGAGGAGGAGGAGGTCGTACGTTGATGGATGCATCTTTCTTCTTGCCTCCTGTAACCACCACTGCGATGGCATCATTGTGACCTTAATTCTTATTGTGCTATTGCACTCTTGTTCCAGTCAATACAGACATGTGTGATCCCTTTGCTCACATTTGAAGGCAATTATATGCATAACTGTAATTAGTACTCCCTCCATCGGTTTATAAGAGCTTCTTACCTTTTCCATCAACTTCGTGCAATGCACGGGCATCTTGCTAGAAACACTACAACATGTCGAACCGCATGTGACCAAACTGATGATGCACCAAGCTAGCTACTACCCTGCTTATCTGACAGAAAAAGCCCCGCCCTAGCGTTTCCAATCGTTGTTTCTGTCTATCAATCGTGCCAAGGAGCAGAACCAAATGTTACAATTTATACATGTTTCTCTATCTCTACTCTTATAAAAAACAGAGTTGGTGATGATGGTGTGCCTACCATCCTGCAATATATGTCGTCCGATTTATAACTGACAGATGGGAAGGAAACTATGGCAATTTTGCAACACTCCTCTCCACATTTACAAATAAGGCCTTCCCTCGTTCATCCTTTTCTCCCACAAGATAAACAACTCATACAAATGCATCTTGACGTTCCGTGCAACGCATGGGCATCTTGCTAGTCTCCTATAAAAGACTCAGTTGGTGATGGTGGTGTGTCTGCCATCCATCATTTCTGGCCATTAGATTTGCATCTAACGGATGTGAGGTAAGTTGTGGCATTTTTGCAAAACAGCCCACTTATCTTCTCCAATTTGCAAAAAAAAACTTATTATCTTGAAAGCAACCACATCCCTCCCTCACCTCATCAAAACGGCCTGAGAAATATATTTTGAGTGAAAAGTAATATATTTTCAGTGGTATATATGTATATCAAAACAAGAGTTTTTGAACAAGTACTATTCTACTTTGGATCCGTCGCAATGCACAGGCACATTGCTAGTAAAAGACAAAGGCCTGAGAAGCTCGCATCGCACCCCCACATGCCCGGGAATCAGGAGTACTCTACGGACCATCTGACACGCCACATAGCTAGGAAAGGCATGTTGCCTAGCATTTTCACTTTCATGTGGGACCGCAGTTGAGCAAACCAACTATCGGGAAACCGCACCCCAGCCGCCGTGTTGGAAAATAGAAACGAGGAGGGGAAGATCTAGCTGTAGCACGGAAGCCAAGAAATTTGGTGTCAGATGGGGCTCGTTGATTGTCGGTGCAACAAACCCTGGGTCTGTTTCCCAACTGTGCACAGGCGCAAGATCAAGATTGAAGCACCAGCTTAAGTCAGAGATAGAAGAACCAAGAGATTTGAAGAACCAACATGCAGCTCAAAGGGACCAATGCCTAAGGAGCAGGATATCGGTAAGAGAAGGGCCTCCCTTGCCGGGTGGGCGAGCCCGGCATGGGCGAGGCCGCCACTAGAAGAAAGCAACCAAGGCTCCCCTGCAGATCCCGCCGGGGTTTGCAGGGGGCAGAACCATCCCACCAACCACTCAAGCACGACTCATGTCATCAATCAGTGCGATGTCAAGCCGCAAGATGATTAAGTGGTAGTCGTTCGCTACATGGCAGCCATTTCCTATAGAAGAGGCCTATAGATGACACCTGTCCTACGACGTGTCAAGAGTGCAGGTGTGAAGCTGGCAAGATAGCCCGACATGCCTTGCCGGGCGACCGGTAATGTGAC
Organism: Triticum aestivum; assembly: GCF_018294505.1. Taxonomy (NCBI): domain Eukaryota; kingdom Viridiplantae; phylum Streptophyta; class Magnoliopsida; order Poales; family Poaceae; genus Triticum; species Triticum aestivum. The sequence goes on along the minus strand of NC_057809.1, from coordinate 322,003,108 downwards.
ACTCAACGGCGCATTTAATGCACCCTCTAAACCCACGGAGTTAGGTATGATAGCACTCTTTGCTATCATATTAGTGGATAATGACCACTTTGCCACTGTGGCGACCCCTTAATCTATAAAAGGAGGCCCATGGCACTTGTAGAAGGGTTAGAAGATTGGAAAGTTGACAAGCCCAAGCCACCACATGTGCGTAGTCGCTGCGCCCCCGAGGCAAACCTCACTGGGCAAGTGTACTATGCACCACCACATTCATTCCACCATCAATTCACTAAAGCAGGAGTAGGGTCTTACGCCTCGCGGCGGCCCCAACCTGGGTTAATCTCTTGTGTTCTCTCTGCCACGCTGCCGTACGTTGGTCTGCTCTTTGTGCAACGCGATGTCCCCCTCCGAACCAACAAGGGGCCACCCGGTCCCATAGGTGGCCGCGGAAATCTCGCGACATCTTTGGTGCGCCAGGTAGGGGGAGCGCTAGTGCGAACCTAAAAGTGTACGATGTGCGTCATCTTCATCGCCATCTTCATCCTCGACAGCACCATCGACTATGGCGCCCAAGAAGAAATATGGCAGCTCGGCCCACCCATCCACCTCGAAGGCTCCACTGCATGCGGCCTCTAATGCCGCAGGGGACACAGGGGTGTGCGAGGGCATGGACGCTGCTGGGGGAGTGGTTCGAGCAGGTGGCGCCATTACCACCTCCCCCGTGACCGACACAGGGGCCAGAGCTACCGGAGGAGAACAGCATCAGCCGCGTGTCAACTGTCAAGCTCTGCAAGGTGCGGGCAAGGGGATCACTCCGGCCGCGCCCCCTCCTCTCGCTAATGCCCACCCGCAGCAACGGCGCTCAGTCCAGGGCGAGCCATCGCCCTCCGGTCGCCCCCACCATGGGAGCGGCCGCGACACATGCACCTCCTCTCGGACGAGCCAACCGGGCCACTGCGCTCAACAGAGCCGCTGATCTTCGAGCACCACCACCGCGCGACCCCGCTGCCCTAGTGGTCGTCCCACAGCAGCATGGGCGTGACACCATCGCCGTCACCGCCGCTGGCACCATCCGGAGCCAAGCGATGGTGCGGTCGACGTCATCGACATCCATGCCAAGCACGACCACGGAAGCCATGGCACGAGCTTAGCTACTACTGAGGTTCCCGCCTGCAGCCGAGAAGATGGATGAGTGGTGTGCCACCATCCAAAGACTGCTCGGTTTCGCCAAAGCTGGGGGCTCGCGACGAGCTTTCCCACTGCAACCTCCCCAGGCAATAGCCACCGCCCACGCCGCTAGCCATACGAAGGGGACCGTCTCCACAGTTCAGTCCCCACTGCGGCAGCTGGCGAGGGCGCAGCAGAATCAAGACCCCGATGACGTCTTGATGGCCTCTTCTGATCCTCGAGCACGTCCAGGCCAACTTTGAACCCCGGAAGACAGGCAGCAGGGAGACGCGCGTGTCGTCGCCGAGCGGCGCCGTAACGATCCCCGCCAGACCGACGGGTGCGACGGCCTCAACGTCGACGAGCCTGCGCTCGGTGTTAGCGGGTGCCTACCTTTCGAGGTTGGATGCCTTGCCTTTACACGTGAGCTGCGGCAAGTCCGTTGGCCATCCATTCGCACGTTCAAGATAGATATACCTAAGAAGTACGATGGGAGGCTATACCCGGCAGAATTTTTGAGCATCTACACCATCGTTGTTCCGGTCGCCGGGGGAAGAGATGAGAAGGTGTTCGCCAACTACTTCCCTTTGGCCCTCAAGTCCAATGTGAGGTCTTGGCTGATGCACCTGCCAGAGGACTCCATTTCATCATGGGCAGACCTGTTCCACGAGTTCATCGGTGCCTTCACTGGTGGCCACCAAGATCCCGGCAGGCCCAGCGACCTGCAGCTTTTCCAGCAGAAGGAAGGAGAAACCCTCCGTAAGTATTTGCAGAGATTCAGTAAAGTTCATAGAAATATTCCAAATATCCATCTGGTAGCTGTTATAGCAGCTTTCCAGTCCAATGTGCGCAACCACCGCGTTCGTTCCAAAATGAATGTGCGGTTGCCCAAGAATGTGAAAGAACTATATCCGCTGGTGGACAAATGTGCCCGGATGGAAGAAGGAAGGTGTAACGCCCCGAGACCGATGTGCCAGGTGTCTTCCAGTTATTTGCTGTTGTTTCCTTGTCATTACTTGCATGTCATGCATGTCATATCATGTCATCATGTGCATTTCATTTGCATACATGTTCGTCTCATGCATCCAAGCATTTTCCCCGTTGTCCGTTTTGCAATCCGGCGCTCCTATGTCATCCGGTGTCCCTTTCTACCTCTTTTCGCGTTCGGGTGTTAAACGTTTTCGGATTGGACCGAGACTTGTCATGCGGCCTTGGTTTACTACCGGTAGACCGTCTGTCAAGTTTCGTGCCATTTGGACTTCGTTTGATACTCCAACGGTAAACCGAGGGACCGAAAAGGCCTCATTTGTGTTGCAGCCCAACACCTCTCCAAAGTGGCCCAAAACCCACCTAAACCTCCTCCATCCTCTCGATCATTCGATCACGATCGCGTGGCCAAAAACTACACCTCATTTGGACTCTCCTAGCTCCTTCTACCTCTATAAATAGACCTCTCCCCGAAAATCCCGGGTCTTCTTCCCCGAAACTCTAAAAATTCCCTCGCGCCGCCACCGGACAATGTCCGCCCTAGCCGGACAGACCCGCCACTGCGCCCAACCACTCCGTGTCCGCCACGTTGCCTCCACCGCTGTCCCACCGCCGCGGCCCGCGCTTCCACCCACGCCGCGCCGCCCGGCTCCTTTCTCCGCCGCTGCGCGCTACGTCGCTCCGGCCGCCACCCTGCGCCGCCGACCTCGCCACTCCGTCGCGCGCCGCCTCCTCCCACCTCGTTCGACGCCGCCCCTCGCCGGCCCGCTGCTCCTCTGGTCCCGCCGCGCCCGAATCCGGCTTGATCCGGCAGGATCCGCCTCCTCCGACCTCCCCGGCGCCGCCCCGCGCCCTCCTCCGGCGAAGCTCCGGTGAACGCCTTGGGATCCGCGCCAAGCAAACCCTAGATTTGTTCTTCAGGGTTGACTTTTTCCCTCTCTCCTCGTTAATTTTTTTGCATACTTCGCAGCATCATAACTCTGCATCCATAGCTCTGATTCATGCGTGTAGCATATCGAAATGTTCGCCTCGACGAGTACATCATTTCATCTCATTGCATCATTTTCATTTGAGCTCATCTTGATGCCCGAAATGCTGTTGGAAGAGGGCTATGTGAGGTATATGTCAGATATGTTTCAGCAAATGGCCTTTTGTCATTTTTTCCATGATTAATGTGTGCATGCTATGATCTTGAGCTCTACATGTGTTATGTAGAATGCCATGCCATCTTTACAGGGGTGTATGCGATGTATTTTTGTGATCTTTGTGGTGACTAGCACAAGCATGCAAAGTAGTGTCGGCGTTCTGGGAATGGGGTCCCCAGACTTGCCTGCCTGCGGCCTACGGCGTGGCTCAAGGGGGGCCAGCACGGCCCATCTTCATCAACACAGACCCAAGACCCTCGCGAGGGGCCAAGCCTCGCGGGGCGGACGACACGGAGCTTCCTCAGGCACGGCCTCATCAGGCTGGCTCGCGAGGAGGCGGAGAGATCAAGGCGGGGTACCTCACGAGGTGCCCGTGACGCAAGCCATGACGACCAAGGGCGCCAGGCGGGTGCCAGCCCGCGCAGTGTCCTCCTTTCCTCTTTGGTGCAAAGGGGGCAAGCGCAGCCGCGGAGTACCAAGGCATCAGGCAAAGGTTGCCATTTTGGTGCAACAATACCAAGACCAGGAAGACTGCAAGATGGAGGTCATCGTGGAGCCCAAGACGGCGTCACCACCAGAGCTTTGTGCAGGCGAAGACTACTTTTGTCAGGGTATCTAGTACTAGCTGTCCCCATTCAAATTAGCCCGCCATTGTTGGCTCCCTTCCCGCTTGATATTTGGGAAGAGGACCAGGGCCTCTATAAATAGGACCAGCCACCCACAGAAGAGAGGGTTCTTTGGGGGGAAGGACTAAGAAGATGGGTTCGGAGGGGCTAAGAAGAGAGAGAGAGAGAGAGAAGGGTGGCTGAACTCCTCCCAGCAGTTCATCTCCCCAGCCAAGAACAGACCCTTGCGAGGCTGTTCTTCCTTGTATCATTCATCATCATCAGCCCAAGAGGCAATCCACCACACCACACACTGGAGTAGGGTATTACACCACAACGGTGGCCCGAACCAGTATAAACCATGTGTCCCTTGTGTTGTTCTTTCCCTAGCTTAGATCTTAGCGAGGCGGAGGGGTGTTGGTAGGTAGGAAGCGAAATCTCCGCGCGCACCCGAGTTTTCGAACCTCAAGGGTCTGCCGGAACCCGAAATCGGACATTTGGCGCGCCAGGTAGGGGTGCACTGGAATTTGTCTTCCACCACCCCGTTCTCCTCCGACCATCGCACCCATGTCTGACGCTCGTCGGGCCCGCGCCGAGCGCCGGGCCACCCTCGCTTCCCGCGTTGCCCAAACGGCTCCTGTCGGCGGGCATCCTCACCGTTCCCCGTCACCTGCCGTCAACGCCGCCACCGGCCCGGCAGGGGACGAGCAGCAAGCATCGTCTCAGCATCCGTCCGTGCGGCAAGATGGCCGCACCGCAACTCCCTTGCTCCCCCCGGCTCGTTCTTCGTCCCACGCGCTCCGCGCACCCATGGAGGCTCGAGCTGCGCTCATCGCGATGAACGAGCTCCTGCGCTACCGCCCCGTCGACAACGTCTATGAAGAATGGCTCGACCGCGTCACGAAGCTCATCCGCGCCGCAGGGGGCTCTCCTGCACCGTCCGTTCTGCTGCACCGCACCCCGCCCCGCGCGGGCGACGAAGCTCCGGCGGCGCCCCGGCCGCCTCCTCAAGAAGGCGCCATGGCTCCAAGGCGCGTGGCCCCTGGGCGGAACGCGCTCCGTCAGGTGCCAGCGCAACAAGAGCAGAGCTGCCAGGAAGTCCCTCGCCCGCAAGAAGCTGCCCGGGCGCTCCCTGCTTCAGCACGTCGCGACCATGCTCCTGCTCCCGCACGACAAGACCCAGCCGCAGCACGTGGGGACATGCAGACCAAGCTCTCCGTCACCCAAGACCTCCCGTGGCCACAGCAGGCTGCCGTGCCTTCACCGACGAGCTACGTAGTGTCGCATGGCCCGGCGAGTTCAAGCCAGACCTGCCTCCTCGCTACGACGGCACGGCTGACCCCGCGGAGTTCCTCCAGCTCTACGAGCTGGGCATCGAAGCTGCCAACAGATACGAGAAGGTCATGGCGAACTGGTTTCCCATGGCGCTCAAGGACGGGGCCCGCACCTGGCTCCTGAACCTGGCTCCAGGCACGATCTCCTACTGGGACGAGATGCGCACCCGCTTCATCGCCAACTTCCAAGGTACTCGCAACCAACCACCCGCCGTGAGCGACATGCGCCGCATCAAGCAACAACCCGGGGAGACTCTGCAGAAGTACATCCAGCGCTTCAACAACGCATGCCTCAAGATTCCCAGGGTGGCTGAAGAGGCCATCATCTCAGCTTTCTCTGACGGCGTGCGCGATGTCAAGATGAAGGAGGAGCTGGCGATGCATGAAGACATGTGCACTTCTTTGGAGCTGTTCAACTTGGCAACCAAGTGCGCCAGGGCTGAGGAAGAGCGTCTCTCCCTCCTCGAGCTGCCTGCCGCGGACCCGGAAGAGAAGAATCCCAAGGCCAAGGATGTGAAGCGCAAGGGGGCTGCCGTGCTCGCGGCAGAACCAGACACCAAGCGGGGCAGAGATCAGCCCGAGCCTTCCAAGGGCAGCCGGTACTGCGTGTACCACGACCTCCACACCCACAACACCAACGAATGTCAAGAGCTCCGAGCCGGGCAAGAAGGAAGGATCGGCCGTCGCCCCGACCGCGGCGACCGGGGCTACGGTCGAGGAGGAGGAAGGAACGCAGGACACTGGGAAGACAGTGGCCTGCGCCAAGGGTGGCACGATCAACCTCACGAGGATCGCTGGCAAGACCCGCCTCGCGAGGGAGACTGGCGGGGTCGGCCTCGCGAGGATCGCCCGCAAGGCAACCCAGGCCTCCCTCCACTGCCGCCGCAACCAAGGAGAAACGAGGACCGCCACCAGGAAGAGGAGGCTGGGGGCTTCCAGGAGCCGCGCGCGATCGCCTGCATCCTGGGCGGGGCTCAAGCCCCAGCCTCTCAATGCATCTTCAAGCAGTTCGCCTGTGAAGTGAATGCAGTCCTCCCCAGGCTTGAAGCCACACGGCCTCTCAGGTGGTCGGCGTGCGCCATCACGTTCAGCTAAGCAGATCAGCTCAAGTGTGCGGCTACAGCCGGAGTCCTCCCAATGCTCTATTCCCCAATCATCGGCAACGTGGTAGTCACCAGGACCCTCATCGATGGTGGGGCGGGGCTCAACGTCCTGTCCGTGGAAACATTCAACAATCTCCAAGTGCCTACAGCCAGCTTCAGCCAACCAAGCCTTTCTCCGGAGTCACCGACGGCTCCACGGTCCCGATCAGGTAGGTCTGCCTCCCAGTCACCTTCGGGGCACGCGACAACTACCGCACCGAGCTCATCGACTTCGACGTCGCTCACATTCGCCTGCTGTACAACGCCATCCTCGGGTACCCAGCGCTGGGTTCATGGCCGTAACTCACCACGGCTACAACGTCCTCAAGATGCCAGGAAGTGGAGGAGTCATCACGGTGCCCTGTGAAGAGAAGGATGCGGTGTGTTCCCTGGAACAAGCCTTTCAGGCCGCGTCACTGGAAGACCCGGATCACGGAAGCAGGAGGCTTCCCGAGACCGCCCCCAAGAAGAAGAAGACATCGTCCGGCCCGGCTCCTCAGGAGGCAGGCCCCTCAGGGCCCGTGCCTGCCCAGGGGGAACCTCCTTCCATCGCATAGGAAAGCGCGCCCGATGCCCTCCTCAGGCAGGGCTCGGGGGCTCTCCCCTGGAGGGCCACCGACCTGGCTAGGGTCACGAGGGAGGCGCTTGGGCACCACATGGAGGCGTGTTTTGAAGCACGTTTCCCTCAACAAGGAGTAAAGCAAGGAGAGCCAGACCCTCAGGAGTTCGTCAGCAAGGCCATTCAGGAGCTACAGGAGCCAAGAGTCATGAAAGGCGGCTGCCGCCTACCAGCAGTGGCTCCCCATCCAGGCGAGGATGGCGGGCTGCGCGTCTGCATCGACATACCAAGGCTCAACCGAGTCGCCTCCCTGGAGCGCCTCTGGCCCTCGCGCGCGGGGCGCGGCGGAGGTCCACCCCACAGCTACGTTCGCATGCCTTACGGCTTGCCGAACGCGGCTGCCATGTACCAGCGCCTCATGAGGGGCATCATGGAGGCACAAGAGGCCAGGCGTTCCGCAGCCCTGGTAGAGATGGAGATGGTCCGCGGGGAGCCGCCAGCACCTCCGGAGCCTCCCGAGGCCCCCGGGCCTGGGGGCTCGTGAGGATTGGCTTCCGCAGCCCATCGAGTCTACTACACCAACACCCCTTCGTCCTCAACGTCATCAAGTGACATCTTTCAAGTTTCACTTCCAGCTGGGAGCGCCCCCTAGGGCTGCATTATTCCCAGGCCGCGTGGGTCCGTCCCTGCGGCATGTATCCCTTTTACTTTATGCTATTAGCTTACCTTATTGGGGGCGCCCCTCGGGCTGCATGATCCCCAAGGCGCTCGGGCCTGACCCAGTGATGTCCGCCTTCCCAGCATCTATTTGAACGAATCCACTCCTTCGTGGCTAATGTGTTTTACCTAGTTGCCTGCTCAGCTGACACCAACTAACGGAGCTGCTCCCAAACGGCACGACGCTTGCGCATGGGTCCATCCCTGCAACACCGACAAACCTGAATGGCTGCGCTCTGGCCGCGGCAGCCCCACATAGCGTCACCTCATCAAGCCTTCAGTGCCTCATTACCCCTCGGAAGCAGCCAACGGCTGACTGTCAATTGTCATGGCAACCCCTCATTTTTTCTATGATGGGTCTACAGGATCTCCTAAAGGAGTTGCGTCAGGCGAGGCCCTTGCGGTGTCTCCTCCACTCTCGTCCGCGCGAACCGCTTGCACGTTAAAGGGGGGGTGCCTGAGCATCGCGACTCAGGGCTCCTACTGGCTCTCCAGCCCTCACACTCTGGCCTTGTCCACGGTATCGCGACCTGGCATACCAGCGACGGCTGAGACTCGCCCGAGGGTCGGGACCCGATGACGTGCAGCAGAAAGGGGAGCAAAGGCGAGAGGGGAGAGACACACAAGGTCCTCGCCGAGCAACCTCGCGCCTGCCGATGCACGGACCCAGCAACACACCAGAGAGCGGCCCCTGATTCTCGAGATAAGTCATCACCCGGAAGCGCCAGCTACCGTGGCACCATCCCCGCACCTAATGCTATCTCGTGTTAGCGACGCCCCTCTCCTTTCTCACCAAACGGCGGCTGCTTGAGCGCCAAAGGGGACCTCCTGAGCATCGCGACTCAGGGGCTCTTACCGGACTCCGGGTCGCTCACCTCCTGGCCTTGACCACGGCATCGCGACCTGGCATACCAGCGACGGCTGAAGCCGCCTTGGGACTGGGACCTGTCGGCGTAGAGCACCAAGCCCTCGTGAGGTTCAAAAAGGAGGACTGAGCTAAGACGGAATGAGCAACTCGCACAATTCTACGACAAGGGTTATATTAACAAAACAGGATCACAGGCACCTTACAAGCCCCCACGAGATGCGTCTTTGATTCCTCGCAGGGAACAGATCCTAAAGGAACACTAGCTACGCGCGCCCCTGCAGAAGACGCCATCATCAACAGTGGGCCGTCAAGCACCGGCGCCAACCCCATCCAGATCAGAGCCGGCGGCGGCCTGACGAGCCCGCCCTGCTCCGGGAGCAGAGCTGCCTCGGGGGCTCGTAGCTGTCGTCGCTCGTCTCCGGAGTCGCGAAGAGCTCGCCAGAGTCGCTGGAACCTCCGACGCCTCCGCCGCTTGGGGAGCCGCCAAGGGAGCGGTCGGCGGGCCCAGTCCTCGCCGCAGCAGGGCCCCAGCCACTTCTCCCGGGGCAGCACTCCAGCTGGCGCCCGTTCGCGTCAAAGACCTTGAAGGACATCGCCGAAGCACCGTCATAATCCAAGTGGATCGCGAAGACGCCCCTTGTCCTGCAAACCCGGGCGATCTCTCTCCAGCCCCGAGTCATGAAGACCTCGCCCGGGGCAACGACCGCGACCTCTGCCTCGGTCGCGAGGGTGCTGCAGCCGACGTGCTGCAGCCAGAGCTCCAGGGGCTCCCCCTGCAGGATGATGGAGGCGAAGAAGGGAGGAAGGCGAATCCAAGACTGAAGAGGAATGGTGACGTGGAGCACGAACTCTCGGGAGGAGCCCTTGGTGTGGACCCTAGGGGGGACGACCAACACCTTCGTGACCCGTCGGCGCCGACGGCGGCGCCGCCTGTGGCGGTCAGCATCAGCTCCTTCAGGGCCCTCGATGTGGGCGTACAATGGAAGTGGGAACCCCGGCGGCGCCCGCTTGCACCAAGGCCTCGACACCACCTGAAGGGCCCCTCGTCCGGGCCACGGGGGACGAGCCGTTTCTTCGGCGGGAGTGGGTCTGGTTCCTCCCGGGGAGCCTTTCCCTTCTCTGCCGTCGAGAACCGGTGGATCGGGGCCATCGTAGCAAGACGGAGCAAGGATCAGGAAGAAGGAGAAGCAAGAAGGGATGGACTGGAAGGGTGCGCGCCGTTCCGTACTTATAGTCGGCGAAGGCCAACCGCCGACCTCCATGATCGCAGGTAATCATGACCCGCTTTGCATGCAGGGACTTGTCCAATCCGTGCAGTTGCCAAGGCGCCATGGGGAAGTGGAGACGCCCACGTCCAATCAACCGCCAAGCGGCGCCCAAGACCGCAGGCTATTAGGGCCCGCGGCGCTTCGCCCTTGCCCTTCCGCCTCCCTGCACGGCCAAGTCCGGGCGCGCCTTGGGCCCGGGGGCTACTGTCGGTGTTCTGGGAACGGGGGTCCCCAGACTTGCCTGCCTGCGGCCTGCGGCGTGGCTCAAGGGGGGGCCCAGCACAGCCCATCTTCATCAACACATACCCAAGACCCTCGCGAGAGGCCAAGCCTCATGGGGCGGACGACACGGAGCTTCCTCAGGCACGGCCTCATCAGGCTGGCTCGTGAGGAGGCGGAGAGATCAAGGCGGGGTACCTCACGAGGTGCCCGTGATGCAAGCCATGACGACCAAGGGCGCCAGGCGGGTGCCAGCCCGCGCAGTGTCCCCCTTTCCTCTTTCCTCTTTGGTGCAAAGGGGGCAAGCGCAGCCGTGGAGTACCGAGGCATCAGGCAAAGGTTGCCATTTTGGTGCAACAAGACCAAGACCAGGAAGACTGCAAGATGGAGGTCATCGTGGATCCCAAGACGGCGTCACCACCAGAGCTTTGCGCACGCGAAGACTACTTTTGTCAGGGTATCTAGTACTAGTTGTCCCCCTTCAAATTAGGTCGCCATTGTTGGCTCCCTTCCCGCTCGATATTTGGGAAGAGGACCAGGGCCTCTATAAATAGGACCAGCCACCCATAGAAGAGAGGGGTCTTTGGGGGGAAGGATTAAGAAGAGGGGTTCGGAGGGGTTAAGAAGAGAGAGAGAGAGAGAGAGAGAGAGAGAGAAGGGTGGTTGAACTCCTCCCAGCAGTTCATCGCCCCAGCCAAGAATAGACCCTCGCGAGGCTGTTCTTCCTTGTATCATTCATCATCATCAGCCCAAGAGGCAATCCACCACACCACACACTGGAGTAGGGTATTACACCACAACAGTGGCCCGAACCAGTATAAACCGTGTGTCCCTTGTGTTGTTCTTTCCATAGCTTAGATCTTAGCGAGGCGGAGGGGTGCAGGTAGGTAGGAAGCGAAATCTCCGTGTGCACCCCAGTGTTCGAACCTCAAGGGTCTGCCAGAACCCGAAATCCGACAAGTAGCCTACTCGTTGATGCTGATTTCAGGGACTTAGAATTTCACAAAGTCCTTGTAATGATTTTGTTGTTATGCCATATGTTCATGTTGTTTCCTAGTGATTCGTGCCTCTTTTGAGGATGGTCAGTAAGGATGTTTTGTTAATATTGTGGTGCTCTATCCATCCATGTCTTTGTTTGCAATTATGGAGCACCATAGCTTGAGTCAATTGAGCTCTACTTTTTCTATAAAATGTTCCTGGCAGATTGTTGACATGTTTAACGATTTTGCCGAGGATGTTGCTATTGATCTGTGCATGCTATGACGTTGTTCTTGCCATGTCTAGCTTCTATGCCATGTATTCTTGATGGGTGTATGCTTAGTTTGTCATGCTGTGCTCTGTAGTGAGTGCATCGAGCTCGTAAACATGCCTACTCGTTAACTGTTTTGCCATGCTCCAGTTTTTCACTAAGTCTGGATCTGTTTATGTTTTTGCTATGTTCACATGCTTGCAATTGTATTTCTGATCCCTTTTGGCTCAAGGTCACTAAGGTACTTTTGTTAAGTGCTTAGAGTATCTCATGCAATGCCTTGCTTTGCCATGTTAAGTTCCTGTAGCATGTAGTTTTCATGCTCTAAAGATTGCTTCCTGTTGATAAATTCCAGACTTGTGTTAATTTCACTAAGTCTGAAACCTGTTATCTTTTGCACTTTTGCCATGCTTGTTTGAACCTGTTATTGGGTGAATTAGCCATAGCTAAGTGTTCATCTTTTGTCAAGCATCCTGAGTGGATCCCTGCCATGTATTTTGTTGCCATGTTTGAGTGTTGTAGCATATTCATCTTGATGCATTTAGTTGGTCACTTGCTGATTATCGCAGACCAGTGCCATATTTGTTTTGCTTGCCATTTCCAAACCGTGCATCCGATTCCGGTGATATTTATATCGATTTCAACCGAAATCAACTCACCTTTCCAGTGGCACTCTTGGATTTCCAATTTGAGGCCAGGTTCAATCATTCCTTTCCAAATCATGCATATGCACCGCATATCGCATCCCGCATATCATACCATGTTCATGTGTTGGTTGTTTACTATGTTGTGTGCTTCTTTCCGCTGTTGCTTCTTCGGGTTGGTTCTGATAATGTCGGGTTTGTGAGGACCCGTTCGACTATGTCCGTTTGTCTTCTTCACGGACTCGTTCTTCTTCCTTGCGGGATTTCAGGCAAGATGACCATACCCTCGAAATCACTTCTATCTTTGCTTGCTAGTTGCTCGCTCTTTTGCTATGCCTATGTTGTGATACCTACCACTTTCTTATCATGCCTCCCATATTGTTAAACCAAGCCTCTAACCCACCTTGTTCTAGCAAACCGTTGTTTGGCTATGTTACCGCTTTGCTCAGCCCCTCTTATAGCGTTGTTAGTTGGAGGTGAAGATTGGAGTTTGTTCCTTGTTGGAACATGGATATTTTGTTGGGATATCACAATATCTCTTATTTAATCAATGCATCTATATACTTGGTAAAGGGTGGAAGGCTTGGCCTTATGCCTGGTGTTTTGTTCCACTCTTGCCGCCTAGTTTCCGTCATATCGGTGTTATGTTCCCGGATTTTGCGTTCCTTACATGGTTGGTTTATAATGGGAACCCCTTAACAGTTCGCCTTGAATAAAACTCCTCCAGCAAGGCCCAACATTCGTTTTACCATTTGCCACCTAGACTTTTCTTTCCCTTGGGTTCTGCAGACTCAAGGGTCATCTTTATTTTAAGCCCCCCCCCCCCCCGGGGCCAGTGCTTCTCTAAGTGTTGGTCCAACCCAGAGCACCGTGCTGGGCCGTCCCTTGGCAACTTGGGTTACGTTGGCTCCCGTACGCTTAGCTTATCCGATGTGCCCTAGGAAGAGATATGTGCAGCTCCTATCGGGATTTGTCGGCACAGCTGGTGGTCTTGCTGGACTTGTTTTACCATTGTCGAGGATGTCTTGTAACCGGGATGTCGAGCCTGATCGGAATGTCTTGGGAGAAGGAATATCCTTCGTTGACCGTGAGAGCTTGAGATGGACTAAGTTGGGACACACCTGCAGGGTTTGAACTTTTCAAAGCCGTGCCCGCGGTTATGGGCATATGGGAATTGGTTAATGTCCGGTTGTAGAAAACCTGAAGTTGACCTTAATGAAAATGCATCAACCGCGTGTGTAGTCGTGATGGTCTCCTTCTGGCGGAGTCCGGGAAGTGAACACGGTGTTGGAGTTATGCTTGACGTAGGTTGTTCTAGGATCACTTCTTGATCATAGTTTTCTCGACCGGGCTTTGCCTTCTCTTCTCGCTCTCATTTGCTTATGTTAGCCACCATATATGCTAGTCGCTTGCTGCAGCTCCACCTCATACTTCTACCTTACCCATAAGCTTAAATAGTCTTGATTGCGAGGGTGCGAGATTGCTGAGTCCCCGTGACTCACAGATACTTCCAAAACCAGCTTGCAGGTGCCGATGAGACCGTGCAGGTGACGCAACCAAGCTCAAGGAGGAGCTCGATGAAGATCTTGTCCTTTGTGTTGCTTCAGTCTAGTTGATCAGTAGTGGAGCCCAGTTGGGGTCGATCGGGGATCTGTGTAGCATTTGGGGTAGTCTTCTTTTATTTTGGGTTCCGTAGTCGGACCATGAGTGTATTTGGATGATGTAATGCTTTATTCATGTAATTGTGTGAAGTGGCGATTATAAGACAAGTATGTATCTCTTTCCCTTATGTATTACATGGGTTGTGTGAAGATTACCTCACTTGCGACATTGCTTTCAATGCGGTTATGCCTCTAAGTCGTGCTTCGACACGTAGGAGATATAGCTCCATCGAGGGCGTTACAAGTTGGTAATCAGAGCCTTCCCCGACTTTAGAAGCCCCCTGCTTGATCGAATCGCTGGCATTGTTGAGTCTAGAAAAATGTTTTGAGTCATTTAGGATTATATATATCGGAGAGTAGGAATTCTTTTTACTCCTCAGTCCCTTCGTCGCTCTAGTGAGCCATCCTCACGTAGAGTTTTGACTCTTCTCTTCTCAAATTTCACTAAAACAAATTTTAGGATCACGCGGGTATCTTGGAATCGTTCCGATGGTTTTGTGACGAGAACATTGTTCTTGGTGCCTCCTGACATTTAGGGGTTGTGGCAGTGTCCCGGGGAGTTGAGCTCCGAGGTGTTGTCGTCACAATTTTATCGTTGCAGTTCTGGAATACCTGAGTTTGCCGACATCGAAAATCTCTTTTTTGCAGTTGTTGGTGAGATAACCTCGACGCCACCCAGTACTGGGGCGGGAGTTCGGGAGTATTGACATAACTCGTATAACGGATGCTATTCGAAGGTTGAGGTAAACGATTTCCGAAGGTTTCTTGGTTATGTGTTGAAGGATGGATACGGCTGGATGTAGGTTTTGTGTAGTTTTGGGTGAGATACTATGCTTCCCCTGTATCCCCAGCACCTGATTGCATAACCGGAAAGTTTCGGGAGTTTATAAGTGGGAATTCAAGTAGCTCTTAGGATATCTTTTCCGACAGATGTATGATATGAAATTGGGGTTCGACGTCTAGTGGTCCACCTATCCACGGTTGGTTTTACAGTGGTCTCGTTGTGTCTTAAAGAGTTCTTGGCTATGCCGACTCGGGGATGCTTCGTATGTCATGTGCACTACCTTGTACATGATGGTGTTGTACGATCGAGCCCGTGTAGGCCCCACCACGAAAACTTCGGACGAAATCTCTATCATATGTTTGTTCCAGCTTATTTTGCAAGGCAATCCTTGGTTTTGTTTTGAGTGGTGGTATTCAAGTTGCTTCAATATCAAGTGTTGATCCAATACCTTCCCTAAACGGTGTTCTCATACTCCGATGTAAATACCAATCCTTCATGATAATCGAGATTGCCATGTCAATCCTTTTCAACCGGCGTGTTTCTCTTCAAGTGGATCCCATCTTTTTCAACATCCGCAAGATTCAATCTCAGCTTTCTCAATGGTGTTCGTTCCACCCATCCCAAGTTGTCTTTGTTTTCCCACCCTCCCTCCCTTGTTTTCTTCAAGGACTCAGATTTCTCAATCAAGTATCCACCTTATGGATGTGAGGACTCTTCATTCTTGTCTTTCAATGTTCTTACTCGGTGATTCTCATGAAGATACTAACGGAGCCTCTAGTTCATCATTCTTCATTCTTTTCTTCTCCGGTGGAACCAATTCAAGCTTTTGGTGTCGATCATATCTCTTTTTCCTCATTTAAAATACCTTTTCATGCCAGTGCACCTCATATTCATTCATTTCTCTATATTCAATTATTCCGGAGTGTTGAAGATATCTCAGAAGATTCAAGTTTCCATTCTCAGTTCGTTCAAGCTTTTGCGAGGATGTTACCTCATTCAAGCCATTTATTTCAACCGGCGCAAATCGCTCCTTTTAATCGTTCAACGGTGTATCTTTTCAGTGGGCCCTAACCCACAGGTCTTTTCCCAGGATCTTACCTGACTCTTCTAGTTCTTTCCGGAGTTATTCTGAAATTCTCTCCAAAGTTTGACGTAAGAATGAACTGTCATCAGTCAAATGTTTTTCTCCAAGATCTTTCAAATTCTTTTCATCATTGGATCAACCTTTCTATTCTTCATTCCGGAGTGCCTCTACAATTATTGTTGGTGTTTCTCGTCGTCATTCTCGGGTTTTGAAGACCGAAGAAGAGTTTTACCTCCTTATCTTATCCATTCTATCAGATATTCGTGGTTCTAGTTCGAGGCCATCCTCTCATAATTGTTTTGATTGTGAGAATTCTTTTCATCTATCCGGAGCAATTCAGGAGTCTTTTCAGTTTGATTATCCGAAGCCCATCATCTCAGAATTATTCATTCTTAGCTTTCAGCTCTCTTTCTCTAAATCTAACCGGTGCATCATTCAAATGTCCTCCAATCAGTTCATGATCTCTTCGTTCTCTTGTATCAAATTCCCTCAAGTATCTTCATTCGTTCTCTAATTATTCCCGATGCTTCTTTATCTTTTCTTCAATCATTTTCAATTCTTACGGTGGTCATTCCAAGATTCTTCTTCCTTCATTTATCATATCAATTTATTCGTTCTTTCAAATCCTAACGGTGTCCCGTTGAAGACTTTCTCAAGTTATGCTATATATCTCTTAATCCTTTTCAACGAGAGTAAGTAGTAGGCCAAATCCGTTGTTTTGTCATCAATCTAATTGGTGAAGGATAAGCATAATGTAATTCTTATTCTTGTTTCGTCGAGTAAATTCAATTCCTTATTCCGGAGGTTCATAAAAAATCTTGATTTCAATTGTTCATCCTTCTTTTCCCGGAGTTCCTAGCTCTCGCAATTACATCACCATGGAGATTCATCTAAATCATTGCAAGGCTTCAACCTTATTCTTTTCATCCTCCATTTCGTTTCATCATTCTTTTATTACCGGAGTTCCTCATGGTGGTTCGTCAAGGATTCTTTTCATTCTTCAAATGTTTTTCAAGATATCTCTCGAAGGGATGATCCGCCAAGATATACTTCAAGTTTTCTTCTTCTCTCAATCCGGAGTGCATTCTTTCTTCCATATCATTGGAGGTTGCATTATGTTATTCTTGATAATTTGAGTTCATGCTTCATGATTCACATGTTGTTAAGAATGACGTATTTTAAATCCATCAATCTCTTCTTTGGGGTTATCTTGGGTTATAGTTCACCTAAAGCCTTCCCTAAGGTTTGTTGCTATCTATGGTGCTCATAAATGACCCAAGTTCTTTTATCCTCCCGGTGAAATAGTTTCTCGCCTCCTTATTCATATATTTTCAAATCCATTGTTTCCGTTAGTGGCCGAATTTCACCTCATATTTTTGAGAAGTTTTCCATAAGCCCACTAAAAGCTTACTCTTTTCGTTGTTGGCTTTCCAACAACTCCGTTCGACCCTTCTTCTAAGGATGCCTTTTTCAAGCTCATTCGAGATAGAAGATATTGTTCTCTCCTCCGTTCATTCCATTCCATTCTCTCTTTTCTTCCAGAGGCATTGCGATGTAGCTCTCTTCAACCCTTCTTCTTATTTTTTTGTCAGGACCTTATTCTTTTCATGCTTATCCATTTTACCGGAGTGTTGTGACCTTTTTGCTCTAGTTCTTTTCGCCTTATCAAGTCGTGCATCCCTTCTAAACCGGAGTGCTAACCGAATCAGTTATCTCTTATTCCTCTTTCTTAACGGAGTGTTTTCAACTCTGTTCATCTTCATTGTATTCTTTCTTTCAAAAAAATTCAACCTCTCAAGGCTCATGGTTTCACTCATTTGTCAAATAAGCAACTTAGCTTTACCTCTCCTCTTTCTCTTCCGTTGTTCCTCCGGTGCCATTCTAGATCTCGGGACGAGATCCTCTCGTAGTGGTGGAATGTTGTAACGCCCCGAGACCGATGTGCCAGGTGTATTCCAGTTATTCGCTGCTATTGCCTTGTCATTACTTGCGTGTCATGCATGTCATATCATGTCATCATGTGCATTTCATTTGCATACATGTTCGTCTCATGCATCCGAGCATTTTCCCTGTTGTCCGTTTTGCAATCCGGCGCTCCTATCTCATCCGGTGTCCCTTTCTACCTCTTTTTGCGTGCGGGTGTTAAATGTTTTCGGATTGGACCGAGACTTGTCATGCGGCCTTGGTTTACTACCGGTAGACCGCATGTCAAGTTTCGTGCCATTTGGACTTCGTTTGATACTCCAACGGTAAACCGAGGGACCGAAAAGGCCTCGTGTGTGTTGCAGCCCAACACCTCTCCAAACTGGCCCAAAACCCACCTAAACCTCCTCCATCCTCTCGGTTGTTCGATCACGATCGCATGGTCGAAAACCACACCTCATTTGGACTCTCCTAGCTCCTTCTACCTCTATAAATAGACCTCTCCCCGAAAATCCTGGGTCTTCTTCCCCGAAACTCTAAAAATCCCCTCGCGCCGCCGCCGGACAATGTCCGCCCTAGCCGGACAGACCCGCCGCCGCGCCCAACCACTCCGCGTCCGC